>NC_044367.1:6941726-7281373 GCF_007364275.1 Archocentrus centrarchus
AGTTTCTGGGTAGAGCTTACAAAAAGCTTTGTATTTCTGAAGAAAGTGCTTAGTTGGATACAATTTATGAATTTATTTAAAAGAAACTTCTTTGACTTTATTAGTGAGAAAAAACTTGTGTGGGAGAGACCAAACTTTTTCCCAATTAACATTCTGCACAAAGGAGTTCCAATAAGATACACAAGATGGGGATGAAAGCAGATTTTCTTGGAATAAAGAACGGATTTTGGAATTAACAGCTTTTAATTGAGTTGAGAAACAGAGCTTACCAACAGCGGACTGTTTAGGGTCAAGAGGGCTCATAGGCTGGATGGAAGGAAAGTCAACATCCCTGAATAACATGAGCAAACCAGATGGGATAGCATCAAAGACAATGCTATATTTTCTTGGAGTGACAGGAACCTTGTACTGAGTAAGAAATTCCTCATAGCGATAAATAAGGCCTTTATTATTAAATAGCTGATTAACTTGAATAATGCCATAAATAAACCACCTCTGAAAAAATAATGACCTGTTTTTGTATAGTATGTTAGAGTTGTTCCAGATGTAACATCTCTGTGGAGAAAAATTATGTTTATAAATAAGGGACCAGGCTAAAATTACCTGTTGGTGAAAACTGGATAGCTACACTGGATAGCTATTTTTGGAATACTATAATTACAGAGGAGCACAAACTCTAGGCCCCTAAAAGGAAGTGGCAACTTATGTACGCTCTTACAGAAAACTTTTTTTTTTGCAAACAATTTATATACAATTATTTACAATTTGTATAAACATTAAGGCACGTGAAGTAATACTGATAAGTACATAATTAAGGCACCGTTGTAATGGCGCAACAAAAATAAAACTAAACAAAAAAACAAAAACAAAAAACAAACATTAAAAAAGGGCAACTTAAAACTTAGCCATGTCATGGCTTTTCTTGTAATTTGTATTCTTCAATAATATCAGATAGCATTTTAGCCCCCCCCCCCCCCCAATCTTTTAAGGGCTTTTATTTATTTGAAATAAAATTTTTTTTAAATAAATAAAATTAAAAAAATTATTTTATTTGAAAATAAGCTTTATTTATAATCTTACAACAATTACAGTAACAGCATTCATGAAAAAAAAATTGTACAGTAATAAACATAGGACATAATATAAAAGAAGAATATAGTCATAAAACACAAAGACAACTGTCAAAACAGAACAAAAGATTAAAAAATAAATTACACAAATAAATGCAAGTTACAAAAATAAGTTACTGTCACAGAGGGGGCTGTGTGCTGGGAAGGGGTGAACCCAAATGCAAGACGCATGAACTGGAGCTTTACTCAAAGACAGCTTTATTGCTGAAGGCTCTCAAATCGTAAACAAACAAAACTCGAAAATGCAACAAAATCTCAACAAAGTCAAAAAACACTCACGAAGCCTGGGAGAAAGAAACCACAAAAATACTAAACTGGAATACACACAGCTAAGAGTGGAACACTGGAGGAAGCAATGGCAATGATGCAACAAGGAACAGAGGAAAACTGAGAGCTTAAATACACACAAGGAAATTAGGGCAAGTGAAAACAACAGGGAATGACAGGTGAACCAAATGATCCTAATGACAATGGGAAGCAAAACTAAACACAAAGCACAGGGAACACGAGACTGTCAAAATAAAAAAAGGAAGTGACACAAGGGAACAGAGACGCAGACCTGACACTGAACACTGGGAAACACAAGGAACTAGAAAATCAAACATAAACAAACCCCACAACAAAAGAAAAACCCCAGAACAGACAAATTAAAGTCAAACCAAAAATACACAAGGTCCAGTGGACCCCGGACCATGACAGTTATAGTCTTTCCAAATACTTTATGTTTTTATAGCCTTTTTGTTAATTGAGTTCAAGACTGAGTCAAGATACAGTTTTACATCTATTACGAAGAGGTCAAAAAAGTGGTTTCCTGTGTATTATTTTACTTTTATGAATATGAAACTTAGCAAGAAACAGTATTAGGTTGATAAGGTATGTGGGAGAGGAATCTTTCGCCTTGAGATCTGTGATACCAAACAAAGATTTCCCAAAATAAAGAAGGAAATCTGGTTGAATATAATTGGATATCAGAGCGACAATGTCCTTCCAAAACCTCTTCAAGCACATACAGTTCCAAAACAGATGAACATAAGTTTCTGGGTAAAGCTTACAAAAAGAGCAGGAAATATCAATATCAGTTTTGTATTTCTGAAGAAAGTGCTTAGTTGGATACAATTTATGAATTTATTTAAAAGAGACTTCTTTGACCTTATTAGTGAGAAAAACTTGTGTGGGAGAGACCAAACTTTTTCCTGATTAACATTCTGCATAAAGGAGTTCCAATAAGATACACATCATGGGGATAAAACCAGATTTTCTTGGAATAAAGAACGGATTTTGGAATTAACAGCTTTTAGTTGAGTTGTGAAACAGAGCTTACCAACAGCGGACTGTTTAGGGTCAAGAGGGCTCATAGGCTGGATGGAAGAAAAGTCAACATCGCTGAACAACATGAGGAAACCAGATAGGACAACATCAAAGACAATGCTATATTCTCTTGGAGTGACAGGGACCTTGTACTGAGTCAGAAATTCTTCATAGCTATAAAGAAGGCTGTTATGTATTTAGCATTAGAAATACATGGTTCAGTGGCACTATTTTGTGTTTAAGTAGAACAGCACCAAGTGTGGCGTATGTGCGCATTGATCTGCTGTGTTCTTCTGCAAATGGCTAATAAAAGGAAGTCACGCTCCACTGAAGGTTCCATGGTGTCTAAATAGTTATGTCATAAGTGTAGGACATAACAAATTGGCGACGAGATTAAAACGGATCCCTGATGTGCATGAGACGACAGAGAGGGGGAAATCCTTGTGGAAGTGACGGACAAGACAAAAAAAAAAAAAAAAAGAGAAAAAGCTAACCCTTCGTGTGGATGCTAATACCCCTGCTAGCGAACTGCATAGACAGCGTGAGTAACATCTCTTCTTAAGTGAAGGACACTGATAAAGACACAGAAAATGTCGGGCGGTGTTGGACAAATGGACATATTTGATAACTGCACAGAGGATTGGACAACATATGTAGAGCGAGTGGAACAATACTGTGTGGCTAATAAAGTAGAGAATGAGAGGAAAGTTGCTGTGTTACTGAGTGTGATGGGAGCAAAAACGTATAACTTGTTGCGCAGCCTCATCACACCGGCCAAACCAGCAGCCAAAAGTTTCAAGGAGATCACGGAGGTGCTTCAAAAACATTTCCAACCGAAACCACTGGTCATAGCCGAGCGATTTCGATTCCATAAACGACATCAGCTAAAAACGGAGTCCACATCAGAGTACATCGCGGATCTCCGGCGGCTGTCGGAGCACTGTCAGTTTGGGGAGGGGCTTTCAGATGCACTGAGAGACCGTTTCGTCTGCGGGCTGCACAACGAAAGCATACAGAAACGACTCCGCACAGAAGATAATCTCACGTTGAACCGTGCATTAGAGATCGCCATATCTATGGAGACAGCAGCAAAAGATGCAGGAGAGCTACAGGGAAAATACACAGAACCGCGTTCTGTAAATAAAATGCGCATGCAGCGTAATGATAAGTCACAGACCTGCTACAGATGCGGAAAGAAGTCACATGACGCTGCAAATTGCTGGTTTAAGGATAAAGAATGCCTGCAATGTAACAAAAAGGGGCATATACAGAAAATGTGCAAATCAAAGCAGTATGATAAAAAGAAAAACAAAATGTGGAAAAGAGAAAGGAAGCTGCATGACTTAAATGAAACAGACTCAAATGATTCTCAAGAGGATTTGGCATGTCTTGAGCTGAACACAATACAGGGGAAAGATAATGATGCAATATGGCTCACACCAAAAATACAAGGAGTTAAGTTAAAGATGGAGCTGGATACTGGGTCAGCCCTCTCACTAATCTCATATGAAGATTACAGAGATAAATTTCCCAATCTGAAACTAAAACACACCTCAGTGAAGTTAAAAACATACACAGGTGAAAGAATAACTCCCTTGGGAAAACTGAAAGTGAAAGTGGAATATGAGAAGGATAAGTGCAACCTGGAACTTTATGTTCTGAAAAATGGAGGTGTGCCATTATTTGGGCGTGACTGGTTGAAACACATCCACCTCAACTGGAAAGGAATAAAGTCCATGAGACTAGCACATGGTCTGAGTGCACATCCTGTGGATGAAAGACTGAAGCAGACACTCGAGAAGCATGCTCAGGTGTTCAAGGAAGGTATTGGCACTCTGAAAAATATTAAAGCACAGATCATACTGGAGGACAATGCAAAACCCAGATTTCACAAAGCACGTCCTGTACCATATGCTGTACGGCCCAAAGTCGAAGCAGAGCTCCAACACCTGGAAGAGCAAGGAATACTCACCAAGGTGGAATGGTCAGACTGGGCCACACCAATAGTATCAGTGAGCAAGAAGGCAAGTGATAGTGTGCGAATCTGTGGTGATTTTAAGGTTTCAGTGAACCCAGTCCTCCGCATCGATCAGTACCCACTCCCACGAATAGAAGACATATTCACAGCAGTGGCAGGTGGCAAACACTTTTCAAAAATCGACCTTGCTCAAGCTTATCTTCAGATGGAAGTAGAAGAGACATCCAAGAAATATCTAGTGATAAACACTCATAAAGGCCTATATCAGTACAACAGACTGGTCTTTGGTATCGCCAGTGCCCCAGCAGTATGGCAACGCGCTATGGATCAGGTTCTGCAGGGCATTCCAGGAACGCAATGTTTTCTGGATGACATAATCGTCACAGGTGTCGATGAGGAGACTCATTTGGCTAACCTAGCAGCAGTCCTGGCCAGGTTAGAAAAATATGGACTGAGAGCAAACAAAAACAAATGTGAGTTCTTCCAGGATGCCATTGAATATTGTGGCCATAAGATCGACAGGCATGGACTCCACAAAACCAAAGACAAGGTTGACGCAGTCTTGAAGGCACCGGAACCTAAAAATGTGAGCCAACTACGCTCATTCTTGGGCTTAATTAATTATTATCACAAGTTTCTACCGAACCTGTCGACAGTTCTGCACCCCCTGCACTTGCTGCTGCAACAAAATGTCAAATGGAAATGGACAAAAGAATGTGAAGAGGCATTTAATGGTGCCAAGCAGCTCATTACGTCAGAGGAGGTGCTGACGCATTTTGACCCAAACCTACCCCTTCGCCTTGCCTGTGATGCCTCCCCATATGGCATCGGTGCTGTGCTATCTCATAAAATGCCTGATGGATTGGAACGACCAATTGCTTTTGCCTCAAGGTCCCTAAATGCAGCAGAGCGAAACTATGCACAGATCGACAGAGAAGCGCTCAGTCTAGTGTGGGGAGTGAAGAAGTTTAATCAGTATCTATATGGAAGACACTTCACCCTGATTACAGACCACCGACCGCTGGTGTCCATTTTTAACCCTCAGAAAAGCATTCCAACCATGGCTGCAGCACGGTTGCAGCGGTGGGCCTTATTCCTTGGTGCACACACTTACACCATTGAATTTAAAGGGACAAAACTGCATGGGAATGCAGATGGACTGTCACGCCTTCCACAAAGGCAAACCACTGAAGAAACCACTGACCCAGCAACTGTGTTTCACGTGGCACAGATGGAACCAGATGGAAGCCGAGACACAATCTTATCCAAAGTGTATGATTTTACTGTGAATGGCTGGCCATCCTCCAGTGACACTCAATTATCTGTGTATTCTACCCGCAAAGACCAGCTATCTGTTTGCCAAGGATGTGTCTTGTGGGGAACCCGTGTCATCCTTCCACCCAAACTACGTACAAGGGTACTAGACTCACTACACGATGGACATCTGGGTGTTGTTAAGATGAAGAGTCTTGCTAGGAGCTATGTTTGGTGGCCAGGCATAGACTGTGAAATAGAGAACGTGGCTAAATCCTGCACTGGTTGCCAGCAGACACTGCGCCAGCCTCAACCAGCACCTGTACACACATGGGAGTGGCCATCCACTCCATGGCAACGCATTCATATAGACTATGCTGGACCATTTATGGACCAAATGTTCCTGATTGTGGTTGATGCTCACTCAAAGTGGCCAGAAATTTTTCCTGTGAAGCAAGCAACAGCTGCCAGCACAGTCAGCATCCTTCGATCACTCTTTGCACGCACAGGTTTGCCACAACAGCTTGTAAGTGACAATGGCCGTCAGTTTACTGGAGAGGAGTTTCAGAGTTTCCTCAAGAACAACGGTGTACGACATATGACTTCAGCTCCCCATCATCCAGCAACAAATGGACAAGCTGAACGGTTCATTCAGTCCTTCAAGCGGTCAATGAAAGCCAGCCGACTGGAGGGAAAGCCAATGCAACACAAAATCGACAGCTTCTTATTGGCTTACAGAAACACCACTCATGCAACTACTGGACACACACCTGCAATGCTTTTCATGGGACGAAATCTGAGATCACGTTTGGATCTGTTAAAACCAGACATCCGCAAGAATGTCCAGGGCAAACAATCTTCTTTGGTGGAAACAACAAAGAACCGAACCAGATCATTTGACATTGGACAAAAAGTTCTTGCCAGAGACTATAGAGGCCCAAATCAGAAATGGCAGTCTGGCATGATTCTGTCACAGACTGGACCTCTGACATACAACATTAATGTTGGAGACAACTTAATCTGGCGGCGACATGTTGATCAGATTGTAGATGCAGAAACCCACATGGTTCCAAGGCAACCTGAGAGCACATCCACATCTCAGGATTCAGAAGAGTTTATCTTCGCAACACCTCCTGAAGTTCAGGGTTTAGGTGAAACCACTGATGCCCAAACAGCCGAACCTTCCACACAGAGTACTATGGACTCTGGCCATTCTGGCAGACGTTACCCTGAGAGAAATCGCAGAGCACCTCAGAGACTGAATTTATAGATTTCCAGTTCATTTTATAAGGAAACAGTTAAAATGTTTAGAGTGAACAATCTGCCACTATGTTGTAGATCTCAGAGTAGTTATTATGTTTCTGTTACACTCTCTGGAGCAAATTTATTGGGTTACAGCATTTCCTAGAATATATTTTGGTGCTTGATGTTAATTGTGGTTCATCAAAGCTGGATGGGAGGAACTGTTATGTATTTAGCATTAGAAATACATGGTTCAGTGGCACTATTTTGTGTTTAAGTAGAACAGCACCAAGTGTGGCGTATGTGCGCATTGATCTGCTGTGTTCTTCTGCAAATGGCTAATAAAAAGGAAGTCACGCTCCACTGAAGGTTCCATGGTGTCTAAATAGTTATGTCATAAGTGTAGGACATAACAAAGGCCTTTATTATTAAATAGCTGATTAACTTGAATAATGCCATAATTAAAGCATTTTTGAAAAAATAATGACCTGTTTTTGTATAGTATGTTAGAGTTGTTCCAGATGTAACATCTCTGTGGAGAAAAATTATGTTTATAAATAAGGGACCAGGCTAAAAGTACCTGGATAGCTTAGTGGGTATTTTAAGGGCTTTTATATACAATGGACCCTTTTACAGCCTACGTCATCAAAGGATGCGCGCGCATTTTGGCAACGGAAGTGAACTGCTACTCCATTCAAATCAATAAGAACAAGGAGACTGCGCAGCGTTTAAACATGATTTAAAAGGGATATCAGCATCAAAATGTCAGGCTGTTGCATGTTTGGCTGTCAGAATTTCTACTCTACCAAAAGCGGACTGAAGTTGTACCGAATCCAACAGGATCATGGCTGTTTGAGAAAAAAACGGAGGCGCCTGTGGTTGCAAGCCATCAAATGTATTGATAAAAATTGGACTGAGGACACGATCAGAAATGCTCGCGTTTGAAGCATCCATTTTATATCAAGTAAAGTTATCTACTCTGGTTATACCAGAATGTCAGGTTTAGATAAATACTAATATCTATCTTTGGCTTTTAAACTGTAGTGTGGCTGGCTATTTACAGGTGAGATATCGCTGGACTCAGAGAGTCCTGATTTTTAAATTAATATTTAATCCTATATCCTGTAGATTCCAATATGCAATGCCACTCAAAAGTTTGAGCAGACTCACATATGAATGGTTGAGTGTGTCCAGACTTTTGACTGGAACCGTATATATTTTTACCATTGTAAATCAATAATATCTGGAGCCGGAAAACTCTTAGCAAGCTAGAAAAGCAATTTGACAAAGTACTCATGCTGCCATGCAGGTACAATTCACTGTGAGGACGTAGTTCTCTGACTTGTTTACAATGACCCAAGCCTCATACACAGTGGTACTGTTTCCTTGTCTTTGACTTGGAAGAACTTCTGCCTTCAAGACACAAAACTCAGAGTCTGTATCATGATATTTGGCGTTCGGTACATGGCTGCAAACAACATAATTGTAAGCATCCAGTGACTTGTATATATGACTTGTGCAACTTCTCTTGGTGTATACGCTGGGTTTCTCCACCAAATACACGTATATATCCGCCCACGGATATTGGCCCACTTGCTAACGTACCACAGGGATCGGGAAGTCGGTTGCAAGTGGTCAAAGTTAATTTTTGCAGATAGTTTTCACGATCTTTCATTGATAATCCCTTCACATAGATTGAAACACTATTGTACTCCGCCATATTTCCATTTCCAAAATGCGCACGCATCGCTACATAGTCATCATTATTTACAAACAGTAAAAGGGTCTATAAGAAGCCCTTATAGAAAGCATAAAAATTAGGGATAACTTTCCTAAACTTAGAATTATGTAAATATGCTTTCTTTACAACCAAAATGGTGTTTACTAAAAAGTCATCTTTTTCACTGTCCATAATTAAACTGTAAATTATGTCCTTTTGATAGAACCTTTGCAACCGAGGTACTTAAAAAAGAGCCAGTCGTAAATGTCAAGCCACAAAGCTTCAGAGAACATACAATGCACAAACAGATGATCAGTGGATTCAATGTCATTGTCACAGAATATACAACAGTTTGTTTCAAAGCCAAACCACTGGTGCAGAAACTCATTGGACGGATAAATTCCATTCAGAATCTTAAAATGAAAAAAAAAAAGTCTGGGTTCGATTCCACCTTGGCCCAGGCCTCTCCCTCTCTCTGTGGAGTTTGCATGTTCTCCCCGTGCTTGCGTGGGTTTCCTCCAGGTACTCCGGTTTCCTCCCACATTCCAAAGACATGCACTTACTGGGGTTAGGTTGATTGGCTACTCTAAATTGCCCATAGGTTTGCCCATAATATTTGAGAGACTGAATTCTTATAGGACTGATTAGGATGTAAGGTGTAACAGAATAGTTTTCTAATTATTTTGTTTTGGATTGAAATTTCAGTAAAGTTGCAGTTTCCAATCAGTATTAGTGGAAGCTGAGGAGAGACCGGTACTGTTAACGATCCTCTAATCAAACTCAAACAGCATCAGGGATTGCTATAATTATAGTTTTATGTGTTTTAGCATTGCAAAGATTTTTATATTTGAGGCAGAAATCATTATAGGGATAGAATGTGCCCAGAATTGTCTACTAAGTGAATTGGTGACCAAATGCCTTTAGCTAGCCATTCCTTGTTGTACAGCGATTTGCCTCTGACAGTAACATATCTGTTATTCCAGATCGGTGTATTGTGGGGGGTGAAATTATGATTATAGAGAAGTTTCCAGTACAAAAGGAACTGCTGGTGAAAAAGAGATAAATTTAATAGGGAGTCTCTGGATTGAGAAATCACGTCTAAGTAGAAAATCCATGCCTCCCAGCTTCTTAAAAGTTTCTCTGGAAAATGTGGAACCACAGATTATCAGAATTTAGGAGGGATTTCAGCCAGTTAATTTTTAGAGTCCCATTCATAAAATCAAAGTCTATGGCTTGTATGTTCTTTGATTAACAGTACTGTTTTAGTGTAGTGAGCTTTCCTTCTCAAGATATAATCAAAGTTAACCTGAGTGATCTTTTTGATTGCTCTTTTAGAGACTGCCATTGAATATGCTGTATGGAAAAGCTTTAGGCAGATTACCAACTACAAGCCTAAAACCCCCCACTCCACAGACGACCTACAAACTGCAAATAGACTGAACGAGTTCTATTGTCGTTTTGATGGTCAGTTCAGCAGCCTTCACACCTCCACCAGTCCCAACCACAATACAGCCAACACAAATATTCACCCCCCAACCTCCCCCACTCCCCACACCTCAGAGAAGCCCACATCATCAAGGACTCCCACCCCAGAGTCCCCCTCCTCCCCCACCCCCACAGTCTTTTGTATTCAGGAGGACCAGGTGCTAAAGCAGTTCAGGAGTGTCAAAGCTCGCAAAGCTCCAGGTCCAGATGGTGTCTCACCTGCCACACTGAGACACTGTGCTAACGAGCTTGCCCCATTGTTCACGAACATCTTCAACTCCTCACTGGAGGCTTGCCACGTGCCTGTCTGCTTTAAAACCGCTACCATTGTTCCTGTCCCCAAGAAGCCAAGGATCACTGGACTAAATGACTACAGACCTGTGGCACTGACTTCTGTGGTCATGAAGTCATTTGAGCGTCTGGTGCTGTCCCACCTCAAGTCCCTCACAGCCCCCCTTCTGGACCCCCTGCAGTTTGCCTACAGAGCCAACAGGTCTGTGGACGACGCCATCAACCTGACTCTGCACTTCATCCTACAGCATCTGGACTCCCAGGGAACCTACGCCAGGATCCTGTTTGTGGACTTCAGCTCTGCCTTCAACACCATCATCCCTGATCTCCTCCAAGACAAGCTGTCCCAGATGAACGTGCCAGATCCCATCTGCAGGTGGATCATTGACTTCCTGATGAACAGGAAGCAGCACGTGAGGCTGGGGAAGAATGTCTCGGACTCCCGGACCATCAGCACTGGCACTCCTCAGGGCTGTGTCCTCTCTCCTCTGCTCTTCTCCCTGTATACCAACTGCTGCACCTCTGACCACCAGTCTGTCAAGCTTATTAAGTTTGCAGACGACATGACTCTCATCGGACTCATCTCAGACGGGGACGAGTCGGCCTACAGGATGGAGGTCAAACGTCTGGTGTCCTGGTGCAGCCACAATAACCTGGTACTGAACGCCCAGAAGACAGTGGAGATTATAGTGGACTTTAGGAAGCACACAGCCCCTCCACCCTCCATCATCCTGACTGACACCCCATCACCACAGTGGACTCTTTTCGCTTCCTGGGAACTACCATCACCCAGGACCTCAAGTGGGAGCCCACCATCACCTCTGTTGTCAAAAAGGCCCAGCAGAGGATGTACTTCCTGCGGCAGTTGAAGAAATTCAACTTGCCAGCAAGGACCATGGTGCAGTTCTATACTGCCATCATTGAGTCCATCCTCACCTCCTCCATCACTGTGTGGTACGCTGGAGCCACCACTAGGGACAAACAGAGACTACAGCGCGTTGTGCACTCTGCTGAGAAGGTGATTGGCTGTAACCTCCCATCTCTCCAGGACCTGTACACCTCCAGGACACTGGGGCGTGCAGGTCGGATCACAGCCGACCACTCTCACCCTGGGCACAGACTTTTTGACCCTCTCCCCTCAGGCAGGAGGCTACGGTCCATACGGACCAGAACCTCCCGCCATAAGAACAGTTTCTTCCCCTCTGCTGTTGGACTCATGAACAATTACCCTAAGACTGTTACCACCACCCTCCACAAACGCTGATGACCCTATGTCTATGCACCTGTCTGATTGCACTGATGTACATATTAGTGGAATATAGTCTACATTCTTTTATCTTTTAATTAGTCTCTGCACTGTATATTTTGTAATTTTGTAATATTGTGCTATAGTTATAGCTCTAATATCTCTGTATATTTGCAATTTGTATACTTGTATATTGTCTTATAGTTTTTATACTTATTTGTTTTTTTCTGTAAGCACGAAGTACCGCAGCAATTTCCTAATGCTGTGAACCTGTTCACCCATATGGCAATAAAACCTTCTGATTCTGATTCTGATTCTGAGATGCATCTTGAAACGCTTTCCATTTTGGTTTAGAAAATTCTACCCAAGAGGCTAATATCCCATGATAACCAAGAGTTAAGTCTAGACTGGCAGTTATCTATTATTTTTCATATATTCATATTTTCCCTTTCAGCAAAATCACTGGATATGTAAGTTCCTAAGTATTTCACTGTTGACTTTATGGGTATACCAAATGAGCTGAATGGATAGACATTAACTCGCACTTATTCAGATTGAGTTTTAAGCCTGAAGGTTTAGAAAATACATTAACTAATTTCAATATCTTTGGGACTTATATGTTTTATAAAAATTGTTGAATCATCAGCGAGCTGGCTAATAATTATTGGCATCCCAATGACATCCAGTGGAGCAACATTCGAGTTTTTAATAAATATTGAGAGCATTTCCACAGCTATTATAAAAAGAGAAGGTAAAATCGGACAGCCTTGTTTCACCCCTGACAGTGAATCGAGGTGAAGTTCTGCCTGGTAGGGAAACTGAACTATTTGTATTTTTGTAGAGATAATTTATAATTTGACAAAATTTAGAGCCAAAGCCTAGAAGTTCTAAACAAAGAAAAATAAACTGATACTCAATTGAGTCAAAGGCTTTGCAGAAGTTGAGGAATAAAATAAAACCATCATCCTTTAATAAATGGTAGTAATCTAATAGATCAAGTACTAAACGTATATTATTATGAATAGATCTATTCTTCATAAAGCCCGATTGAGAATCACTTATAATTTTGTGCAAATTTATTTTGAGCCTGTTTGTATAAATGAAAGCAAAAATTTTATAATCAGTGTTCAATAAGGTAATCAGTCTGAAGTTATCCAAAACTTTAGGATCTTTACCAGGTTTAGGAATCAGAGAAATCACCCCTTGTTCCATAGTTGGAGGGATCACCATATTCTCTGTGGCTTCTTTAACCATATAGAAGAGTGGTTCTCTTAAGAGATTCCAAAAGTGCTTATAAAAATCAGATGTGAGACCATCACAACCAGGGGATTTGTTTAAAGATCAACATTCTACAGCTTTATCTAATTCATTAATTGTAATATCAGCATCACATTGTTTTGCAAAGTCATCATCAATGCGAGGAATAAGGTTATGTATATGACTGAAGAAGGCCAAAAAATTTTCATTAGAGAAAGATAAGGAATAAAGTTGACTGTAAAAGCTGAGAACTTAGTGATCAGAGGAGCATCTGTTACTACTTGTCCTTGTATATTTAATGCTTTGAGTTTCTTTCTTGTCTTCTCTTTTCCAGTCGACAAAAGTAAGAATCTTTTATCCATCTTGCTCGAGATCTAACATAGGCCCCTTTTTAATGTAAATTTCATCCAGTTTAATTTGCAGAGCTTGTAATTCCTGCTTATCTTCTTCAGAGGGTGTCATCTTACTATAATGACTGTTTATTTCTTTGATTATCCTACCTTCCTCTGATTTGTTCTTGCTAAGAATTTTCCCAAATTGAATAGAGTACTCTCGTATTTAAAATTTTAAGAATTCCCATTTGGTGGAATAAGACATTATAGTATTATCAGATGCTACATTTACAATTATAGATTTAATACCTTCTTCAAATTCTTGAGATTTTAATAACCTGGAGGTCAGTGTGTCCGCGACTAAAAGGCCAGGGGAGATGGCACAAAATGGAGAACCGGGTGCCGAGTCTGAGCTCCTTTTTTTTGTCCCAAATTTTAAGTCCAACTCTGTTATTTAGCCATTGTTATGTAGACCTTTAAGTAACTCTTGTTGACTGCAGTGGAAAGATAAAAGGAAAGTAAGAACAAGGAAGACATGGCGTCGAACAAGAACCTCCTGGCTACATGTGGTGGTGAGTCTCCGCTAACTTATTATGCTCAGATGGAAGTTCCTGTGCGTAACACGAAAAGAAAAGACCCACCAGCAACTAAAAAAAAAGACACATGCATAGACAGTGGTGCTTCGGATTGCCTGAAAACTGTCCTGGAAGCCATAAAACACCTAACAGATAAGATAGACACATTTGGCTCCCAAATGCAACAAAACTCAGTAATGCTAGCCAACATAGCTAAAGCCCTGGAGTTCAATGCGGAAGAAATTAAAGACTGCAAAACGCATCTTCAGACAGTGGAGAAAGACAACGCGCAGCTTATGGGTGTCATGATCCTGGGCCGGTGGCTCAGTGTTTTGAGTTCTTTTTGTGAAGTTCTGTTTTGTTCTATTTCTAGTTTTGGTTATAGTTTAGTATTAGGACTGTAGTTTGCCTTTGTTTAGTTTTCCATGTTAGTTCTGGTCTTCCCTGTGTTCCTGTGTGTATTGCCTGTGTCTTGGCCCTTTTGTGTTTGGTTTGACATCCCAGTGTTCCCTGTGTGTTGTATCTAGTTTTCTGTTTTGGTCTGGTTTAGATTACCACTGTTAAGTTTACATGTGTATCTTGATCAGTTACTTCCTGTTTTATTTTGATGATTTTGTGTTCCTTGTGCTTTGTGTTTAGATTTACTTCCCCTTGTCTCGTTAGTGTATTTCGTTCTCCTGTGTTGTCACCTGTGTTCCTTTTCCCTCGTTATCCCTTTGGGTATTTAAGATCTCTGTGTTGTTTAGTTCCTTGTTGCGTCGTTGTTGGTTTTTCCCTGCTGTGTGCTTTATGCTACATTCATGTTTATGCTACGTTCTAGTCTTTTGGATTAAAGCTTCAAGTTATTATTAACCTCCTCATCTGAGTCCTGCATTGGGGTCCTCTGCCTTGCTTGCCACAGCCCAAACCTGACAGTAGGACGCGACCAGGAAATGGACCCTGCGGGCTATTGTAACGTTGTAAACACACTTCCACAGTCGGCGATGTTCACAACAAAGGTCGTCTTTATTAGCAGAAAAACGGCTGCTGTAGGCCACAGCCACGCCAACCACAACTACAACAACGGAACAGCAACACACACACACAGGCAAGCTCTCGGTCTTTTCTCTCTCTCCATGCTGCCTTCACGAACCTCCCGAACAGTCCGAAATCCCACAACATCAACACGCTCTCTAACTAAGAGAATCGCTACATTGCCCCCCCCTCACTAAATCCCTCGCCCCGAGGGATCCCGTACAAAGTCTCTGAGGTGACCTGGGGGTCTTCTCTGCCTCTGCAGCCCCCTTGTAGACGACACTTGGGGCTGTGTCTGCTGTCCTGCAGCACCCTGCTTTTGATCTGGGATGGGGTGCAAAAGTGGAGGAAGCTGTGGGGCAGTAGAAGGGGGCATAGTCAGTGAGTCTGGGGCTGTGGCTGTTTCATTTCTCAGGGGGGTCGACTGGACCGGGCGCACATCACCCTTATATGGAGCCAGCCTGTCTCTATGAAGGGCCACTCGTCTCCCCCTAGTCGGCAGCTGAACCCTGTACACCACTTCCCCCAGCTTCTCTACCACTACACAAGGCCCCACCCAGTGGCAGTCCAGCTTAGGGCACCGGCCTTTCTTCCTCCTCGGGCTGTACACCCACACAAGGTCACCGGCCCTGAAGTCTTTCCCTTTTACCCTCAAGTCATAATTCCTTTTCTGTCTCATTCCCGCTTTCTCCAGCTGATCACGGGCAAAAGCATGGGCCGACTCCAGCCGGTCCTGCAGTCTCCTGGCGTATTCCGGACCCGGTACGACTACCGGAGCGTCCGGAGGCCTCCCCAGTGCCATCTCCGCTGGCGTCCGTAGCTCTCGCCCCAGCATGAGCAGGGCAGGCGTACACAAGGTGGAATCCTGCACAGCGGACCTATACGCCAACAAAACAAGGGGGAGATGCATGTCCCAATCACGCTGGTGCTCTGCAGTGAGGATGGCCAGCTGTTTCGCCAGGGTCCTGTTGAAGCGCTCGACGAGCCCATCACTCTGCGGGTGTAACGGTGTCGTCCGGGTCTTTCGCATCCCTAAGCGCTCACACATGACAGAGAAAACAGCCGACTCAAAGTTCCTTCCCTGGTCACTGTGAATGGTTTCTGCCATCCCGAACCTGGCAAACATGCCCTCCACCAGCCTGTCGATCACCGTCTCCGCCTCCTGGTCGGGTATGGCATATGCCTCCGGCCATTTTGTGAAGTAGTCCATGGCAACTAAGACATAACGATTTCCTCTGTCTGTGCGTGGAAAAGGCCCCATCACGTCCACTGCTACTCTCTCCATCGGGGCTCCCACTGCTAACTGCTGTAGCTGGGCCCGGGACTGGTCTGAGGGACCCTTGTGCGCTGCACAGAGGTCACACCGGCGGCAAAAGTCCTCAACATCCCTCCTGAGCTGCCCCCAGTAGAAACTCTGCCGGAGCCGCCGAAGGGTTTTGGAAACTCCAAAATGCCCCACCCCGGCGGTTCCGTGGGAGGCCTTCAAAACTGCCTCCCTCAGGGCCCTGGGGACCACCACCTGCCACCTCTCCTCCCCCGTAGCTGGCTCCTTCCAGGCTCTCTGCAGCACTCCGTCCTTTACTCGGAGAGCTGAAAATTTCACAAACAGTCCTTTAGTTGCAGGTGAGTATCCAGCCACTCCGCTCCACTGCGGTCTTTGATCAGACTCCACCCATTGTAGCACTGGCCGGAGGTCAACATCCTGCTCCTGTTGCGCTCTCCACTCGAGCGGGTCAATCACCTGTGCCACTCTGCAGGCCAGCTCACCTCCGCTACACCCGGAATCATGCTCTCCCGCAGCCCGGAGCTCCTCCTCCCGGGCTTCCCGCTTTTCGCAGTACCGGCAACCAGCTGGAGCACAGGGGCGGCGGGACATGGCATCTGCGTTGGCGTGGTGAGCCCCCGCTCGGTACTTCACTTCGAAGACGTATGGCGCTAATTCCTCCAGCCAGCGTGCAATCTGCCCCTCTGGCTCCTTAAACGCCATTAGCCACTGCAAGGCTGAATGGTCTGACCGGACAGTGAAGGGCAGGCCACAAAGGTAGTACCTGAAGTGACTTATTGCCCGTACTATGGCCAGGAGCTCCCTTCGCGTCACACAGTAGCGTCGTTCAGCCTCATTAAAGGTTCTGCTGAAGTACGCCACCACTCTCTCCCCCGCTGGTCCCACCTGGCTCAACACTGCCCCCATTCCGACATCGCTGGCATCTGTGTCTAGAATAAACGGCAGACTGGGGTCCGGGGGTGGCGAGGGTGGGAGATTCTGTTAGGGCGTTTTTCAGCCGCTCAAAAGCCTGTTCACATCCTGCTGACCAGTCAAAGTCACTATCCTTTTTCTGCAGGCGGAACAGGGGCGCAGCAATACAGGAGAACCCCCTTACAAACCGCCTGTAGTAGGACGCCAGACCAAGGAAGCTCTTTAAGTCCTTCAAGTTTGTGGGGGTTGGCCAGTCCTTCACCGCCTGCACTTTCTCCTCCAGCGTACTGATACCCTCACCCCCGATTTTGTGTCCCAGGAACTCCAGCTCTTTCCTCATAAAGCAGCACTTATCAGGGTGGAGTTTCAGGCCCGCTGCCGCTATCCGCTGTAGAATCTGCCGCAGGGATGCCAGAGCTGCCTCGAAGGAACTTCCGTGGACCAGGATGTCGTCCAAGTAGACCAAACATTCCTGTCGGGGAATATCGGCCAGCACCTTTTCCATCAACCTTTCAAACGTGGCCGGCGCATTGCATAGGCCGAAGCAGAGAACACGGAATTGCCACAGCCCCCTGCCTGTGCTGAAAGCAGTCTTTGGTCTGGCTGCGGGGCTGAGGGGCACTTGCCAATACCCGCTACGCAGGTCCAGCGAGGAGAACCAGGAAGAGCCAGAAACCAAATCCAGGCACTCATCGATGCGGGGCAGCGGGTATGAGTCTTTCTTAGTCACACTGTTCAACGGCCTAAAATCGACACAGAATCTCATTTTGGGGCTCTTCTTCTTTTTAACCATCACAACCCCCGAGGCCCAGGGGCTGTCGGAGGGTTCAATGACGCCAGCCCTGAGCATCTCCCCGATCGCACTATCAGCCGCAGCCTGATGCGCCAGGGGGAGGCGGCGAGGGCGTGACTTCACAGGCCGTGCATCTCCCGTGTCAATGTCGTGCTGCAGGAGGTGAGTTAAGCCTACCTCGTCTTCTGACAGAGCAAAAATGTCCTTGAACTCCAGCAGCACCTGCCACAGCTCCTCCCGCTGTGGATGATCTAAATCTTGGCAGCTACGTGTCCATATGTCCCTCACTACTGCCAGTTTATCCCCCTCCCCCATTACAGTGTGCTGGTCTGAGGCAGGAGAACCCACCACGGTGGCTAAATCAGGGTCAGGGGACAGGGGTGCAGGGGGGTAGATCGGGGGCGGAAGGTGTGCCTCATGGTGCACCCCCGCTGCTCTCGACTTTGGCGGGTGTAGGTTCGGGGCCTGTGCGGGGCGCACCAGGTCAACCATGGGGCCCCCTGGAAAGGTCAGCGTGTTATTCCCCAGGTCTAAGACACTCTGTGAGGCCCGCAGAAAGTCCAGGCCTAATATGCAAACGTCCTGCACCGCTGCCACCCACACCTCCAAGTTCACTCCCAGGCCCCCCACCTGAATAGGGACCAGTCCTTTTCCCAACATCGGGGCTAACTCACCAGTCACTGTACGCAGTTTTACTGTAGTTGGTTCCAACTGGGTTCCTACCGGCACCACGTCAGGTCTCATCAAGGTCGCAGTGGAGCCAGTGTCGACCAGAGCTATGCACGGAGCCCCTGCCAGGGTGATGGGGATGTGACAAAAATCCCCTGCACGCGTCCAGCCCACCACCCTCACGGACCCTCGCCGTCCCGCCTACGCAGGCCCTGAGGCGTTTCCCTGAACACCGGCACGGTCTGGGCATCGCACGCTGATGTGGCCCAGCTGTCCGCACGTCCAGCAAACAGGAGGGTCTCGGCGAGGACGAGTACCGCGGCGTGAAGATTGTAGAGACACGCCTCGAACCAGTTCGGTCAATTCGGCCGCCCAAGCTGGCACCCCCTGGCCCGGGGCCTCCGGCACCGCAGCCCTCACCACCGGGTCATACTCGCTATGGTCGCACCCCGCAGAAGCCACCACGGCCTCCCTCTCCAAGGCCATCTCCAGGGCCTCGTGCAGATTGCGGGGGTGGGAAAGTTGAGTCTGGATGCGCAGCTCACCAGGGATAATGGCGCGGATGAACTGGTCTCTGGCCAGCTCGTTCTGCACGTCGATGGGCATGTGGGCATATGCTTTCTTCGCTAGCATCTCAATGTCATTAGCCAAAGCGCGAAGCGGCTCACCCGGTTGTCTCCGTCTACTCGTCAGTTCGGACCGCAGGACAGCAGGCTGGCCACACTGCCCAAACCGCCGCTGCAGAGCACCAACCAGAGCCCTGTAGTCACCCCTCTCCGCTGGGCTAAGCAGCAGCAGGCATGCCAAAGCGTCGTCAGTGAGGCACAAGGCTAGCTGGAGTGCTTTAGTGTCTGTGGACCAGGCCGCAGCATGCGCTAACAGTTCAAATTGAGCATGGAAGGCCTCCCAGTCAGCCTTACCGGAGTACTTGGGGGTTTTCACATTTGCCTGGCAGGGCCGGGCGCCACTATCGCCAAGCACGGGCCCCGCGCTGTTCGGGGCGGGCGTCTCCGCGCCCGCGTATATTCCTGCAGTCGATGGGCTAAAGCCAGCGGCGGCCGCCAGGCCTCTGGCAGTCCGTCTGAGGCGGGCCAAACGCTCTCCGGCACTGTCCGCTCCCTCAGGACCCAGCGTGCCCCCAAAGTCACTGTCCATAGCCTCTCTCTTGATCTTCGGGCGGGCCCCGGCCACATCTCGCTGCGCTGCCATAGTTAGCGCAGGCTGTCAACTGAGGTAGCCGAAGCAGGGCTAGCCGACGGTTAGCAGTTTGACTTCTGACACCAATGTAACGTTGTAAACACACTTCCACAGTCGGCGATGTTCACAACAAAGGTCGTCTTTATTAGCAGAAAAACGGCTGCTGTAGGCCACAGCCACGCCAACCACAACTACAACAACGGAACAGCAACACACACACACAGGCAAGCTCTCGGTCTTTTCTCTCTCTCCATGCTGCCTTCACGAACCTCCCGAACAGTCCGAAATCCCACAACATCAACACGCTCTCTAACTAAGAGAATCGCTACACTATGATCGACAGGAGCGCAAAGAGGTAATGGATTATTACCTGTGTGAAAAAGCAAGGTGGAAGCCCTGGCTCACCCCTGAATGCCAGTCAAAGTTTGTTGGCACTCGCCTGGCCCTGGGTGGGCTGGCTAGTTGGCAAAAGGCCCAGCAATGTCGCGCTCCACCTCAGCCTCGAGCCCCGGCCTTGCCACGGCAGCTGATCGCTCCGCCAGCTGCAACCCCTCCGCCTGTTCCGACGGCAATCACGGTGGGTGGCTATTTCTATTCGCCTCCTCCATGGATTATGCCATCCGTCACCTTGCCGCCAGCTTCCGAGAGTAGGAAGCTTGATTTTCAACGAGGGAATCGGCAGCCTTCGGCAGCCTTGTCAGAGGAGACAGCTGTGCGTCCTGCTGAGTACACCCCACTAACATCATTATCTTCTGCATCTTCAGAGCCTCCACGTCCACCGTCACAGCCGCCTGCAGCAGCCCCACGTCAGCCGCCAGAGCCACCAGCTTCAGAGTCTCCTCATCAGCCGTCACAGCCACTAGCTGCAGCAGCACCCAAGCCACGACCACGCTCCATGATGACCACGTTGCCTGCAGTAGCAGCACCCAAGCCACGACCATGCTCCATGATGCCCACGCCAGCTATAGCAGCTCCCCTTCAGTCAGCTTTGTCTTCGCTCCCCTCAGCATCAGTCCCCCTAACTCCAGTTCCCCCAGCTCCAGTTCTCCCAGCTCCTTTAGCCTCTGCTCCCTCAACTTTAGCTCCAGTGCGTTCAGCTCCAGTTCCCTTAGCTTCGGTCCCTTTATTTCCCTCAGCTCCAGTTCCCTTAGCTTCGGTCCCTTTAGCTCCCTCTGCTCCAGCCCCTTCGGTCCCTTTAGCTCCATCTGTTTTGGTCCCCACTGTTTCGGTCCCTTCCGTTCCCTCAGTCCATTCAGCCCCTCTAACCTCAGTGCCCCCAGCTCCTGCTTTAGTCCCTCAGGTCCCCCCAGCTCCCGCTTTTGTCTCTCAGGTCCCCTCAGTCTCCCCGGTATCGGTCTCCTCAGCTCCCTCATCCTTAGTTCTTTTGGTCCCCCCAGTAGCTTCAGTTCCCTCGGGCCCCTCAGCTTTAGCTCCTTTGGTCCCCCCAGTTGACCCCTCAGTTTTGCTCCCTTCTGTGTCAGTCCTTTTAGCTTCAGCTCCCTTGGTTCCCTCTGTAGCTTCGGTCCCCTCAGTTTCAGGCCCCTCAGTTTTTCCAGTCCCCTTGGTCCATTCGGTCCCTTCAGGCCCCTCATCTGCTCCCTCGGTTTCCCTGGGTCCCTCGGCCCCAGTCCCTTTAGTTTCACTCCCTTCAGTCGCTTCGGCCTTGATCCGTGTAGTTTCAGGCCTCTCAGCATCGTTCCTCTCTGGTCCCTCATCAGCTCAGGTCCCTCCTCGGTTCCCTCCTCTTTGGCCCCCCAGGTTCCCTCAGTAGTTTCAGCTCCCTCAGCTTCGGTCCCTTCAGCTCCCTCAACTTCGGTCTCTTTGGTCCCTTCCAGCCCCTCAGCTCCTTTGGTCCCCTCAGTAGCTTCAGTTCCTTTAGCTGACCCCTTAGCTTTGGTCCCCTCTGCTTCGGTCTCTTCAAGTCCCTCTGCGTTGGTCAGTCCAGTCCCTTTACCCTCTCCTGCTACCTCAGTCCCTTTAGTCTCCTCTGCAACCTTCTCATTGGCCACTCAGGTTCCCTCTGCAGTTTCAGCCTCCTCAGCTTCAGTCGCTTCAGGCCTCTCAGTGCCCTCGGCCTCTTTAGTGCCTTCAGCCCCCTCAGTGCCTTCAGCCCCCTCAGTGCCCTCGGCCCCTTTAGTGCCTCAAGTACCCTCAATCCTTCAGGTCTCCCCAGTTTCTTTAATATTGGTCTCCTTAGCTAGCGCAGTCCCTCGTCCTTGCCGCCGCCGCTGAGAGCATGGCCAGCCTCCAGTCTCGTCTCCACGTCCTCGCTACCGCCGCCGGGAGTGCGGTTGGCCTCCTGCTCACCTTCGTCCTCACCGCCGCCGCTGTGAGCACGGCCAGCCTCCTGTTTTGTCTTGCTGCCGCGTTGGGATTGCGGTCGGCCCCATGAACTGTGTTGCCACCCTTGTGGTTTCCCTGGCAGGCCCCCTGAATGGTTGGGTCTTTGGTGTGCTGCGTCGCTTATGTTTTGTTTTTGGACTCTTTTTCCAGCCTTGTGCTGCCGCTTTTTGTTTCTTTCCTTGGTTTGTTTTTTGGACTATGTTGTTCTGTTTTATTTGCCTGCTGTGTGCTTTATGCCACGGTCATGTTTATGCTACGTTCTAGTCTTTTGGATTAAAGCTTTAAGTTAATGATAACCTCCTCGTCTGAGTCCTGCATTGGGGTCCTCTACCACGCTTGCCACAGCCCAAAACCTGACAATGGGACGTGCTGTGGAGCTTGAACAGTGTAAGCGCCGATGGAATTTGAAGATTCGAGGGTTAAAGGAGAAAGATATTCATCACATTGTGGATTCAGTGCATCGTTTGGGCAGACTGGAGGTGAACCGAACTAGACATGTTATTATCCAGTTCACCCAAAGAGCGCATCAGGACGAGATGTGGAAGATGACCAAAGAGTCAGCATTTTGTAAGGAACTGAATATTCAGTTCATGGAAGATCTCTGCAAGGCTGACATGGAGGCACATGCTAGTATCTGGCCAAAGATCCAGCAGGCAAGATTGGAGGGCAAGCAAGCCTACTACAGAGGAGGAGATGGGTACATCAATAGAAAAAGAATCACTTAGAGGACACGTAAGAGATGACTAATGGCTAATTTAAAGAGACACCTGATTCTTTTTGGCAAAAAATCTCTAATTTTGACTTTAACGGGACACACCTCCCTTTCTTTTTTTTTTTCTCCTATTGGGAGTTTTTTACACTACTTTGTAGCTCTTGCTGGTTAATTATTAGGATTTCCTTTAGTGATTTCTAGTTTTCTTTGTTATAAATGTTTGTCTTAGTTGTATTTCACTTAATGTCAGGGGCTTAAGAGACATCACCAAGAGAAAATCTATATTTTTGTTTTGTAAGGGCGAGAAAGCTAATCTCATTTTGAGTTTTTTTTTTTTTTTTTTTTTTTTTGCAAAAAACTCATTCTAAGCCAGAAAATGAAAATTTGTGGGGAGATAAAATTCTCTTTGATCATGACTCTGGGAAATCAGCAGGCCTAGCTATTCTGTTTTGTAATTCTCCTGGTAATGTTGTAACCACTAAATCTAGTATGAATGGTCACTGGCTTATGTGTGTTCTGAAACTGGATGAGCATTATTGTATCCTAGTAAACATATACGGATTTAATGCTTCAGGCCAAAATAAAAATTTATTGCTAGATACATCTGGAAATACTGAAAATCTTAAGCTAGAAAAACACACAATAGAATACTACCAGTCATGCCTCGAGTCACATGTTGTAGGTAGTAGAATAAAAAGTAACTTTAATGGAACTTTAACTTTAATTTAAAGAATTTTGTCTGTTTTGAGTACAGCATCTGGAAACTCAAGGAGCACACCCTGAGGCTGCACTTGGTAACTGGTCTATGCATTTAAAATGGAGTTTAAGAAGTTCAGTTACCTTTTTTTCTTTCCAAGCTCCAGAGACTACTATGGTAGTGTAAAAGGACTTGAGCTTTTTTTTTTTTTTCTCCCATAGTGACATCCTACTTTACCTAATCTAAACTTCAGTTCAATTAATGAGCCTCCTACTGCGATGAGAAAAGTATCCATACACACGAGTAATTTTGACAAATTTCCAGTTTCCAAAGGCAAAATATGTCTCAAATTTATCTGGAAATGTGGGTCTTCTGTATCTGTAGCAGATAGGAGGAGGTTACATAAAAGCCGACTGAAACTTTGGAATTTAGCATCCTTCAAATCCAACCATGACATTAATTTTACTTCAAGAAAATATCCTAATTTTAGTGCCCTGAACAATACACTGCCATGGATTTTAACCAGCGACCTCTCTCATCTGACCCCCTTTATCAATAAGTCTTGTTCCATTTCTCTTTTGTCTGCAAATCCCTGTCCTCCTCCTCCTCCTCCTCCTCCTTCTTCATTTTCATGTTCTGTGAATTATTGACGGTAGTGTTGCCTTTGATCTGGCTGCTAACAGCCTTTGTTCCAGCTTGTGGAGGTTTTGTCTCCGAAGTTATGATCGCTTTTAAAAAATAAATGTAAAATCTGTCCTGAATTATAAATTAAATGCAGGAGAGCCAGCTGAATTTCTTACCTGTTTTCAACCTGAGGGCTTTTATTTTATTCAGGAGGAACTCCGAAGATGATGGTGCCTGTCTTGAGGCCATGGTGTCTCTGAGGGAGGAATATGTGTGTTTGTGTATCTTTATGTGTGTGTATGTGCAGTAAGTTTCTGTCTGAGAGGCGGAGGGGATGGGGGGGATAACATGACGCCACTAGAGTCTGAGGTTCACCAGAATAAAACATCTTTTATTTATTGACACTCTGCTCAGAGCAACTCTGTGGTTCCCTGAAGGAGCACATAAGGAGTAGCAGTTGTAATGTGACAGATCGATGTTGTTCTTCATCACACCAGTGTTGGTTCACATCACACAAGTTTAAATGCTGGGGAGGAGGAAGGGAAAGGATGGATGGTGTTGTCATGGCGCTACACTGACTGAGTTCCAGTCTGAATGTTTAGTGTATTTTCAGTAATCAGGTGAAGGAATTAAAAGCAGATCTGTAATTATAAAAGACAGCGAAGAGGAAACCTACAGCGGATTTCCTCACATTCAGAGATGAAATAAATGCTCATGTGATGGGAAATGTGACACTACTAGTCCCACATATAACTTAACGGAGAGAATAGTCACATAAAATCATGTAAAGAAATAGCAGTCTAGAAAAAAGTTAGAAAGGACATCAGATCTGCAGAAAATTAGTCTGCAACACCTTCATAGGCTTCTTATTGAGACTCTTGTTGCATTTCCTTTAAAATTTTTTTTACATGTACTGTACCTGGACAATGAATTCTGATCTTGGTCTCCCTGCAGCAGGGCAATATGCCTCCAAAATATGCAGAAATCAGTGTGATCAAACATCCATGAAACATACCAGAACAGGCCATATGCGCAGAGTTCCCACCAAGCAGCCCACAAAACCCACAGGTCTCGTGTGTTGTTTTGGCAGCAGAAAAGGGACCTGCACAAATTTAGATAGGAGGCTTTAAAGCTGTAGCTTTTCAGGATGCTTAAGCGGCCAAATGAATCATTCATTACATTAACTGTGAATGAAGCATCCTGGTTCCGTGTGTTAGCCAACACATGGAACCAGGATGCCAATTCAATTCAATTCAATTCAATTAATTTATATAGCACCAAATCACAACAAACAGTCGCCTCAAGGTGCTTTGTATTGTGGGTAAAGACCCTACAATAATACAGAGAAAACCCAACAGTCAAAACGACCCCCTATGAGCAGCACTTGGTGACAGTGGGAAGGAACAACTCCCTTTTAACAGGAAGAAACCTCCAGCAGAACCAGGCTCAGGGAGGGGCAGTCATCTGCCACGACCGGTTGGGCTGAGGGGACAGAAAAGACATGCTGTGGAAGAGACCCAGAGATTAATAACAATTAATGATTAAATGCAGAGTGGAGTATAAACAAAGTAAATAAGGTGAATGAAAAGTGCATTATGGGAACCCCCCAGCAGCCTAGGCCTATAGCAGCAAAACTAAGGGGTGGTTCAGGGTCACCTGATCCAGCCCTAACTATAGGCTTGATCAAAAAGGAAAGTTTTAAGCCTAATCTTAAAAATAGAGAGGGTGTCTGTCTCCCGAATCCAAGCTGGAAGCTGGTTCCACAGAAGAGGGGCCTGAAAGCTGAAGGCTCTGCCTCCCATTCTACTCTTAAGTATCCGAGGAACCATGAGAAAGCCAGCAGTCTGAGAGCGAAGTGCTCTGTTGGGGTGATATGGGACTATGAGGTCTTGCCAGTATGCTCAAATCAATCTGATCCACAGTCAAATGGAACAGTTTCACCCAGGTGTAACATCATAGCTACTAAATTAGTGACTGGTCAGAATCACAATTCAATTCAATTCACTTCAATTTTATTTTTATATTGCCAATTCACAACAGCAGGCACTTTATATTGTAGGATAAAAACCATAAAATATTAGAAAACTCCAACAATCAGATGATCCCCTATGAGCATGCACTTAGCAACAGTGGGAAGAGGCCAGACTCAGGGAAGAACAGCCATCTGCCACAACTGGTTGTGGGTGGAAAAGAGAAGAAAGCAGAAAAAGACTGGACAAACAACACACCAATGGGAGAGAGACCCAGAGTTTAATCATTGCTATTGATTAATGCAGTAATGGTGTAGACACACACAGTGAACTGAGATGAGTGAAGATGTGCTCAGTGCATCATGGGAAGCCCCTTAGCAGCCTAATCCTATTGCAGCGTAACTAAAGCATAATTCAGAGTCACCTGATCCAGCCCTAACTATAAGCTTTATCAAAAAAGGAAAGTTTTAAGACTAAAATTAGAAGCAGGAAATTAGAGGTGATCCAGGCTTTCATGTCTTTAAGACATGCATGTTTGGACACACACACACACACACACACACACACACACACACACACACACACACACACACACATGCATCTCTGCAAAATCACCTTCTATGCTTGCTACGCTTCCCTCATTCACACTGCTCTACAATTCCACCTCTATTATAAATTGAAAACTTGTCTATACATACACAGTGTTTGTAATTAAACTTAGCAGGTTTATCAGGATGGAAACAGTCTGTGACAGGTCAAATCAACAAAAGTCACCAGTAATGATTATAGTTTTAATGAAATGTTAACAAGATCTAAGGGTCAGTTTGTTGCTTCTGGAAATGTTTCTTTTGAGCTTTGAACAGCAGCTTTCCGTAAGCTTCAACAGTGGTGAGCCCTTAATGATGTCCCATAAATTATTTCTGAAAGAGAGAGAAGGTCAATCAAGAACTAACAGCAAATGGCAGTTGTAGGTGAGCTGCCATTTATAAGCCACAGTTTAAAAATGGTCTGATCCATTTAATACGGTATCTAATTATCAAAGTAAGTACCAAATAATATGGCTGCCAAGTTAAGAAAAGTCAAACCTGAGGCATTATATACCACTGCTGCCTGATCTATAGAAATATTGCACACTGTGGCTTTTGCCCCAGTGTAAAATTTTACAAAGTAGGAGCTGCAGGTCTGGTCAGCAGCCATTTTATCTGTAAAAATGTAGGAAAACAAATCTCATGAATATTACCCAGAATAACAAATCATGCAATGACTACACAAAATACTATTTTAGCTATACTCTTATAGTATAGGGAAACCTTTACTTGAAAGAGGTGGAAAGAAAAGTCTGAGTCTAAACTATGCAATCATAGTAAACAAATGGCAAGGGTACCAAATATATCAGTACTATTATATATTTTTGCTTATCTTTATGTATATTTATTCTACACTAAAACGTCAGTAATACGTAGTATCAAGCTTAAAGCACCACAGAATACATCCTCAATAAAAAATAATAGATAATAAACTTATGGATCTTTTGGAGAATGATCTAAATAATAACAACATATTACAGTTTCACATGTGTTTCAGCTGCTTCCTGCTTTTTCTACAAATTTTTCTTCTGAGTTGATCACAGACCTGCAGCGTCAGACAGCAGCAGAAGCACCAGTCACACTGTAACACTGTACAAGCTGCAACTGTTACAATGGTCTGATCTGCAAGTGAAGAAAAACAATTAACCTGATGCGAACTTACTCACCAGTTCACAATACTTCAATTTAAAAATGCCAGCAACCAGAAAATGATCCAAGACACGTCCAACACTGCAGAGACAGATTGCAAGCTGGAAAAAACAAAAAAGAAAAGCAAAGAAGGCTGTTACCTAACTCACTACCAAACCCCCATCAACTCCCTTCCCTTCTTAGTCACATTGGTTATGAGGGACCCCTGATTAACTAACTAATTAGTGAAGACATGGGGCAGTAGACATCTAATCTAATCTAGTGAACACATCAGCGTATTCTGCTTTTATTTGTTGCATCAACCACTGTCTGCTTGTGGGCTTTTCTGAGGTAACAATGCTGTCTGTTGACAGAATGTTTTCGTCGTGGACCTTTATGAGTTTCATGGCCTCACTGACTCATTTGCTGGTACAATACCTTCCTAGTCTACCACCTGGAACACAATTTGCAGTTTCGTGGATTTCTTAGCTTCTCTTTGCATTTTCCCAGCAGCTTCAGTTTGTTTTTGTTGTTGTTTTTGAGCTTTGTGTTAGGGTTGTGCAAACTAATTGGAATTACTTTGCAATTAGCGCCACAGTTAATTTGGAATTTCACTACATTCTTGCCCAGAAGCATGCTTGCACAAAGCTGAGCACTATTCACTTGCCTAGTGCCCAATAAATTCACATTCTCTGTCACTGCTTCAGTAACATGGATGATTTCTTCATTACTCTCACATTCTGCTACGTTGTGAAAAGATTTCTGTGTTCTGGGTCTGCTTTACATTTAGTTGTATAGTGGTGGTCTCCGCCACATTTCTTGCACTTCGTACCGTATGCTGAGCATTTGAGTTTATTTTTTTCATGTGATTTCCCAGAGTACCTGCACTCCACTGTGCTGCTGGTTTATCTCTGGCTTGCTGTGCCCTGAACACCATGAACCTCCTGTCCCGAGATGGCGTGGTTGTTCTCCCGAGACAGCTCTACTGTCATTAGTTGCACAGCACCCTGATTCTTCATAAAGAAGCAGTATTGCAGTCTCATTTACAGTTGGAGTGCAGTAAAGATCAAATTTTTTGATGTTCTTTACCTTCCAAGCATCTTTCCGAGTGTTGCCCATTAGCGCGTCTAGCAGCTCCGTGCCACTCGCCCCGATGAGATAGCTGAAGAGTTTGACTTTTTTATTTTCGTCTTCTGTCGCCTTTGTTAAGTCCACATAGAGCACACACTCATTCTTCAGGTCCTCGCTAAATTACTGCAGTCCAGGTACAAAACCTTGTGGTGGTTTCAGTCTCTCTCCCTATGCTGATCCTCACTTTTCTCCTCCATTGTCCTTTTCTCCCCAGTATCCCATCCCGAGCTCATACCACAGACTAAGTCCACTACCTGCATCACCATGTTGGACTTTTTCCTCTTCTACTCAAAATAACTGCAGAAACTTCGATTCTTACTAAACTGGGCAGCCATTTATTAAACTTCGGCATGTGTCAGTAATACATCGCTTAGTCTGCGTACTCAACCAGTGTAACTACAAAATAAGTATGTGTTACCATGGCAACAGAGGTGGACAGATCCACTCAAACAGTTCCCATTGATCCACCCTCACCTTTATCGATAAATTGAGGAATTCAGTTCAAAGATGAGCCCCTACTCCTCCACATCGAAAGGAGCCAGTTTAGGTGGTTCGGGCATCTGACCTCTTGGGTGAGGAGTTCCACTTGCAATACTTGCATTCTTGTTATTCTTCTTTGTCAAATGTCATGCAGACTGCTGTCGCACTCTATTATTGTTGGGTCTTTACCTTAGAATATAGACCGCCTTGAGGTGACTGCTGTCAAACGAATTGAATTGAATTGAACTCTGTATTGTTGTTGGACCCCTTTTGAGAGGCAAATTAAAACCTCACAGAGAAAACCCATAACAGTTTGGTCCATAACAGTTTGGTGTGGGATCCCTTTGCTGATGTGCATTCTGGGGTCAACACGATGGTGACTGATCACCCTGGAAAGAAGCCTTTCCAGCCTCTACCCTCACGTAGTTGAGAGACAAGAGGGCCGTGTTCACATCTGGTCCACAGGTCATTAAAGGGTTGAGTAAACCCAGTGTTCTGGGAACACATGGAATTGGTTTCAAAGAGTGAAAGTAACTGAAGCCTGGGTCCTCCTCACTGTACTGACTGGCTCACCAAATCCAAAGAGGGTTTGGATTTGTGGTGATGATTGCGTCTAGAGTAGAGAAAACTGGACATCTGTCAGCAATGAAAACGAGTCTGGTAAACAAAACCCCAACCCCAGTGAAGGGGTAGATTTCATGTTTTCAACTGTGATTCATATAAAGGGGAAAAAAGCTATCAGTGTTATGCATGTTTAGGTAAAACAGTTTGGGTTTACACAAGGAGGAACATTCAGCGTGAGACAGCTAATGAAGCTGGAAGAGAAAATAGAATAAAAATAAATAAGAGATAAGAACCAATAAAAAAAAATTTAAAAGAGAGGAGTTTATTGAGATGTAAATTATGAGGCAGAGTGTAGAGACAGGAAAGAAGCTAAGGAAAACACTCAGAAGAAAAAGGAGGATGAGGATGAAACAAATAAATCCTTTGCATCCTTCCTTGTGGCTACACCTGCTCAGCCTCAACCGCCACTGCCACCACATGGCCGCACGCAGCACGGGCAGACTCTTTTAATGACTAACCAGCTGCAGTATGCCGACCACAGTAGGTTTCACATCAACAAGGTGATTCGACAGAAACCGCAGCCACCTCCACCTCTTCTCCCATAATCCACCACACTTGACATTGGCGTGCGGACCCTCCAGCTGCCCTGAAATGCCTGTGGTTGAAGTGGTGGTCCCCAATGGACTGCCCCTTCTTTTGAATTTTATGGAAGCCATGACTCATTTGCAGGTTAGAGGTTTGCTGAAGAGTTGGTTGTTTCTACAGATAATTTATCTGTACCATGGCAGAGCTGTGGCTCCTGCTGGTGCTAAAATTGGGAGCAAGAGACTGGGCAAAAATTTCTAGCAAATATCCTACATGAGACATCTGCAGACAGCATCATGGTTGGGATGATGATGATAGCAATCAGGCATATAGGGAGCTTGTAACAGAATTGGAGAAGGTGTTTCCTCCGCATAATGACACTGCAAAAATCTCTGTATGCAAAAACAAAGGGATGATGAGTCTGTTCAGGAATATTATGCTCGTCTGACAGAAGTGCTCACCATACACAGTGACACTGACCACCCTGCAGACTTGGGCAATGGGACCTCAGAAACAGCCCACCTCAGAAACAGTTTTATCAGTGGTCTTCAAGGGGAGATAGCAGCACAGGTTAGGAGAAATTGCGTTTCCTGGGAAGAGGCCAGACTAGAGGAGGTCAGGTTTCATGCCATTCATGTTGAGACTAACCTCAAAGCCCAGGAAAAGAAGAAAAAGGAGCAAATGGAAAAAAAGAGCACCACATGGCAGCCCTAACCGTGTATCAAGCTCCTGCCAGAGGAAGAGGTGGCTACAAAACAATGGATATGACCAGGACATCTGTTTCAAGTGCTATTAGAGAGGGCACTGGGCTGGAGACAGCTCCAACAGGGACAGCACTGCTGATGGCAAGCATGGCGAGGCAGACTGAGACTAGGGGGAGGCACAGGAGTCACTCAGTTGACGCCTGAAGTTGACACACTTACAGCACACACACACGATACCCTACCTTCTCTATGTTGAAGACAAAGTGAAAGTTTCCAGCTCCTCCCCAGGTTAGTGGCAACTATATTCACTCTGCTCAGGCATCAGGACAAGTGGTGAGAGAATTTTTTACTTTACCTTAATAATGAATTAGAGGAACTCTAACTTTAAACATGCATCTTTGTTTTCTATCTATTGCCAAACATTTTTAGGCTGTGATTTAATGTGCTGTTTGGGTATTGTAGTAAATTTGTGAATTTGGGAAACTAACTAAAATTAAAATAAAAATATAGAGTAAATATTATCAGCACTGTGAGCTGAATATGTCGTCTCAGTGTTAACTCTGTTTCTCTGCTGTGTAGTTCTGTCTCTTAGACTAACACTGATTGACAGTGTTCTGTCAGACCATCTGTCAGACTATGCTATCTGTATGACACACAGTGATGTCTAGATTTTTAGGTCTGTTTGTGCCATATTTGTAAATGTGATGCACTTGTGTCATCAGTGAAGGACCAAAAGGGAGGAATGTAATAAAAAATGTTAAGGTTTTGGTCTTCTCTGTGCCAAGCTGCTCTGGCTGAGTGGAAGACTCCATGTTACCTTGGTGGGTAGGTAACTTGGAGTGCAGGCTGAGCCCAATCAATACTCCTCCCTCACAGCCGGGATATCAGGTAGTGGTGGGAATTAACAATGTCCCCTCTACCTGTGCGTGGCTTGGCATGCCACTTGGTGGAGTAGACTGCTTAACTTTGCTTTCTACTCTTTCTGGCTCTCGTGGTGAGTGTGTAAGTCAGGATGAGAGTTGTGTGCTCGTCCTGGAACTTGTCTACAGTAATTGTCATGAATCCGCATTACTCTTTGCCACTTTCTGCAATGCCTTCTTTTTCAGATCTGTTAGCACAACGCAGTCTCCAGGTTTGAGGTCTAGTAGAGGTCCTGATGCTGGAGTTGGAAGAATGTTCTCTACCTGTCTGCAGAAATCAGACAAAACAGAGGACAAGGCTGCACAATCATTCCATCTTCACAATGATCTGTTGATGGAAATTTCCTTTTAACTGGTCCAATACCTGAGTTCAGTGGTCGACTAAAAAGAACTTCAGAAGGGCTAAGACCATATTTAGGCTGCCTCTGGTTCTGATCTGCATGAGCACCAGGGGCAGGTTAACCTTTGTCCATGTCAGACTCATTTTCTCACAACATTTGGCAAGGTTTTTATTTAATTTATTTATTTTTTTATGTAGCATTTTCCCTTTCTACAGGGCCTTCGCTGGAGGGATGATCTGCATAATGTGTCCTTACATCTATCCCTAGACACCAAAAAACATGTCAGGTGGTGGGTGAGCTGCTATTAATATTTGTCTTTCTTATAATGCATGCTTTGCAAATTGTTGTGTCATATCAGTCATCTCCTGTTTTGGCTCATGATCTAATCATGTGCCAACTTTGCTTAAGGTGAAAACAGGTATTTAGGACGACAGGGTTTTCCATACCGAATCCCATCAGTGAAGGCAGCCACTTTTTTGCCAGAGTGAAAATTGACTGACTTGCTTGCTCGCTGTCATCGTTCCCAAAGCTGAATCATCACCCACTTAAAATCACACTGTGGAACTGGATCAGTGTTAAAGGTATGAGCATCATATTTAGGATTTGCTTTCTTATTTGAGAACAGGACAGCATCCAGTAACTGAGACACGACATGTTGATGTGAAATATCTGAAATCGGGAAATTTCTGTTTCCATAATGTGCGTCATATCTTAGCCAATGTACAGCAGACAAGTGTGAGGTTTTCTGCTCTAACAATATTAATAAAACAGCATTTAGAACAAGTGTCAAATCAGACCTTTGTCTGCAGCAGCAACTGTGCACAGGCACCTTGTCAGGCCTGCAACTCCTAGATCAAGTTTTGTAGACAAATAAAATACAGCTCCCATGTGCTCTCCATGCTCTTGGAGTAGTACTTAAGTCATACAGCCTCCTTTTTCTTCAACAGTGTGTGTAAAACATCAGGTTAGGTCTGGTAGTCCCAAGTAGGAGTAACCTGCCACTGCTCCTCCACATTGAAAGGAGCCAGTTGAGGTGGTTCGGGCATCTGACTAGGATGCCTCTTGGGTGCATCTTGGGTGAGGTGTTCCGGGCATGTCCTACCTGGAAGAGGCCCCGGGGCAGACCCAGGAGCATTTTCATGTCTTTTGAAAACTACATGCTCAGTTTGAATTTTATGTATTGTGTGGTTTTGAAAGTAAAATGTTTGTGCCTGCTCTTGATTTCAGCTGCTGAACTGTATGGGGGCTCCTTTGTTGTGTTTTCATTTCATAATATGCACGCTGACTGCAGGCATTAAAAAGTTATTTAACAAATGCTTTTAAAAAAAGGCAAATTGTGGATTTTGAATAATTAATTGCTGTTCATCAGGCTGATTGTCTGTAGTGTTAAAAGGTAAACAAGATGAGAAGAAAGGCAATCACAGGGTACCATTAAACTTTTTAAATGCTTTTTCATTTGGATTTTCTATTTTACCACCCGGCTCGATTTAAAAACTACGTCACTTTCAGATAGTCTGTAACTTAATCAGTGAGGAACAAACATTTGCTGCTGAGTTCCAAACAGACTTTTTCAAAAATCCTGTACTTTCAGTGTTAACTCGACCCTTTTGCACCTCCTAAAACTGATCTTTCTCGAGCATCTTTCTCCAGTCTGGAGTTGCCCTCGGTGAGAGGCAGCGAGTTGGGGTGGGTATTCTTGTATGCCCTCGGCTTGCTGCCTGCACGTTGGAGTTTTCACCGGTGGATGAGAGGGTTGCCTCCCTGTGCCTTTGGACAGGGGAAAGGGTCATGACAGTTCAGAGTACCCAGCCTTCTTGGAGTCACTGGGTGGGGTGCTCAAGGGTGCTCCATCCAGTGACTCCATCGTCCCACTTGGAGACTTCAACGCTCATGTGAACAATGACAGAGTGACCTTTAGGGGCGTGGGAGGAACAGCCTGTCTGATCTATCCGAACCGGAGTGATGTTTTGTTATTGGACTTCTATGTGACTTCTGTTTGTCCATAATGAGCACCATATATGATCATAAGGATGTCCATAAGAAAAGAGCCTCTTACCTTGTGATTTAAACATCCTTTGAATGAGATTTTCTCATCGAGGAAGAATTCAGTGTTGCTAGTTTTTGGAAACACAGATTTGATTTCATAGTGTCAATTGATGCATCCATCTTTCTGGCCTCAAATATTAGCTAGACTTCAAAGGATCTCACAAAGAGTTACAATATAAAGAAAAATACAATTAACTTGTTGGACATTATGAATGTGGTGTGAGAAATGATAAAACAAAGATTTTTCAGTTCTGTGACAAGAAGTTAAAAGATGTTTTGAGCTTTTTTAAACAACAAAAGTGAGACAAGATTTAATCAGATATTGGTGTGTATAAAAAAGAAAATAATACGTTTTGATATGTACTAATAGGAAGAACAAAGCATGGTGCCTGTTCAGTACATCCAGCTCAGAGTGTGTGACTTTGTTCATAACCTGTAAAATTTATTCTGCAGCCTGCGTGTGCGTACCCATTTTTCCGTGGAACCAGCTTTTTATACTCTTTAATACATTTTGACCGTTTCCATCTTTGCTTTTGTAGTCAATGATGAGTGATGGTGGATCCAGCTGTGAAACTAATCATTGCATGCTGATACACTATTTACTTCTGAATCTCATAGCCACAAAAGATGCACAGTGCTGCATTAAATAGAAATTCAAAGTAGCAGAATCCTTTTGTGATACATAATCCTGTCACTTCTGGTGATCAAGCAGCCTAAAGTATAATTTTTAACAAGCATTAAACATGGGAGACTTCTGACCTCAGCTTTGTGCCATGACCTTTTCCCAAACCTAACCACTTTGTTTTGGTGTCTAAAGCTAAACAAACTGTCACTGACCACTGAAAATATAAACAGAAAGAAAAACTGGAAATAAAATATGAAGTAAATTTAGTCCTGTGTTTGAATCATTCATCCACTTCAGCATTCTCTCTAAGTCACTTTTTAAACTGTCACCTGACTTTCTAAAACCTCTTTTGCCAAGCGTCTCTCTGGCAGAAAGCGCTTTGCTGCAAAAAGCAGAAATGACTGGCGATATCTTTGCTTTCTACAGAAAAGTGCCTTCAAGGCAAACTCCTCCTCCTCAGACTGTGAACTCCTGTTTTGAAAAACTGTGTTGAGCATTTTAAGCGTTGCCATCTTTGTTTTTTTAAATCATGACGAGCGAGGGTGCACTGTATGCTGGTAAGCTTTCACTTCTGAATCACAAAGCTAGGAATAAACTAAGAGGTTTCTTACTGTTAAAAGGGAGTTTTTCCTTTCCACTGTCACCAAGTACAGAAGTTCATTGCATATGGTAATAATTCTGTTGGTTGTGCTGCGATCTTGTTTCTATAGTCCAACTGTAGCATTAGCCAATAAGCATGCACTGTCCTGGATCCAGACTGTTCTATGGGCCTAATGCAGTTTAATTTGTTACAAAGATTATCAATTAATCTTCAGGTTATTTTCTTGATTCCATCCATCCATCCATTCACTTCCGCTTATCCTGTTCAAGGTCGCAGGGAGGCTGGAGCCTATAGCTGACATAGGGCGAGAGGCAGTGTACACCCTGTACAGGTCATCAGCCTGTCGCAGGGCTGTATTTTCTTGATTTTTCACGTACAAAACAAACAAAACAAAACAAAAACCCACCACAAGGGCTCTCTTCTATCTGGACTAATGAGATCTGAGGGAAACTTTACCATCAGGAAAAAATAAAAAATAAAATTCTCACTCTTTTCTCTAAATCAGCTATTTAAAAGAAAAAGGAATTTTGTCTTATAATCAAAAAAGCAGAAGAGCTTCACATTTAAGAAGTGGGTCATTGATCTGCTTCTAAATTGCTTTTGTTTCATGTATATCTTCCGCCCTCTGCAGGAGAAAGAATGAACTACAATAAAATCTAATTTGTAGTCATATTTGTAGCCCTTTGCCTAATGTCAGAAATGAGAGTGGTATTACTCTCAGCTCACACCGAGATTCATATGTGTTCCTTTAAAAAAGTTTAACATAACACATGTAATATTTTAAATTCAACACATTTCTCTGCTACAGTGTATCACAAAAGTGAGTACACTCCTCACATGTCTGCATATATTTAAGTATATATCTTTATGGGACAACACTGACAAAATGACACTTTGACACAATGAAAAGTAGTCTGTGTGCAACTTATATAACAATTCGTCTTTTAAGATCCTCAGAGAGTTCTTTGCCATGAGGTGCCATGTTGGAACTTTCAGTGACCAGTATGAGAGAGTGTGAGAGCTGTAGAGCTGCCGCTGGTTTAGACATTAATGGCTGTGTATTGAGTTATTTTGAGGGAAGAATAAATTTACACTGTTATATAAGCTGCACACAGACTACTTTTCATTGTGCCAAAGTGTCATTTTGTCAGTGTTGTCCCATGAAAAGATATACTTAAATATCTACAGACATGTGAGGGGTGTACTCACTGTTGTGATACACTGTATTTATATTTACTTGCAGAATTTACATAAAATCACATATTGCCACTTTTTAAACTAGTAATCACTACATAAAGTACCTGGTTCCAGCTTGACCACCTGAACACTGTAATCTTGTTTACAGTTAGGTCCACGGACAATCCCAGCGTGGTACTGTGATAGGATGCTACCTGCAACAAGTCCAGTCGTGAAATTTCCTCACTTCTAAAGTGCACAAAGCAGGTTCATAAAGACATGGATGAATGAGTTTGGTGTGGAAGAACTTGACTGGCCTGCACAGAGTCCTGACCTCAACCTTACAGGGATGAATTAGAGATAAATTAGAGCGGAGACTTTGATCAGGCCTTCTTGTCCAACATCAGTGTCTGACCTCACAAATGCACTTCTGGAAAAATGGTCATAAACACTCCTAAACCTTGTGGAAAGCCTTCCCAGAAGAGTTGAAGCTGTTAAAGCTGCAAAGGGTGGGCCCACATCATATTAAACCCTATGGATTAAGAATGTGATGTCACTCAAGTTCATATGTGTGTGAAGGTAGATGAGCGAATACTTTTGGCAATATAGTGTATAGTCTCTCTTTCCTGTCAATACTCTCACTTCTGGATCAACTCAAGGCTTTCAAAGGAGCTTTTAGGACAGCCTGATAATAATGAATTGTAATAGTCCAGCCTAGAAATAATAACTGCATGAACTAGTTTTTTAGCATCACTCTGAGACAGGACATGTTTTAGAAATACTGTGCAAATGCAAGAAAGCAGTCCTACATATTTATTTAATATGTGCATTGAAGGACATATCCTGGTCAAAAATTACTCCAAGATTTCTCACAGTGTTACTGGAGCCCAAGGTGCCATACAGAGTAAGTATCTGGTTAGACACCACGTTTCTAAGATTTGTAGGGCTGAGTACAATAACCTCCGGTTTATTTGAAACAAGGTGCAAACTCAGTACACTCAAGAACAAGAAGCACAGATTAATTAGATTTTGACAGAAAACATCTAAAAGCATCTGCACAGTTCTGGAAAATAATATTTGGACAGATGAAACCATTTGGACCAGAATGATGGGAAGAGAAAAGTTCGAAGAAAGAGCTCATGATCTGATATTATCTGTCAAACATGGCTGTAATCCCGTGGACATGTATAGCTGCCAGTGGAACTAGTGTTGGTGATGAGACTGCTGTTTGAAGTAGCAGGATGAATTCTGACGTGTGCAGGCTGTGCTGTCTGCAGGCTATGCTGTATGCTGTCTGCTATGCTGTCTGCTCTGCTCAACCAAATACTGACACATCAAACTGATGCCTGCTAATTACCTAACTACACCTGGAGCAGTGCCATGGTCCTGGGCTGTTTGACCCAGTGTTTTTGAGTTTTGGGACTTTCAGGTTTTGTTTATTTATATTTTCTGTTTGATTCTTAGTTTGCTTATTTGCTTGATGTATTTTGTTTGTTTGTTTTAAGTACAAAGGAAATCGGGCTTTTGCTGGAGTTGCCCCTAAACTTTGGAAGAGTCTTTGAATATTGCAAAACCAACTCAAAGCAGGAAAGGCAAAGTCAGTTACATGAGCTCAACCCAATAGAGCAGTTACTGAAGACAAGACCCACAAACAGCAGCTGAAGGTGACTGCAGTAAAGGCAAAGGATGAACCACAGCATCTGGTGAGGTCCACGGTTCCAGACTTCAGACAGTCATTGGTTGCAAAGAATTGTCATCCAAGTATTAAAAGCAATCTATATATTTAAAATTATGATAGTTTGTCCAATTACCTTTGAGCCTCTGAAAATGGGAGATCAAAATTTATTTATTTATTTATTTCAAATTTATTTCAAAATTGACCTGTTTCTGGTGTGTGGACACTGAGGTCTATACAGTGTTTCCATGTAACATAAGTTGGTCATTAACCAAAACTAAGGTCTGTATCATAAGGATGGAGTTTTCAGAATTAGCAATCCGGGCTTAAAATATGTGACTTCAGAAGTTTACCAAGAGATCTGACGCACTTTTAAAGGTACAAAAATCCAAAAAGCTGACAGAGTCACATAGAAAGAAGCAGTTGCACTGTGCCTTTATATGATTTTTATTTTTTCACGTTTTCTCAGAACGCACATACAGCAAGGGAAAGTGAATTGTCACATCAGCTTTTAACACCGCACATACAACACACAAGCATAAACTGATGACTCTCGACAGCAGAGAACTGTGAAATATTTGCTACTAACAGCTAACTTCACTAAAACATTGTTCAGACAGGACATAGAACCACAGCTTTGTTCATCTTTTTGCCTATAGATGGCTCCATTTATTCAAATTGTGAATCAGCTTTTCTTGTTTGCAGTATCACTTCATAGATCACTGAATCACTGTGACACCAAAGTAAAATTAAAAATGAAGATTCTTAAGCAAGTTCTGCATTCACTTTTTTTTTTCTTATTTCTAAGTATATCTCTGGATGTTTATTCTGGATGAATATAAGAGATAAAAGTGTGGGAAAGTATAAGTAATGTGAAATATAAAACATGCACTTAATATTAGCATGTTGTGTTTTGATGGAGTGAGGACTTCCAGCGTGAGTGCTTCTTTATAACTTACTGAAGACTGAACTACAAGCTGTGATGCAAATCCTTTTGAATGAGGCTTTAATCAGAATTTTGTTATGAAATAGCTGATAACAGTTTAAACAAAATCTAAACTCTGCTAGCAACTTTTCTATCCAGTGTAGGGAAACTTGAGAAGTGCAGCTTGCCTGGGGCCGAGCCGCAGGTTTGTAAGATCCACGCTGCTGTCTGCAGGCAGCATGGTGCTGTTGGTGCTGAGAACAACCACAGCCCGCGGGGGCAGCATTGTATGGCTCAGTTGCAGCACTTCTTCCTCCTCTTGAGCCCAGTTGAAGGCAGCAAGATAACGGTCGCTCTGATCCCACACCCTCAGGTATGCCAAGGAGGAGGAGGAGTTAAAGAGGAGGATGAAGTCTCCAAACAGCAGGGAGCGCTCTTTACCCCGCAGCTCGCTCAGATTACGGAAAAAACTGCAACGAGTCAGGCGCTCCGCCCGCTCCTCCTGCACAGAATGGGAGGAGACAATCAGTATGTGATATCAGTACATGAATGCTCATAATTCTAGTGCTGTTACTAGTAGGCCTACCAGCTTATACTACTGCTTCTTGACAAACTGCAACTAATAACTATAAACCTGCAGAAAAGAAACTATATAAAAGATGGCTGTAGTCACCATGAAATCTCCCAATGGTTTTGGACTATGCATTCTAAAGCAACAATTTTGGAAATTTGGCTTGTTGGGATTTGAAGCCACAAGTGACTATATTTAGACAAGAGGATGGAGTGCAAAGTTATCATTTAACGCTAGCAAGCTTGGTTAGCAGGCTGCCTCTATAAACTACACGCTCCCACAGATGCCAGTTAATTACTGCAAAGTAAAATACAAACAGAATACTAGAATTTCCCTTCTTGGTTGAATATTTTGAAACCAAACATGATGACAGAGGTAGATCCAGCTGTTAAACGGTCACTGCACGTTAATATGGTAACAACTTTTTTTTTTTTTGGCCACCGCAGCTTTATTGGGAGTGTAGAGGGACAGGAAACAAGGGAAGGATATGGGGGAAGACACGCGGGCAAGTCAGCGACAGGCCGGGAGCTGAACCTGCGCCGCCCACACCGCAACACAGCATATGCATCTGGTCGCCTGCTTGACCACTGAACTACCCGGGCGCCTGATATGGTAGCAACTTGTAAATCAATTGGTAGACCCATCCCAAAGCATAACTTGCTTTATCCCTTTTTTGTCTCGAATGAAACAAAAATGGTAAAAAAGAAAAAAAAATGCAGTATAGCTTTGATGAGGTGTTAGTTTACCTGCAGAGTCCCATTTAGCTCCTCATCAGAGTCCCAAAGCATCTTGGGAAACTTGTTGCCCTTATATGGAAATAATAAAATGTCAATATCACGGCAAATACAAGTAATAATATGATAAGTACTCATGTTTTATTCTGAGGTGTAGATGTCTCTGAAACTAAATTTACTTTTGGATTCATGTCTTGGTAAAGTAAAGAACAGCAGCATTTAAAAAACTAAGATGTACGTTTCTGAGCATTTACTATACAGATATTGTTTCCTCACCTCATCCATCAGGCCTATCTCATCACCATAGCTGAAGACGGGTGTTCCAGGCAATGTCATCAGCAGCAACTGGTGCAGTTTAACCAGAGTCGGACCCACCAGTGAAGCCATGTGACCCTCGAGCCGTCCCCCCAGGTTCCAGGCAAGCTTCTTCTGACCATGGGTTGAATACAAGTACTGGATGGAGTGAACGAGCTCTGTAGCATCCGTGTCTCTGGGAGAAAGGATCCTGGAGATCAGCAGGTCAACACCCGTGGAGGAGAGGAGGGTAGACACGTCTTCAGCAGAGGAGTGGTTGGTGACACCAATCAAGACTCTGAAAATCACATCCACAGTGGATTTACTTAATTTATCTATTTGTTTAAATTAAAACTGGCATACCAGTCTTGGTAAAAAGAAATTACACCCTCATGACATAGTAAAAATAATACGGTCCTTAGCAGGTCTTGGGTAAATACAGCCACTGATCAATAACAAAACATGACATAATTAAGAGGGTAAGTAGCTGGCAGCTGCTGTTAATCAAATCCACTTTATTCACTGATCCTCAGCAAGTGTGACCATCTCTTTAAAAGCAGAGGTTTTAGCAGTTTTCAGGTCTGGAGCTTTCAGGTATGTGTTACCATAATGCCAATGAGGGAAGTCATCAGCAATGATCCTAAAACACAGACAGAACTCACATTTATTTAGATCTTTTTTTTTCTTTTTTTATTCTCCGTACAATAACCGTGTGATCTGTTCACTGTTCGGTTCACCGAACTGTGGCTTCTATACTTCTAACCACGGTGAACTGTTACTCTTCTAGGTCTGCCAGAGGTTTCTTCCTGTTAAAACGGAGTTCTTCCTTCTCACCATTGCCACGTACTTGCTTATTAGGATTCATCTGACTGTTTGGGGTTTTCTCTCAAATATCATGGGGACTTTACCCTACAGTATAAAGCACCTATTGTTGTGAATTGGCTCTATATAAATAAAACAGAATTGAATTTAATTGAATAGGACAATGTAATCCAGCAACCCACCCAGGAACTCCAAGAAGGACTGCTGCTCTGAGCTGTTGTTCTGCACATGGGCACAGATGACAGTCAACACCCGTTCCTTAACCCCAGGGCACAGGGAAGCAACTCATTTGTCCATGAGGGTAAATTCCAATGTAGAGCCACTGAGCCAGGTGATACAAGTATATCCACCCCTGCCTGCCGCCCATCACTGCAGGCAATTCCAGATTGGAGTAAACGGACTGGTTCTTATATAGCGCTTTTCTACTCTACTTGAGCACTTTATAGAACATACAGTATGTCATTCACACACACAGTCATATAAGCTCTTTCCCCAACAAAGAAGTGACATTCATGCCCCAAGAACCAGTTACAGCAACTAGAGATGGCCTTCGCCTTTGCCTGCCACCTGCTCCGCATTCCACTGGACCCCAACAGCCCCTCCACTGGATGATATGTCCACTGGAGAGCTGGCCCATGGCTCAGGGTCTCAGGGGCCCATAAGCAAAAACCTCCACACTAGGCACTCCCCAGTGAGCCCGTCCCCCAACTCTGGCTCAGTGGTGGGGTTCCGGTAACCCCAATCAAGGCAAGTTCCATGGTCTTGCGCTTCATCATAGAAGTCATCTGAATCACATTTAGTCCAGCCTCTTACTCAGGACCAATTAGTCTTGAAAGACCCTACCAGAGGCAAAAACATAGCTCCTGGGATACACACAATTATACACACAAGCATACTCCTCCACCACAATAAGTCAAAGGCTGCAGACATACACATACATATTAACCAAAGCAAAATGATGACAAATTATTTATCTGGACCATTTTTAACTTTTATGTGAAGTGTGTTTGCTCTTTGAAGATGTTGGGCTGTTATGTCAGCTCTGTTTTCTGCAGTAAAGTGATACTTGCATATTCTTAAAAATTTGAAATGTAAACCTAACTGAAAAGATACGGTAATGCAAAAGTGGGTAAAATCAGACCATTCTATGCTTTCCTGTCCCATTTCTGTCGTCATCTTTTGCTTCTGCTTTCTGAAATCTCTTCACTGTGGTACTAATACATAAAATCCAGCCAGTTTTTTTCTCACCTGCTGTTGGGACGATCTGTGCTGTTCTGGACAATGGCTCGGATATCGGTCCACGGTACCACCGTGGCTACGTGCTCCACCCCTGACAGCTGGATGCCATCCACACCTTCATTCAGCCAGAACACCAGAGCAGGCTGAGGGCACACGGACATGCACAGGATTTTCTGTGTAAAGCTTTTATGTTTGATTTCAGCAGCAACTGTTTCACACTTGATTCTTTTACTGTGCGATAAATTCAGTGCACTGTAGTTACTGGTTTCAACTAAAAATGTTGTAATATAAAATGTTTGTTATATTAATTTGGAAGCATTAATCACTTTACTTATCTACACTTTTTAACTGCGGTAGAAATTAGGAACTGAAGCTTCGGGCACATATTGCTAACCAGTACTGCAGCAGTCTATGGTGTGTGTGTATGATATGAGTGAGTCTTCACCTTCAGTCTCTCTGCTACATTCATCACACTGGTTTTTGAGAACCAGGGTCCAGATGATCCCAGGTAGTTTGGAGTCAAATCCAGGACCACAGAAATATCTGCACAGGTGAGAAGAACATACAATTATAATCAAAAGTTTATATGCACTCCTCATGGGCATGAATGTTATGGTCATTTGGGGCTTTTTAACTGTCTTTTTTCCACAGTGGAATGATTGTACAGCATACACCTTTAATGACTTGGGCTTGAATTTATTTTGGATTTTCTCTAATCCACAGAGGGTCAAAAATATACACACAGGGTCAAAAGTAAACATACACCCACTCTAATATTTGGCCAGATAACACTTAGCAAGTTGCACCTGTACAAGTTATTTTGGATCCATCACCACTTTACCAAGCTCTGGAAGAGAACCCAATCTGTCACCCTCAGATATGAGAAAATTGGTTAGGATGTTCAGGAAGAACCCAGGAACCACCAGGACTCAAGCTTGCCATGAACTGGAAACTGCTGGAACACCAGAGTCACTGTATGTATACTTTTGACCCTGTGCGGATTAGAGAAATTCCAACATAATTCCTAACTTGTGCACCAAATTCATGTTTTTTTAAAGTCATTAAAGATGTGGAAAAAGAAATCATTAAAGTCCCAAACATACTGTGACATTCACGCCCATGATGACATCTTTACTTTGGTAGCGTCCTTAATGTACTTTAGTTGATCTCCTTTGGTTTGTCAGACCTTTTCTTCTTTTAGAGTATTTTAGTAAGAAACACTGAATTTATTATTTGCATTGAATATGGTCCACCTATATAATCTGTATTTGCATAAATTTCTGCTCATTTGATTTGATTCTACAGAAAACTGGAGAAAAGTAAAACTTAACAGTTTATTATTACATCTATTGTCAATAGTGCCCTCATTTATATTACCACTGTGGGAAATAAAAACAGAAGAAGTCACTACCTTTAATTTAATTTAATTCTGGTGTCCAGCACTAAACCTGCCTGTGAATTGCTCTACACAAAGTATAATCAGAATTTGTCTCCCTGATCGTGTTTTCTCACCCTTCTTATGAGCAGCCTGGATGAAACTCTTAAACTGTTCCAGGTTTCCAGCCTCAGGGGAAATCTCCTCGAACCTCAGGTTCATAGCGTCATCTGCTGGCGCGACGTGGATCGGCCCCACCACCAAACCTTTCACCTTCAGCTGAGACAAACTGTTGACCTTTTGCTCCAGGCCTGATGTGAGAAAGCACACAAGGAATCAGAATAAGTAGTAAATGGGGAGGGCTAGTAGTTTACTATTATTATTTATTTTTATATTTTAATTTTTGCTTATTAATTTGAATACAAAATAAGTGTGCAGTCAAAATTATTACATGCTGACTTGCCAATATTGTGCTTACCTCATTGTGTCAGTGAATTAGAATCATTATCAACAGGTAAATGTGCATTATTTCTCTATTTAAGGAATAAGAAACGTTTGTTCAGTCTCACAGTTTTTTTTTTTTTTTTTCTGTGCTCACCTTTCAGGTTATGGGTGTCAGTGAAGGCCTGGATGTTTCCAATCTGGTACAGAGGGCCGTCATTCCACCAATTGTTGTTGGGCAGATCTCTGCAGCTAGGGGCCTGCAGGATGATGAGGACGGCCCCCATCAACATCCCCAACCAGCCGAGCCAGAACACCACCAGCAGTGCCCAGCGGGTCCTAACCCAGCTGAGAAACAGGAATAGGCTGGATTACCAGTTAGCCAAAGCTGTCTATTTCACAGTGGCCCAAAAATGGCTATTTGGACCACTAAAATTGAACACACATCATGGATATGAATATAATGTTATATAATATAATGCATATCCTCCTTCACTACAGCCATGAATCTTACCTGTAATCTTCCTCTTTTCTTCCTACCTGGCAGCTCCAACATCTGTTGTCCAGTATCTCTACTATTGCTCCTCTGCACATGTCCAGACAATCTCAGCTTTGTCTCTTTAACTTTGTCTCCAAATTACTCAAACTGAGCTGTTCCTCTGCTGTACTCATTTCTAATCTTGCCCCACCTGGTCAGTCCCAACAAAAATCTTTACATCTTCAACTCTGCCACCTCCAGCTCTGCCTCCTGTCTTTTTGCCACAGCCACTGTCTCCAGATCGTATATTAAAGCAGGTCTCACCATCTTATAAGACATACCATCTTATATCTTCCCTTTTTGTTGCAAATCACCCCGACACTACATGCATCAGAAAACGGACAAAGGAAAAAATATACACACTTAAAACATAGCACCAAGTACTAAGCAATGGGTGATAAGGCCTCAAAATTATGTCACAGCAATATTTTATTGATGCTTGCAGCCAGCAGCATTCATAAGTGTAAGTAAATGGAGGATGTTTTCCGTCCTTCTTTTCCAATCAGCTACTGTCATTGATGATCCCAATTTGAAGGACAGGAAGCTCTCGCTGTCAGACATTCCCGGTCTTTCCTTGTTGCACCAGGGAATGTAAACACATGGTGTTGCTATAGCAATCATATTGTGATACCTGTATCATCGTGGACAATATGATATGTCACAGCCTTATCAGCATTGTGACAGCTGATATTATTTCTCTGATATTATTTTGAACAGTTTGCACAAATATGTCCTTTTCTCCAATCCACATCATTTGGTGTTTCTTCAGAGTCTTGTGATTGTGGTGGATAAACTTGTCATGATCAGAGCAAACATCTTGCCTCCTTCTTTTGACCCTTCTGTTGTTCTTATCTGTTCTGCTGTCCTTAGCAGATCTGAACCTGTGTCCTTCTCTTCTCTTGCAAAAATTGTAAGAGAAGAGAGGGATTGATTTAAAGATTTGATTGTATGTTTTCAAACCCCTTGATGGGTTAGCACCACCATGTCTTGCTGATCTCTTACAGTATTTTCTCAATTGATTTGGTGCAATTCAGTAATGCAAATTCACGCAATGCTGGACAGTATTCAGGAAAGTGAGTGATTTAGAGTTGTGACTGATAAAAGTGCAAACTGTTTTGATGAGTAGCAAGATTCAAGTGAGGACTACATCAACGGCATGCATTGAAATAATAGTAGTGTGTATAAAAACATCCAGAAAGGCTAACGTGGGTGAAGAAATGTGTTACTGATTTGAGAACTGTTGTAAGAATGACTTTTCTGCTGTGAGAATTGCTCCAAATCAATTGAGAAAAACTGTAAAACCTTGTTCCACCCATGTTCCTTCAAGGTCACTGAAATCTGCTGGCCAGGCACTCCTCTGTGTCCCAAAGAGAGACTTAACAAAAGGGGGGATCATTTGATTGAAAACACTAGTGCAGTGTTGGATAGTATTTGGTAAGTGAGGGATATGTAGTTCTGACTGACCAAAGTAGAAAGTGTTTTGATGAGTTGTGAGATTCAGATGAGGAAATACACACAATGATAAAACACTGTTAGTAGTGAAGTATGTGTAGAAACAACAGCAGTGTGTACAAACACACTGAGAAAGGCCAGTGTGGGTGTTTCTGATGTGAGAACTGCATCAAAGAGATCAAGAAAAACTGTAATACGAGGTCCAAAGAGATGCTGATCAAAGTAAAGGAGGCTGTGGCTGAAAACCCTAAATATTCCTCTCATGGTGATAGCAGAAACTTTAGGAGTGGCCAAATCATCAATCTGGTATATTCTTTAAAAGAATTGCCACTTACTGTTGTAATGAATTCATTACTGCCGCAATGAATGTGGCAGTTATTGCTGTGTGGAAGCGGCATCACAGAGATTTAAGAGCATGTGCCAGAAGAGTTAGACATTTCTCCACTCATGTCAATTTATTTGGAATGCCAAATGAAAGTGCGATAAGAGCGTACAGATTAACCAAGACACCTAATTCTAAATTAGCTCAATGAACTCAGAGATGACCTGGAACCTCCAACCTGAAGGAGTCACACAGTACCAGTGACAACAAAACTTGTTCCAGCTCTTCCATTTTTGGCATCAGGTTCTTTTAAACATACTGTGGCTTCTATGGCAGGAATTTCACAGCCTGCGCAGTGGGATTCAAAACCAAATAGCTGAAGAATGGAGAGTACAGAGGAATGACAACGTTGACTTTGGACCCTATCCTGAAAATAATCAGACCTTGGACATATGCCAGTCTGATCAATGCATTTACATTCGTAAACTTTAAAAACACATTTTTCTTTAATAAAGTTGTATTATGCTCAAATTAAATGTTTATCATTTCAGGACAATGGACAGTGCACATGCTTTTCATCATGATCTCATGAGCTGTGCTCTAACACGTGACTGTTTATAGTGGTGGACCTACACAAATTCAGCTGCGTGCACTTTGACAATATTGAAATGAACTGATTGTGTCTGTGTTTAGAAAACAGCACAACTTTTATAAATCACCTGCAAAACTAACACACCTATCAGCACTATTTGGGGATTGCACTCACATGCTATTTTGCCCTGTTTAGTAAATCTGGCCCTATCTGACAACATGGTGGAGGCAATGGCATGGCATGGGCATGTATGGCTGCCAATGGAACCAGGTCACTAGACTTGATTGATGATGTGACTGCTGATTGAAGGAACACAATAAATTCTGACGTGTACAGAGTTACATACTTTCTTCTCAGATTCAGCCAAATGCTGCAAAACCGATGCAACAGCACAGTGGAAATGGGTAAGGACCCAAAGGGTACGGCAAAGGCAACCTAGGAGTTTCTCAAAGCAAAGATATTCTTCAATGACCAAGTCAGCCACCAGATCTCAACCCAAGAGAGCAGTTACTAAGGATTGCATTGTGTTTTTATTTACATTTTACACACAGCATTCCAGCTTTTTTGGAATTGGGGTTATAAAATCCAATGTGGTGTTTTGACGCACAATAGAGCAGCTCTTGTTCTGAGGGCTTTCCATATTAATTTGAAAAAAAAAAAAAATAAGTGTTTAAAAATATTTTAGTCATTATGCTCGTTTTTGGCAGGGATCATAGAAAGCAGTTATCTCAGAGGTGCCAGCATCTGAACATAGACTGAAATCCAAATAAATAGCAGGCTAGAAACAGCCATGACAGCATGTCTCATGTGTTCACCATATTAGTGTCATTTCATACATGCTATTGTAGGAGTCGGTGGAAGGAGACACGAGCAGGTATGTAGTCTCAGCTTTATTAGGTAAACTCACAACAAACTACAACTCCAAATATAACTCCTGCAAAAGGAGGAGTCAAGCCCTTTTATCCTAGGCCTCTCTCTCCCGCCTTTTCCCTATCTATTCCGGTCTCTCTCTTCGCAATAAGAGCTTGGGGCATTCTGGTGTGAAATGTGCATATATGTGGCCACCACACAGGCCCCCCCTGAACACACAGAATGGCAAACAATACAATAATAAAAACAGCAACCATTTTCAACTCAACATAGCAAAAATAAAATACCACATCAAGAGTATCTCCTAGGGGGTTTAACAAGGCGGCCACTACGGCTGTGCTTGGCGACCACAGGTGGTGAAAACGAGGGAGGGGCATAGCCCCGACTACGGCGAGACTGCCCCCTCGCAGGGGAAAAAACAGCAGCTGGGGGCAGGTCCTCCGAGTGAGGCATAGAAACGGGAGGACGACCGCGGCGCGGAGGTTGGGCCAACTCAATAGGACCATCCGGAAACATGTGAGCAGGCTTAAGGCGATCCACCGAAACCCGCTCCTGACGACCTCCCAGCTCAACCAAAAAATCCTTAGGTCCCACCTCTAGCACACGGAATGGACCATCATAAGGAGGTCGAAGTGGAGAACGGTGCGCGTCATGGCGGATAAAAATGTACTTGGCAGACATCAGGTCCTTTGGCACATATGACTGTGGAAGGCAGTGATGCGCCGCTACTGGGGCCAAAAACCTATCATTCCCCGGGAAAACCGGCCCGCTCCTTTTGTCGGCCCCCGAAGCAGATGCACCAGGAAGGAATTCCCCTGGAACCCTCAAAGGCTGGCCCAGGACCAGCTCGGCTGAAGAAGACTGCAGGTCCTCCTTAGGTGTCGCACGCAGGCCCAGCAGGACCCAAGGAAGGCGGTCAACCCAGCTGCTGTCCACCAGCGCAGCCCGTAAGGCAGCCTTCATGGTACGGTGGAACCTCTCGCAAAGGCCATTGGCCTGCGGGTGGTACGCGGTAGTGCGATGGAGTCTGACGCCAAGGTTCTCCGCCACAGCAGTCCACAGCTCAGACGTGAACTGAGGACCCCTGTCAGATGTCAAGTCAAGCGGTACGCCAAACCGAGATACCCAGGAGGAGACGAACGCACGAGCAACATCTGCTGAGGTGGTTGACGCCAAAGGAACTGCTTCAGGCCACCGAGTCGTCCTGTCCACCATTGTCAGGAGATGGGTGAAACCCCGGGAAGGGGGAAATGGACCTACCAGGTCTACATGGACATGTTCGAACCTTCTCTGTGGTATGGGAAAGTGCTCCAGAGGGGATTTGGTGTGTCGTTGCACTTTGGCGCGCTGACAAGCAACACATGAGGAAGCCCACGCCCTGACCTCTTTCCGGAGGCCGGGCCACACAAACTTGGCCCCTACCAACTTAACTGAGGCTTTAACTCCTGGGTGCGAAAGAGAATGAACTGCCTCAAAAACCCGCCGACGCCAGCAAGCAGGAACCAAGGGGCGAGGCCTGCCCAATGAGACGTCGCAAAGTAGGGTTACGCCACTATCCTGAAATGAGACATCTTCCAAACGCAAACTGGACTCGGCCGCCTTAAAAGCCTGAATCTCCGTATCCGTAAGTTGGTCGGCAGCCATGGCAGAGTAGTCCACTCCCAAATGCACAGAACTAACCTGCGCCCTGGACAGACAGTCAGCCACCCGATTACACTTGCCGGCGACGTGCTGAATGTCAGTGGTAAACTCTGAAATAGCAGAAAGCTGCCGTTGCTGCCGTGCAGTCCATGGTTCTGAAACCTTTGCCATGGCAAATGTGAGAGGTTTGTGGTCTACAAAAGCGGTAAAGTCACGGCCCTCAAGCAGGAACCGGAAATGACGCGTCGCGAGAAAAAGGGCAAGGAGCTCCCTGTCAAACGTACTGTACTTTCTCTCCGCATCCCGAAGCTTCCTGCTAAAAAAGGCGAGGGGCTGCCAAGCACCACCCACCCATTGTTCGCACACGGCCCCGACTGCAAAATCGGAGGCATCGGTAGTAAGGGCAACAGGCGCCTCGGGAGACGGGTGGGCCAGCAGGGCAGCGTTGGCAAGAGCAGCTTTGGCACTGTCAAATGCCTGCACCCGCTCAGGTGTCCACTCTATCTCTTGGTTGCCTTTCTTGCCCTTAAGTGCATTGTACAGAGGGTGCATGAGGTGAGCAGCCCGGGGGATGAAACGGTTATAAAAGTTCACCATCCCCAAAAACTCCTGCAGGGGCTTCACTGAGGAAGGGCGCGGAAAAGCAGAAACCGCCTCCACCTTAGCGGGCAGGGGAAACGCCCCTTGGGGCGAAACGAGGTGTCCCAAAAACTCTATGGCCGGCAGACCGAACTGGCATTTAGCTGGATTCACAATCAAACCGTGCTCACTGAGACGCTCAAACAACTGGCGGAGGTGCACTGAATGCTTCGCAGCGGAAGGGCTGGCAACCAGTATGTCATCCAGATAGACGAACAAAAATGGCATACCACGCAAAACGGAGTCCATGAGGCGCTGAAACGTCTGTGCCGCGCCCTTCAGACCGAAGGGCATTCGCAAAAACTCGAAAAGGCCAAAAGGAGTGATAACCGCGGTCTTGGGCACATCACGCGGATGGACAGGAACCTGATGGTATCCCCTCACCAAATCCACCTTTGAAAAAATAGTTGCCCCCGCAAGATGAACCGAAAAATCTTGAATGTGGGGAACCGGGTACCTGTCATTAGTCGTCGCATTATTAAGGCGCCTAAAATCCCCACAAGGGCGCCACCCACCGTCAGCTTTAGGGACCATGTGCAACGGGGACGCCCACGGGCTGTTTGAGCGGCGCACAATACCAAGGCGCTCCATGTTTGCAAACTCCTCCCTGGCTATCGCTAACTTCGCGGCATCGAGACGGCGTGCACGCGCAAAAACCGGCGGACCCACAGTGGTAATGTAATGCTCCACACCATGTTTAGCTACGGCTGCAGAGAAGGTGGGAACCGTGAGGGTGGGAAACTCGGCAAGCAAACGCTGGTACTCATCACCTGTGGCAAGCATGTTAGCGAGGGGCAGGGGGCCAGGACTACCAAGTGTACAGGGGTAGGTATCAAAAGACACAGCATCTATCAAGCACCTATTAGCTACATCGACCAACAACCTGAAAGCACACAAGAAATCAGCGCCGAGTATAGGTACTGACACAGACGCTATCACAAAGTCCCAGTTAAACTGACGTCCCTTGAAACACACAGTCACCAACCTCATTCCATATGTGCGAATGGGGGTACCGTTCGCCGCGTCCAGCAGGGGTCCGTGACATTGTCCCAAGGCGTCCGCAGCTGAAGCCGGCATGATGCTACGCTGAGCACCCGAGTCCACAAGCAGACGGCGTCCCGAAGCAGTGTCCTCAATGAAGAGCAGCTTGTCCGAGCTGCCAGCGCACACAGCTGCTAGTGAGCACCGGCCCTCTCGTTTCCCTGGTGCTGGAAGGTACACGGCGGAATGCAGCGCTTCGCCTTCACTCCGAACCGGCGATGATAGAAGCAGAGCACGCTCTCCTTCCTCCGGCGCTCTGCGACGGCGGCCACAGCACCAGCTTCTCTAGCCTCCGTCCCTTGTAGAGCCGCACTCGGTAAAAGTGCATGCACACCGGAATGCCTGGATGCCAGCAAAATCTTGTCCGCCTCTTCAGCTAGCCCGCGGTAATCCTTGGCCCGTATCAGAGCGGAGCTGGCTAGCGCGGTGCGCACGGGAGGGGGGAGCTGGCGCAGGAACAGATGCGTAAAGAGAAACGAAGCGTCGCCCGGGCCGAGCAGAGCCAGCATGTGCTCCATCAGCTCGGAGGGTTTACCATCTCCCAAGCCATTCAGGGACAACAGGCGATCAGCCCGCTCTTCGTCTGAAAGCTGATAAATCCGCAGCAGGTTCTCCTTCAGCGCTCCATACTTGTTAGCAGGCGGCGGGTCCCGGAGCAGTCCCATCAGCCGGCGGGTAGAAGCAGAGTCCAGCGCCGCGACGACATGGTAATACTTGGTGTCGTCTGAGGTGATCCCGCGGAGGTGAAACTGGGCCTCCACATGCTGGAACCAAGGCTCTGGATCGTGCTGCCAGAACTCCGGGAGCTTGACCGTGGCCGCAAAAATAGCGGGAGAAACGGCGGCGGCTGGTGAGGAAACGGCGGCGGCTGGTGAGGAAACGGCGGCGGCTGGTGAGGAAACCGCGGCCGCTGAGCTGTCGTCAGCAGACATGTTCTTTAGTCGGGGTCACCAATGTAGGAGTCGGTGGAAGGAGACACGAGCAGGTATGTAGTCTCAGCTTTATTAGGTAAACTCACAACAAACTACAACTCCAAATATAACTCCTGCAAAAGGAGGAGTCAAGCCCTTTTATCCTAGGCCTCTCTCTCCCGCCTTTTCCCTATCTATTCCGGTCTCTCTCTTCGCAATAAGAGCTTGGGGCATTCTGGTGTGAAATGTGCATATATGTGGCCACCACACTATAAATAAATTAAATAACAGAGCCGCGCCCTGTCAGATCAGCCCACAGTGGGTTTGAACTACAGGGGTCTGTACAGTGTGTCCTTACCCCGGGGTTCCCGCTACCCTCAGCAGCTCCTCCTTGTTCAGCCCGGTGAATTTCACCTCCTCCTCATGATCATCAGAAATTTTCAGCTTCACCAAGCCATTTTTCTCCGCCGTCGTCGCCGCGTCCTGCACGCTGGCAGGTGGAGTGTCCTCAGTCTGCTCTCCTCCGGTCATCGGCTGCTTCTCCTGCTCCTCCTGGTCCAGATCAGCCTCGCTGACATCGGCCTCCGTGGCACCAGCATCGACTGCGACCTGACCGGGATCCTCCGCGTCTTTCTGCTCAGCATCTTTGCTCCCAGCGTCCTTCATCTCTACGTTGGTCTCCTCCGTGTTCATATCGGCCCTTTACTGATGCAAGAGCTTCTTTGCGTTAATCACTGTCTGTTAAGGCAGATGTGCTTCTGAAGCTGCATTCATAAGCAGTCAGACTGAGGCAAAAGGAATCTGCCCCGATAATATGAATTTGTAGCGCCGGTACCTCATAATCCCGATTAAAATGGAATACTGATTGCTTAATTCACACTTAACTACAACTTTAAAAAATATGGTATAGATACAATTTGTTGTGATTATTAGGGTAGTTGTCTTTGTTTCAAAATTATTATTTGTATTATTTGTCCTACCTACCGCTGAACGCACATTTCCGAGGGCACCCGAAGGTAACATCAATCCGGATTGGTCCAGTTTTAAATGCGTCCGCTTTACAATAAAATTAAAAAATTAAAATAATAAATTAATATAAAATTAGGAGAGCAGCATGAAGCTGCAACTTGTAATCTTGTTTTAATCCCAATTTTGTGTGTGTGTGTGTGTGTGAGAGAGATAGAGATAGAGATAGAGAGAGAGAGAGAGAGAGAGAGAGAGAGAGAGAGAGAGAGAGAGAGAGAGAGAGAGAGAGAGAGAGAGAGGCTGGCTGCTGATCAACAGTAAAGTCCAGCTTCAACAAAACACCAAGAGGAGCTTCCCCTGTTTCTGCTGATCAGACTCATTCAGTTTTACAGCTGCAGTCCGTTTAATATGAAACCATAAACCTCCCAACTAATTAGTTCCACACTATTTGATTCGTTACAAGGAAGAAGACCAGAAAACGTTACCCGGCTAAATAGTTGAAAAATTTTTAAAACTGTGTTTTACTTGGACCCAGGGGCTGGAAAATGAAGGCAACTCAGAAGATGCAGAAACTACAGAAGTGAAGTATAGATGTCCATGTTAAAATTACCAGTGTCACAGTATTAACAAGTTTACAGCCTGTTGCACTGAAAGGGACAGGAGCAGGATTGACAAATTGGTGCAGAAGTTGAGCTCTGTGCTGGGATGTGGTGGGTGAGAGGAGGATGTTAGCAAAACTGACCCTCTGCATGAGACTGTGGGTGGGCTGAGCAGCTCCTTCAGTCAGAGACTGAAACATCCTGGCTGCAGGAAGAAGTGCTTTCACAGGTCATTCATCCCAACAGCAGTTAGACTGTACAACACATCATGACGTCATGAGTCACTTGGACACAATACTCTACTGCCATCATTTATACACACATTGTACCTTCACATATGGTACATATACATTTTATTTATCTACACTCCCACCCATAATGCATACTGTGTGTGCATATTGCAAATTACCAGCTACAAATGTATATAGTGTTTTTTGGGTTTTTTTTGACCTGTCATGTCTGGCAGTTTTTGAAATTGGAATGATAATCCGAAGGCATTATTGTACCAAACATATTTGCTTTTACAAGAAGTGCTCTATAAATTTTCTATAGGCTTGTTAATTGTATTTTTATTTTATTTATTCTTGCCAGATCTGACAGGCAGGGAAAGAAGGAGAGATGGAGAGCAGAAAGAAAAAAGAGAAACAGGAAAAAAAAAAGGGGGGGGGGGCAGGAAAAAAATAAAAGATAAAAGCTACACATTCACATATATATACACATGCATATACACACACACATACAGTCTTGCTGTAGTTTGTAGTAATGTATGTGTGTTCCTCTGTCATGTAATGTACTCAATGAGGGCAAGAAGCCGCAATATGTATATAGTATTTTTGATATCTGCATAGAGTGTTTTGATGTATATGTGTATTGATATATTTTTATGTATATAATGTTTTCTTTTTATTCTATTTTATTTTATTTCATCCTTATCTGTACTTGAGCTGCTGTAATGTGCAAATTTCCCCATAGGTGGGATCATCTTATCTTATCTTATTAATAAAGAATATCTAGAAACTAATAAAAATGACTTATCTGCCCTGCTTACAAAGGATGAGTCCTGAACTGCATTGATGGCAAACAGTTTGGGGGAGTTTAGAGGCAAGAAAAGCAGCATGATCAGTGAGAGCTGTGCTGCCTGAGCATAATAAACCTGTGTGACTGACCTGTGTGTAATATATTTCCTTTCTTTGGTTCTTTCTAACTAGCTTCTGTCTCTTCTTCCTTCCTTGACAATTACGCAACTTATAGTTAGCCCAATTTAATCAGTGTCATTACTCCTGTAGCACAGGGTTTGACTTTGAATAATGCTGCCAAAGTTCATCTTCAAACTCATGCTGGGTAGCATGCGACAGTACAGTTTACAGTAGGGTTTAATATTTTTCCCGAAAATGACATGAATCAAATCCCGGGAAATGACGAGCCATTTCCCGGGAATCCCGGGAAAAAGTTTATTTATTTATTTATTTTAATTAGGCCTTCTGTAGCCTGTGTCGGCCTTAACCTATTCTGATATTGTAGAGGTAGCTTTCCAGCTATGTCCTGTTATGCCCAGTAGGGGGCAACGTCGGCTTGATTAACGCAATAAAACCTACATCTGGACATTCGAGTGCTCGAGCTATGCGGTGTTGTATCGTTCCTCAACACTCCCTTAACAAATATAATTCGAATATTCCTCCATTGTACATGGAATTATACCAAGATATTTTACAACTGCTGGTGCAAAACAATACGGCTCAGCCACGCTGTCGTGGCGACATCTGTTGCGCTATATCTCCACCAGTGGAACGCTGTAATAGTCATTGAAAAGTTAACTACCGTACTACACTATAATATGGCATAACACAGGGCCTTGAGTAATGCACCACGACTTGGTCATTGCCATTCTGGCAACAACAAATTTATAACACCGTGTCTGAGGGTTAAAGTAGGTTCGCTGTGAATCGTCTTTTGAAAAACTGGCCAATCCTTATAGCCTAAAAAATATACATTTTACTCAACTCCATTTTAAAAGCGAAATATATTAAAGCAATCTATTTCATGATAATTTCTTCACACATTAGGCCCGTATCCTAATTCATGATTGTTAGTAAGCGGCTGCAAACGAGGAAAGGAAACACTCGAAGTTAAACAGATATTTCTTTATTGTTCAGGGCAGGCATATTTTATAGGCTATATAATGCAATATAACAATATATAATAATATAAAATTATATAATACAAAATACCTTAGGGTAAACACATTGCCTACGATTTTAACAAATTAAAGAGGAAAAAAGCACAACTGTGTAATACCTCTATTAAAACGCTTGAGATGAAGGCTGAAGCCTTAAACGGAGGCTGAACGTGCCTGAAATGAAGAGTAATGCTTTTCGCATTAAACAAACCCTTCTCTCAATATTTCCTTAAATTTATCTTTCTGAAGCTTTCTTTTCTTTCTGAAAGTCAAATCGACGCGCGCGACTTTTTTCCCGGTTTCCCGTCTAACGTTTCCCGGGAAACGGGAAATGGTTCTGATCGCATTTCCCGGGAATCCCGGATCCCGGGATTAAACCCTAGTTTACAGTCCATTCAGGTTGCACGGGTAGTCCAGCTCAACCAGGATGGCATGTCCATAGGTGCAGTTACTAGAAGGTTTGTGGTGCACAGTTTTAAGAGCATGGTAGAGATACCAGGAGATAGGCTGTTACACAAGGAGAGCAGGACCGGACTGTAGAAGGAACAGAACAAACACTGCCAATCCTTCAGTGGGACTTGTGCTCACAGCTCAGCCCCATACAAATCGATTGGAATTCCCCAGGGAATACCAGAATAGGCTAGTCTGCCACTGGCATCCTGTTCTCTTCACGGATGAGAGCAGTCTCATGTAATTTCAGGGAAAGATGACAGTCAGCTGCTTGCTGGAAGTGTTCTTTTCTTTTTCATCTTTTGCTGAAGAGAAATCTGCCTGTTGAATTAAATAAAACAAACAAACAAAGAACAACCAGCAACTAAACATGGACAGTGCTCTAATCTACTTAAAAAATATATTACCAATCAAAGCAGTCAAATTGTGGGAATTTGGGAGTCTGCATGTTATTCCAGAGAAGTGTGTATGGCCTAAGAGGTTAAGTGACAACTCTAAATTATTGTATTTTTAATAATTAAAAATGAGTAATCTGTGTATTGATTGTTTAACAGCTTTTTGCATGTGCATATGCATCGATCACAAAGTGTAGAATAGGAAGAATGCAAATTCTTAAAACTAACCTTTAATTTGGTTGTATGCAGAAATCCACAGAGGGAAAGATAAAATAAGAGAAAGATAAGCTACAAATACGGACAAGAGAATCAGGGGAAGTATGCATAACTGGTGCTGTGAAATGAGTCATGTACCACAGCTAGTTTTGGAAGCTGGGGCTCAGACTTCCAGGACCTGCCACCCAATCCACAATCCTGAAAACCACCCTTCTGTGGTTACATGGCCCTCATGTGGGCACATGAGGGCAAACCCATGTAGCTTTTTTGGGCTAAATCCAGCTGGACCCCATCAGCTTTTTTCATCATCCCAGGGATTTTCAGAATCACTCATTGTCTGGCCCCTCACCCAGGACCAGTTGGCCTCGGAAGACACAGGGGCAAACTTTGTTTGTAGTACAGCCCCACCCGTGCATGTGGAAAGAACAAAAATAACATTATTTTTAATAAATTCTTGAGAATATTGATACATTTTCAAGATCAATATCATATGGTGGCATTACTTGGACAACAGCAGAATTCTATTTTAATAAAATTTAAGTCTTCACCTTCTGTCTGTTCTTTGTTTTAATTATTACTTTTAAAAAAACATCAAAATGCATAGTAGCATTACTGAGAAACACTGTGACAAATAGAATAATCAATTTGCAGCAAATTAAAGGCTTTTAAAACGCCCTCTGTGGCGTAAAATACGAGTTTCTAGTGGGTTTACGCTGCATTTACGGGGTTCTGCCTTATTTAACAGCGATTTATGCCTTTAACAAAAAGGTTTCAGAATCCGGCTCTTTTGGATTTCCAAACAGTGACTGGATAACATGATAGGAGGCAGTAATGCAACGTCAACGGATGCAAACTACCGTCAAACCCCAGAGAAGAAGAAGAAGAAGAAGAAGAAGAAGAAGAAGGCGACTCATCAGCAGCGGTTCTGGGGAGCGGGTTAATGCAGCACCAAAAGGCTTTCTAACTGGATTTTTGTTGGATTCCTGCTGGTTTTAGAGGTTCAACATGAATTTTTCTGATGCTAAATCAGAGCTGAAGCAGCTGCTGAGCAGACTGAGTCCGCCTGCGCTCGCGCAGCTGGTGGACTGGATGAAAAACTCAGGTAAACACGCTGCACGTGTTTCATGCCTTTATGGCTTCAGTGGAGGACTCTTCACATATCTTGTCACCATGTTGCACTTTAACCTTCCCCCGCGTTATTGTTAATGTTTATACATTCACTTAATTAAAAGACACTGGATACATCGTCTCGTAATTATAACCTTAGCATCTCTGATTAGAGATTAATAAGAATGAACCTATAATCCTGATCTGATTCGGTAGTAGGAGTTCTTCTTTGCTGTACTCTCATGGGTGTGCGTACAGTTATTGCTAATTTCCAAAAATACTGAATTAAACGATTTTCACGTGAGTTCTGAAAGTTTTATTAACGTTTATTCGTAATGGGTTATTATTACTTTGCTCCTCTCTGTGGCTGCCTGATGGACCAACAACAGTACACGCAAGAGTAGCCCACTGCCTGATCTAACAGACACTCTGCAGGTAGACAGGCAGTCTAAAGCTGCCTACAGACTGCCAACACATTACTACCCCTGAACCATAATTTCCCCTTTGCTCGTGTGTGTGTGTGTGTGTGTGTGTGTGTGTGTGTGTGTGTGTGTGTGTGTGTCCTCTTGCAGACGAGTTGGACGAGCTGCTTGTGGACAATAGGAGGGTGATGCTGCAGAGTATTGCAGATGACTTGAGAAGTAGTTTACCATTGAATGCAATGTTGTCCTCTGAGACTGCTGCCTATCATAAGGTACTGTATCATACTGAATAATACTACTAGTAAGTACTACAGAGCACTGTACACTGCTGCATTGGTCATTTCAGCTTTAGAGACCTGACAGCTGCAGTTGCTTTTCAGATTCACATTTTGCAATCAGAACCTGAGTTTATAAAAGAGGATTTCTTCTTTGTAAACCAGTGATTAAAGTTTCATTCAGGATTAATCACAAACTTTCAGGAAGATATCGAAATGTAAAAACAATTCAGCACTACCCGAGTTTACACCTTGAAGGAGACAGCGGTATATTTTCTGTAATTAAAGTTTCATCTATCCATGAGTCAAGATGACACATATAGTTAAACTGCAGGAATGTCTTAAAGACACAAAGGCCTGGATGACCTCTAATTTCCTGCTTCTAAATTCAGATAAAACTGATGTTCTTGTCCTCGGCCCCACAAATCTTAGAAACATGGTGTCGAACCAGATACTTACTCTGGATGGCATTACTTTGGCCTCCAGGAACACTGTGAGGAATAGAATTTAAAATCCTTCTCCTCACCTACAAGGTCTTGAATAATCAGGCCCCATCTTAAAGACCTCATAGTACCATATTACCCAAGTAGAGCACTTTGCTCTCAGACTGCTGGCTTACTTGTGGTTCCTAGGATACTTAAGAGTAGAATGGGAGGCCTAGGCCAGGGGTCAGCAACCTGTAATCCGGAAAGAGCCATTTGAACCCGGTTTTCACGGAAAACAAAACAGTGAGAGCCGCAAATACTAGTGGAAGCCGGCTACCGGCTTTTGCCGGTAGCCATCCATGCAAATGATACATATATTGAGAAACTAAAATAAATAAATAAAATAATTTTATTTTAATATTTCAAGATCACAATAATGTTTCAATTTAAAACTACAACAAAAACTGAACTGACAAAAATAAAATGCACTTCAACTGGATACTTATAATTTACTTCCGCGAACCGCACAGAGCCGCAGATTAAGCCTGGATGAGCCGCGGGTTGCCGACCCCTGGCCTAGGCCTTGTTCACGCTGTTCATACACCACTCTGCATTTAATCATTAGGTATTATTAGTCTCTGGCTCATTTCCTCACATTTGTAAAAATGTTTTGACTTTTTTTTTTAACATTTAAATGTTTATCAAACCTTTTTTTCTTTCTTTTGCATTATTCATCTTGACAGACATACGGTGTTCTGCTTGTGTGAGGGTCCATATTGAGTCAGGAGGTCTCAGAGTGGAGTCAGGAGATCTGAGATTCAGTTAAGATGTCAGTAAAGTGATGGTGATGATGAAGAATGTGCTGGGATATTTTTCAGATGGAGCAGCGGTCACAGCCAATGGTTCACGTGGACGGTTTCCTCTACGATGATGAGCAGGTGGACTCCATGTGTGAAAAGGGGATCATGAGCCGGAACTATTGCCTCAGCTGCGGGTCCCACAGGACTGCGCCTTTGGGTGGGAACACATCACCACTGCTGACCTTTGACACCAGGAAAACACAAACAAAATGAGATCTTTGGAAAGGCAAAAAAACAAATGTTTCTTCTTAAGTTTCAAGATGAAAACAGCTAAAACAGTTCATACACACGTGTAGCAGGTCAGTCAGCTCCATATGTGCTACTTTCCCACCGCCGAGGAACCGGTTCACGTCCCAGTGCTCGTGCTGTTCCCAATGAACCGGCGAAACGCTTAAGAACGGGCCCGCGTTTCTGTGAACTGCTCCTTTACGTATGAGCGTGGGCGGGTCCTCGTCTGGACAAGGAAGCCGAAGCGCACAAACGTGGGAGAACACGCTCCCCTTTCTTGTGCTGCAAATACGTTTTACGGTCCAAACCAAACTACTGCAGCATCTGTGTGCAGCACAGAGGTAAACACAGACAGCGATTAGAGCAAGACGACAAGTATGCACTTTGTGTCCTTTTATCTGTGATATGAACCGATACAAAGCAGCAAGTTCAGCCTTAGAGCCCAACCTAATTCACAGCCGTGAAAACTTGATGTTGAGACGGCAGAGTCACGCCCTTCTGCTGCTTTCGTCACACGTTTGTGGTTCAAGACCAGCTAGCTTGCGGGGCCGGAATTGAACCCGTTTTTCGGCCAAGCACCGAGTGTTTCGGCGTTGGAAAACCAGCCTAACGGTTCAAATTACGGCACAGGCTCCGGAACCCTGTTGGTGGGAAAGAGGCCATGTTGTTCTAGTATCTGTACCTGTGAGTGCTGACAGGTTCACAGAACCAGCTGAGGCTGGGATTATACTCCCTGACAGACACACAAGGACATATGTGAATACAGTGTATCACAAAAGTGAGTACACCCCTCACATGTCTGCATATATTTAAGTATATCTTTTCATGGGACAATACTGACAAAATGACACTTTGACCCAATGAAAAGTAGTCTGTGTGCAGCTTATATAACAGTCTTCATGTAGAGCAACAATTCGTCAGACAGTTCTTTGCCATGAGGTGCCATGTTGGAACTTTCAGTGACCAGTATGAGAGAGTGTGAGAGCTGTACTACAAAATTGAACACACCTGCTCCCTATGCACACCTGAGACCTAGTAACACTAACGAGTCACATGACATTTTGGAGGAGAAATGAGAAGCAGTGCTCAATTTGGACATTTACGGGTGTAGTCTCTTAGGGGTGTACTCACTTTTCTTGCCTCTGGTTTAGACATTAATGGCTGTATATTGAGTTATTTTGAGGGAAGAATAAATTTACACTGTTATATAAGCTGCACACAGACTACTTTTCATTGTGTCAAAGTGTCATTTTGTCAGTGTTGTCCCATGAAAAGATATACTTAAATATCTGCAGAAATGTGAGGGGTGTACTCACTTTTGTGATACACTGTATGTGAACATCATGGATGAGTAGCTGTTCTTAATCTGCTATTTAGTCAGGTTTTAGGATGCACTTGTAGTTGGCACAACTGTAGAGTCTGTGCATCTCAACAAATTGGAGGAAATGCGGACAACCGGACGGAGCATCTTCTGATGGTACATTTTACATTACTCTGTTACATTTTCATTATTCTTGAGTATGTGGATGCATGAGCACCAAAGGCAGCAGCCAGTCCCAGCAATGATTCCAATAATACTGCTGATAATAAACCACATGCTCTTTTTTTTTGTTTTCTTCTCCTTTTGCAGACTTCATCTCTCACTCATTCTCTGTGACAGAGCTTCAGTTCCTGTTCCAGTACGTTCTTCCAGATCTCAGTGGTCGGACACTGGTGGACGTAGGCTCCAGACTGGGTGCTGTACTATATGGGGTCAGAGGTCAACCCACACACACACACACACACACACACACACACACACACACACAGAGTCATGTTTTCATCACTTCTGAGGACATTACAATGATATACAGGGACTGTAAGAAGTTGACTCCCCATCACATGTAAATACTTTTGTGTAGCAAACTTCAGAAAATATAAATTTAGATTAATAAATAATTAATTAGATGAGAAATTATTAGAAAAACAGCCAGTCATGGAGTTATGAAGTTTTTTAGGAAACACTTTATAACAAGTCAGCATTTTTTAAAATAAATAAATTCATACAAATTTAATTAGAACACAATAATACATGAAAAATAATAACCACTTAATTATTCGCTTCAATTAAAGCATTGTCTTTAAGTAAGTTAAATTTAAAATATCTTGCTGGGCTTGTTAAGATTTCAAAGCAACACAAAATATTTGTTTTGACATGTTGTCTTTAATGTGTGTGTGTGTGTGTGTGTGTGTGTGTGTGTGTGTGTGTGTGTGTTCAGGGTTACGTGTACAGCTCGGCCTCTCGGCTGCTCGGCCTGGAGATCTGCGAGGATTTCGTCAGGCTGCAGGACAACTTGCTGCACAAATACAGGCTGACTGACAGAGTTGAGGTTTGTGGGTTTTTTTTTTTTTGCGTGCTGAAGAACCATCGACCCTCGACTAGAATCTGATTCTCCTCTCTGCAGGTCCTCCATGCTGACGTCTGCACGCAGGACATTCTGCTGCAAAATGCAGATGTTGTGGTCATGAATAACGTCTTTGAGTACTTCATGGAGCCCGACCAACAAGTCAGGTGATGACATATAAAGATGCATGCAAGTATGCACCAAAAATCCACAGAGGTGCACACAAAGTACAGTGAACCCTCATTTATCGCAGGGGTTACGTTCCAAAAATAACCCGCGATAGGCGACATCCGCGAAGTAGTCAGCTTTATTTTTTACAATTATTATACAGTACTATAGAAGGAAACCAAAGATCAAAACCTGTTTTCAAGCCGAACACATTCTGTGCTGGACAGAGACGAGGGACAGAGGAAATTGATTGACAGCCAATCAGGACACGATGCAGGTTCATACACTGTTAAAAAAAAAAAAAAAGAAAAAAAAAAAAAAAAGCATAAAAAACTGCACTAAAAAAATCCATGAAACAGCGAGGCCGCGAGAGGTGAAGCACGTTATAACGAGGGTTCACTGTATACCGCTGTCTCCTTCAAGGTGTAACCTTGGGTAGTGCTGAGTTATTTTTTTTGTTTGGATGTCACCCTGAAAGTTTGTGATTAATTGTGGATCTCCACTGTATCAAAACAACAACCCTTTTTAAGGATAATTAACATTATCAACATTTTCCAAAGTGTACAAACCTTATGCTGGGGAGATTAATACCCAACGTACGCTTTTCAGAGTGTTGGTCAGAACTTTGTAAATTGAGCACTGCCGCCTGATCGCCAATGCTCGAGGCATCCACTCTCGTTCACTTGTACATCACTGCACTATTGCGTGGTCTGCAGCGATATGGCCTCCAGCCTGGCAGATCAATACAAAGGCATCTTTGAATTCTCTAAAATAGGCCATCATCGACTCACAAAAAGACTCTACTGATAATATTAGACAGAAACAAGCTGCGAGTGTGGCGCAGCAAGTGTGAAAAACAGCCAAAGCCGCTGGAAATAAATTTAAGACCAGACCATTTTTATGTCCTGATACATAAAACCTTTGAAAGAGGGTGTATTTCTTTTTTGCCATGACTGTACTGCACACTTTAACAGATGCACACAGTAATGAAGACTGTCTGTGTGCAGAGCATGGAGATTCATCATGCAGAACTTCCGGAAGAAAGGATCTCTGCTGGTCACTGTTCCCAGTCTGCATGAGAGTCTGAACACCCTGCAGGTAAAACTCTGCTGGACTCATTCAGGTTTTGACTGTTTAAGTAATGTTAGCACTTCTTACAAATGGAGAGTAATAGCTGCATGAGTGCTTTCTTTTTCCTCATGGATTAAATGGCTGCTGGTATGTTGACGTCTTGGATGGACAAAGCAGTTCTTGGTCTGTCGCTCAGTGTTTGTGTCTGTCTCGAGCAGGAGGTGCTGCAGCCTGCCTGGGTGGAGGAACTTCCTGTCAACTATGATGTTTACCTCGGCAGAGACACAGACCCTGATGCTCTCAGGCAGATCCACCTATACAGGGTCATCTGATCTGGTCTGGACTTGTTTGATCCCTGATCTTGGTTGAAATAGTGTTGGCTAATTTAGACTGTTTGAACCAGACAGCAGTGAGCTGTACTGGACTAGTTTCAACTAATTAAATCCATTATGCGAATTAAACCGGTTAGGAGGAGTTGAACTTATCTGGGTTGGTTAGAGCTGGACTCTTTCTACCCTGGTCTGCGCTTTGTTTGAACTGGTGTGGACTGCAGGTTATATTACAATGTTATCAAAGAAACTCGGGCTTCGTCTCAATGCTCGAGTTGCACTTGAAAAAAACGACAGTGTTGATTTTAGATGTCGATTCAGTTTTAACCACGTTTGTGTTTTCACATGAAGGGGATATCACAAACATGGACAGGTAAATGTGGCAACATGAGGAAAGTCTCAAAGTGTTCATCCCACCAGAGCTCTGAATAAGTGCCCTTTTCCACAAACCAAGGTCAGCAGGATTTTCCAGGAATGGGGGCGCTGTTTTCCAAAAACACTCATTGGTCAGAATGTGGAGCATTCTTATGTGTTGATATATTTAGAATGCATTCTGCTCTGAGCAGGTGAGAGATGCAGAATAATCAGTGAGATGTTAGTAGAGGTAAAATGTGCAACCGTACAAACTATATGGAGGCACAGGAAACTGCTGATGCAGATGTTGAGATGGTGAACTGAAGCCAGAATATAAAAATGTAATGCAAGGAATCACTCTTATTTTAATTATTCAAATTATTTTTAATAAGGATTAAAATCCTTTGCTGTCAGTGACTGCCTGAAGTCTAGAACTGTTGCTGCCAAGACTTTGCTTTACTGCAGCCGCCTTCAGTTGTGGACCACGAATTCCTAATCCCTATCCCACAGTCATTTCAGAAAGTTCTGAAAGATCAATCAATGTGATTGCTGTAAACATATAATGCAGCCGCAGGATGACTGCACTCATCTCTGTGCTCCAACATTCAGAAGCTTCTGCATTTTGGTTTATGTTAGAGAGCAGATACAAGGCTCATACATGTTTAATAAATCTGACTTTTCTTGTTGTGCACTTCCCCTTAAGTTTTGTGCTCACATACACGTTTAGTACAGATCCTCACTGTCCTTTATAAATGAGACCTTTGTCTGAACTGCTTTAGACAGGATTGTGTGTATATGTAAGAAATGATACTGCGCAGTATCTTAGCTGTTCCCAGGACTGCGTTCTTCTGGACAAAGATCTCAGATGTTTTTCCAGGAACCTGCTGGAGCCATTCTCCCAGTTTGGGGGTCACTGTCCCGAGTGTTCTGATTACCACAGAGACCACTGTTACTTTTACCTTCCACAAAATTACAACAAGTGTTATGTTTCCACATGTAATAATACAAAAGAATGGTAGCATTCATTGTACATTAATTCAGAGTGTCTACTTATAACAGTGTTACAGGCTTTTATTGTGTCATGATGAAAAAAAAAAGCCATCTTCAGTCACAGCTTGAAAACCAAGTTTGGTAACCGTACATATTTATGCACAGATCCCCAAGAAAACCAGAAAATAATCACTTTGGTGAAATATTTTATCTAAAAAAAAAAATGGTGGACTAATGGACGAATAGAGCATCAAACTTTACAGGTATGCAGAAATAGTCACTGAAATGCATAACTCATCACTCTTTATAGAAAGGGTTTTAATCAAAAAATAATGGCTTTCAAGTGTGTGTAAATATATTTTTTATGATTTGATTTTGACCCAAATTTGAGATTGTTTGCAGTTTGTTTTATTTTGAATAAAATTCTTGCCAGTAGCTGCATTTTTATTTTTTATTATACAGTTCTTTTATAGTTTGATGATTTATTCATTTATCTTTTGTATAAATATCATTACATTTTTATTGGGGGGGGTGGGGTGTGTGTGCAGATCTTTTTCATCTTTTTAACTGATAGTTGTTTCTGAGGACACATGAGCTCCTGCAGTCATGCACAAGGATGCTCATGTTATTAAAGCAAACGGGAATGGCAGCAGACTGCACCCATAAATTTTCTCTGTAGCCTTCCTCTTTTCCTCCTGCCTGGAAGCTCCATATTTGACATGCTTTGTTCAGTACGTCCACTATCTCTCTTCTGCACATGTCCAAACCATCTCAGCCTTGCCTCTAACTTTGTCTTCAAACTGCTTAACCTGAGCTGTCACACCAATGTACTGATTTCTAATCCTGGTCTTTGCACCTCCAGCTCTGCCTCTTTTTTTTTTTTTTTTTTTTTGTTAGTGCCGCTGTCTCCAAAGCACATTTCATAACTGGTCTCACAATCATCTTGTAAACTTACTGTTTACCATCACTGTGTAGACAAGTTTCATCCTAGATCAGTTAGAAAAAGGCTTATACACCTCAATTGCAGCTAAGGTAATACCACAAGCCAAGAAAATGGGACTTCTGCCAGGTACTGACCAAAATCTGCACAGTGAGGCAACTACCTGCCCTCAGGGTCTTACATATTTGAGTGATTAGTCTGTTGCTGGGACTCCTGTCCCTCATCCCGCACTTCCCCACAGGTGGTGATAGCAACAGCATCCTCTTGTGACTGCGGAGGCTCCTTACTAGTTGTATCTGGTCCCACTGCTGACAGTGCAGCCCCGACAGCGAACTCGTCGGCAAATATGACACATTTTACTGCGTCTATTTCTAGTTTCTTTTTCTCATAACTACACAGCTGCACATTTTCGCATTTGTTTACCGACTACTTCTACACTAAACTCTGTTCTTCACGGTGCATGAGCGCTCAGGGAAGGGAGGGGAGGGGAGGAGCTGGTTACGTTACGTTACGTTACGTTACGTTACGTTACGAGATTGGCCAATCCAGTGTCAGTAATGAAAAAGAATGAATGGGCTGCTGTCAGTGCTTGTGGACTATATAACGACTATATAACGGGGCTGTGGGGTTGTCTTTGTTTATTTATTTTGTTTGTTTGCTAGTTGGAGATGATGTCATTGATTGTCACCTTTAACTTTTTAACGTTAAACATGAAACCTGCAGGGGGAGAGCACGGGCCGTCTCCCTGACGACAGGACGCTAACAGTAACACAAACTCAGTAACAGTGCTGTCGGCAGCTACTATGGCAGAGCGAGAGACAAAAACGGTTTTTATTAACAACGTGGACTCATATGCATCCAGATGCATCGCTAAGGTAAAGTTTGGAAGCTGTACTGATCAGAGTTAGCTGCATATGATGTTTGGTTTCTAGCAGAGCTCGCAAACAACGCTTGAAGCTATGCTATTAATTAATAATAATAGCTAATAATATTCCACTGTCTACTTACTTTTTACACTCTTATGTTCATCCTTAATAACTTTTACACAATGGGTTATTACTGAACCAAGGATACATTCTTTATCGTTATTATTCCAGCTTCATTATTTCCCCCTACACCGTTTGTTGCAGACCCCTTAAACCACCTGATCCGGTTAACTAACTCATTCTGACTGGTGAATTACGTTTGAGGTATTTTCACAGCAAATGGTTTCACAGAAAAATAGCTGAATGCAATATAAAAAGCACTGCTTGAAAATTGAGTTATATGCATTTCTAGCCTGTCTCTGCCAGTTTAGCCATCTGTCAGTATTCCTGTCTGCGCTTTTATTATGAACAAACAAAAACATTTTTTTTGAGTCAGTCATCTACATCAGCCATCAGCTTTGAATTATTAACAGCACTTGAAATAAATGGTGATGACTTGCCTTTAAGCTGATATGTGTGATCTTAGCTGGAGTTAATGTAGAAATTACTGAAAATTAACTAATGAAAATCAGACATCACTTTTGAATTGTGGTTAAACAGTATCATTAAAAAAAAAAGGAAAGAAAGAATGAAACTGGCCTGGACAAAAATGATGGTACCCTTAACTTAATATTTTTTGCACAACCTTTTGAGGTTTGGAGTCTTGTAGTGAGACTTCTGCACCTGTCGACAGGTATTTTGGCCCACTCCTTGTGAGCAAACAGCTCCAGCTGTCTCAGGTTTGAAGGATGTTTTCTCCAGACTGCATGTTTCAGCTTCTTCCACAGCTGTTCAATAGGATTTAGATCAGGGGTCATAGAGGCCACTTAAGACCCTGTGCCAGATGCAGCAAAACAGCCCTAGAACATAACTGAGTCTCCTCAATGTTTCACAGCAGGTACAGTGTTCTTTTCTTTGTACCGCATGCTTCATTTTTGTATCTGTGAACATGGCGCTGATGTGCTTTGCCAAAAAGCTCCAGTTTTGTCTCATCTGTCCAAATGACGTTCTTCCAGAAGTTTTGCAGCTTCTGGAAGAATTGTCAGGATGCATTTTGGCAAATTTTAGTGTCACTTTTTGAGCAGTGGTGTCCTCCTCGGACGTCTTCCATTACGTCCACTTTGGCTCAAACTGTGATGGTGCAATCTGACACTCATGTACCTTGTCCTTGGAATTCACCTCTAATCTTTTTGGAAGTTGTTCTGGGCTCTTTTGTATTATCCATCGCTTCAATTTGTCATCAACTTTCCTTTTGCAGCCACAGTCCCGTGGACCTAAAACCTCTTAATAATCTGTGCAGCTGTAGTCATAGGGACATCAAACTGCTTGGAGATGGTCTTATACCTTGAACATGCTTGTCAATAATCGTATCTCTCATATCTCGAGGCAGCTGTCTCCTTAGCTTTCTGTGGTCTCTGTTCAGTGTGGTACACACCATGATACCATACAGCACAGTGACTACTTTTTATCCTGTAAATAGGCACACTGACTGATTACAAGTTAGAAGACGCCTGTGATGCTAATTGGTCAACTTGTTTTCAGTCTTTTCTAGGGGTGCCATCATTTTTGTCCAGGCCAATTTCATTAGTTTGCTTTTTAAAATAATTCTTTTGAACCACAATTCAAAAGCCGTTTCTGATTTTCATTAGTTAATTTTCTGTAAATTTTTATTTATTACTTTTGTCAGTTTCAAGTTATTTCAGTGACCATTATGGGTTTTTCTCTCTTTAACAGAAGGGTACCAACAATTTTGCCCACATCTGTTCAAAGTTAACAGAATGCTTTTTTCAAAATAAAAAGCCCACACACTTATAGAAAGTTATCAGGATCCTCAGAAAGATGTTGGATTTTGCAAATAAAAGCCTTGCATTTACAGTACTCTGCAAAAGTCTTGAACCACCACTCATTTCTTTATATTTTGCTTCAAAGCAGACAGACTTTCTTGTAATTATTTAAAAGTGGTCTTGAACAATAATTTCCAGGCTTTCTGGACGGCTTTCAAAGTTTTTCTTTGGACATTTGCAGCTTTTCACTCATTTTCAGCCCAGTCCTTGTACCAGACAATTTTCTGGGGAATATTTTTTTCTTTGTTAAACCACTTACAGTAACACTGACCTGTGTATCATTCAAGCTTAAAAAAAGGCATCTAACTCAAGAGATTAACCAATTTTGTATCTACAATAACAGACTACTTAGCAAAGAACCAATTTTTAATTGTACCTTTAGGCATTTTGTTATTAGAAGCCTGTTGCAAAAAACACAATTTGTTCCCTTTCTTTAGTTGTATCTATGAAAAAATGCCCAAAATTGCATTTTTGCACCAACAAGGTGATTCTGAAGAGCTATTAGCCATCAACTTGGCATGGTGTGCAGTGTCCTAAAAAATAAGGAAACTGGACAAGTGGAGGACAAAGGAAAAAATATGTTACACGTGGCTCCAGCTTAAAACAAAAGAGAGTCCACACAAGTATATTAAGTGTTACCTTTTTGATTTACAAAAGAAAATACAGGAAAGTTGGTGAATCAGTTGTGTGTTCTTGGATGAGTAGAAAAAGAGAGTGTCCAGGACAGCTCCTTAAATACTCCAGCTCACAGTCAGCACCTGATAATAACAAGCTGGCTAGCTGTCCTCAGCTCCATCCTAGGTTTGAATCATCTACAAAGACAAACTGACAGAGGTCATCACAGCGCCGTTAGTTGCAGGCCTAAAAGAAAAAAAAAAGTAGATGAACTACATCTGAAGGTCATGTCCTTAAAGATGGGAACATGCAGTGACTCGACACGGGTCGAGAGATGCATCTGCAGTTCATCAGAAATAGTCTCAGTGGAAGGGTGGCTGTCAAGAAGCCTTTCTTAAGGAAGGGAAACAGGGAGAAAAAGCTAAGGTATGCCAAGTTACACAGGAACTGGACTGAAAGTCCATGGCATGGTCTTATGCAGTGATGAATCCAAATTTGAAATGTTTATTTCAAATTGTTGCCAATATATATGGAGATCAGGAAAGAGCTGCAACAGTGAGTGTCTACAGCCATCTGTAGAACAAGGTGGAGGCTCTGTCATGGTTTGGGGCTGCATTTCAGTCAGTGGTGTTGGGGCTCTTGTCAAAATTGATGGTATTATGAACACATTTGCAGTGGTTTTATTTTTCAGCACAACAGGGAGAGAGTTCAGGCTGTGGTGGTCATCTTTTCACGCTGGTTAGAATTGTATGAACTCTGTTTTTGCCTTAGCTCCTGTATGAAAGTGTGCCTGTTGATGCAAATTCTGATGTGGAGACCGAGGTGGTGTCAAACCACAGGAAGACCTTCCAGGTGGTGGGAACAATTTCAAATCTATCTGACGAGGACAGGCCTTATGTGGTAGAGCAGTATTATGTAAGTAAATTTCATCAAGGCTGTAAAGTTGTATATTATGAATAAACTTTAGTAAACAACTTAAGGGTTCATTTAAACTTTGAATTTACGACCATGTTTTTTTTTTTTTTTTGTCTGTTTTCAAGCACCTGGACAGAGGTGAGCTTCTTTCCAAACTGATGGGCTGTGATGTTGTTATCTACAATGTTACCCAGCATGCTGATCAGGTGGAAGAAGCTCTCTGGGCTGTATCAGGTAAGTCTGCTTAGGTATCCCTAAGACTAGTTGTTGAATATAACTAATTACATTTACTTTTAAGTACAAATTCTTCTCCATTAAATCTCAGTGGAAATATTGTAATTTTTGTTTCCCTACTTTTATCTGGCAGATTCAGCTGGTTTACAAATTAGGATTTTTGAAAAAAAAAACATATGAGGAACTTATGGAACTGTAAATTATTGTAATTGATGTAAATTAAACTACCCAACAATTCATGCTAGGTTTGCTGATACCAGCCTTGTTTACTGATAATGCCATATTGTTTACTAATATCCCATTTACTGATTTCAGTGGGTGATATTTACTGTTTGTGTAATATCAGTTGTGCTCATGTTTTGCTTGGGGATCCAATACTCAATTCACTCAGTGACATGTAAATCAATTATAACTTTCATGTAGTCTGTTTTTTCTTTCTGGATTTTTGGTTGATATTCTGTCTTTCTTCATTAAATAAAACTACCAAGTGAGCAACCTTACTTGGAAGTGAGCAGACTTACAAATTCAGCAGGGGATCAAATAATTATTTCTCCCACTGTATCACCTGACTGCAAATTTCTGATGCAGTAGAGTTGGAGTTTAGCTAATAGCTAATGATGGTCAAATAAAATCCCAGCTACATCACACCCACACTCACCCAATCATGTGAATGGATGAGTGTGTCCAAACTTTTGATTTCTACTGTATTGCCGTATTATATCAACAGAGCACTTTGCTATCATGCTTAAATAGAATTGGAGGAAGAGTGTTCAGCTGGATCAGGTGACCCCAAACCATCCCTGGTCATGCTGGTATAGACTCAGGATTCACATAATATACTGAGCATTTCTTTTCTATTCCCCTCTTTTCACTCCTGATGCATTTATATGCCACTGCAGCATGTCATTAAATTTAGTCTTATCTCTTTGGTAGTTTGTGTTTTGTTATTGTTTCTCTATGTTTTTTTTTTTTTCTCTTCTCTTTCCCCTCACCCTCCAAGCAGTTGAGGTTGGAAGATGCCTTCCTGTTGAACGGGAATTCTTCCTTCCCTTTGCCACCAGGTGCTGCTCACAGGGGATCATCAGATTTTAGGGTTCTGTCTAATATATTGTCAGCGTTTACCTTACTATATAAACCACCTTGAGGCAACAGTTGTTGTGAAATAGCACTATATAAATAAAACTCATTTGAAGAGCGCCTTCAGCCATCACAAAAGAATTTGAAAGTGGACTGGTTCTTATATACTTGAGCTCTCAAAGTGTTTTATACAACATGTCTCATTCACCCAAGCACTTTTCTTTCTAAATTTAACTGCTTTATATCTACCGTTCACACAAACAGTCACACTCTGATGAATGCATTGGGAGCAACTCATTGTTCAGCATCTTGCCCAGGTTAATTGCATGCAGACCGGAGCAGCCAGGGTTCAAACCACCAACCTTACAATTAGTAGATGACCTGCTCTACCTCCTGAGCCACAGCCACCCCCAAGTATTTGGGGCATAATAATATAATAATAATTAAACATATCACTACAATAAATGAGGCAATGACTCTTGTTGTTTTCACTGATAGCTCTCCACAATGAAATAGAGCAGTTTTCTGGACCAAAGGTGTTCATCCTCATCTCCACGGTCATGACCTGGGCCTGCAGCAAGCCAGTCGATCCTGTAAGTATATATAACAGAAATCTGTTACATCACTCATTATGAATTGAAAAATCTGCCCATAATTATAAGGCTGCCAGAAACTCATTAAAGTGAACCTTTTATGATAAATTCCAGCACAAAATGTTTTTGACTGCAAGGCGTCTTTGTGACATTTCAGGAACTCTTTGAGGTCATTTGTTATAAATGTTCACAAAACACATTTAACCATAACTCAAAAATTCATGTACTAAATTTCAGCAAATGTCCTCTAGGATAAAAAAGATCTAGTAAAGATGTTTCATATCCAAAAGGTCAAAGGTCAATTTCATTGTGACTTTACTGTGATTTTACTGTCATAATATTGGGCAAAAAACCATTTCTTCCCTTAAATTAACACACTATCTTGGGAAGATTATTCATTCTTTACATTTCTTTACACTTGTTTATACTGTGACACGTGGGCGTACTCATCACCAACCATGACCAAACAAATCTGCGGCTAAGCAGGGCCTCTTTTTGTTGTCGATCGCATGCTGTCGTTTGTGTAACAGGATGATCCGGAGGTTCCTTTCATTGATGTGATTTTCTGGAGCAGACGTGCACATCCCAACTTCAAACTGCACATTGACTTGGAGAGGAGTGTAGTTAAAATGGGCAAAACTGTAAGTTTTTAACTTGTTTATTTTAATAACAGACACTTTATGGCGAGGGTCAGAGTCACATGGTTGTTACTTTCAGAAAAGACAGCTCTTCTCCACATACGTGGTGGCATCGGGACTTCAGTATGGGATGGGAGAACAGGTCTTCCACTTCTTTTTCAAGGTAAGATTTGAAGACTGCGTTCTACAGTGTGGGTGGGGGATGTAATGTTAAAGATAATTATAAAATAAAATAATAACATTTCCTCAATACAAATATAAAACTTCAATATAAAGTCACTAGAACTCATTCCATCCATATTTTGACAGCTCAAAAGACAAGTAACAGTGGGAATAGTGGGAATAGCGCCACGCTAAACCAATCGTGTTGGGAATACAGTTGAAGCCACATCAGTTTAAGCTGACACACACAGTGTAGGAGGAGCAGCTGGCAGCACATCTGCTGATGCTTCAGTTACTGCAGCCATACGCAACAGTATGTTAGGAATGTGAGCGAGGTAAAATAAACTAAATTACAATAGAAAATGTCAAGAAAAATTCAAGTGACGGCATCACCAAACAAGTCGCCCCCAACGGACAGCTCAAGGCTCGTAATGCGACATAGACTATAGCCATATAAACTATATTGTCTCATCTTATATCTCATATGAAAATATATCAATATTTCTTAAAAACTCAATATATCGCCCAGTCCGACCCTGAACCATCCCTGGTTATGCTGGTATCAGGATGCTGGGAGACTTCACATGATATACTGAGCATTTCTTTTCTACTCCCCTCTTTTCACTCCTGACTGGTTGCTATAACTGCCGACAACGTGGCTAATGTGGTCAAGGGGGCCCAACTGAACAGGTGGGTTCAAAAGAACGGTCCGAGGAATTTTATGGTATTGAGATATTTTGGCTATTTAAAACCCAACAAAGAAAAAGAGTACCATACCCTGCAAACTGTGTCAAATGCATGTTTCCACAAAGGCAGGTAATACCACAAATTGTTTTTACCATCTGAAACGGTGACATCCTTGCACCGTGCAAAGTTGACCATTTACCTACACAATGCAATGCTTATGCGACCCAAGACTTTACAGTCCCAATAAGTTTTTACCATAACCTTAAAGTGGACATAAAATACTACACGTGTTGAGCGTAGTTTACACCATGAAGCACTAACACTATCCATGAAGCTACATTTTAAAAATTAAGTGTTTTAAGTTACAGTTTTTAGAGCATGTGTAGCGCCATCTTGTCTGAGTGCAGAATATGACGTCACTAAGTTGGTTGGTTGCCGCCAAAAGTCCTACATTAGGTAATGTTAGCGAACTAGTGCCAACCAATACAAAACAAGGGAAAACAAGGAAACAAAAGTAAAAAGCACTTTAAGCAGGGTTACTTTTGTGTTGCTCCCTGAGTTTTATATTAAAAAACAAGGAAAGACTATCCACTTTCTCTTTGTTTCTTAAGCAGGAAGCGGTTCTCCATTGTTGGCTAGCTGCACTGAAATGGGAGAATCCACCTGTTAGCCATAATGCTGAGGTTTATAGAGCACTTTATAAATGAGAAGTGTGTGGAGGAGTGGGTGTTTGAGTCAGGTACACTGGTGGTTCGGAGGACCAACAAGCTGAAAACACCATCCCCTTTGTGTTTGATTTTTTCCTTGTCGGGTCATATGTACAGAGCGAGTGGCATAATCAGGTGACAGAGGACATGTCTGCAAGATGCAATCAGCACTATTTTATGCAATATTAAGTAAGGTGTGATTTAACCCTCAGATATATTGAGGTTAGCTCTTTTCCCAAGCACACCCAACCAGTTTACAACGTAATAGGTTACTTACATGCACATTATACCACAACTGTTATCTTAACACAATCAAAACACGATCAGGAATTCCAAAATCCATCAGCATCTCCACAGGAAAACAAAACATTGCCAGATAGAGAAGTATTGCTCAAGACCACTTTATTTACAGCTTCCATCGCAGAGCTTCCAGTGATGGAAGCTGTAAGCTGTTCAGAATTCAAATGTCTTAATAATATTGCTCTTGATTTATTTTTAATCTTACATTGGTGCTTACATACAGTATTTCCATCTGCACTATTTGTTACTAGTAATAAAATGTATTCATTTCTCCTATTTGTTGTGGATGTTTTTGTTAATATTATCATTAATAATATGGTTGTTTTTACTATTAGTAGTGTTGTTATTAGTAATTTATATTATTGTTATTACTGTTACCACTACTATTGTCCAAGTCAATATTAGTAGCAGTATCTGTTTTATAATATTATTTAATGATATTTATCAAAATATGTATATTATATGTTGCATAATAACATTGCATAAATGCACAGCTAACACACACACACACTCACATATATCAGTTCTAATGTGATATCATGCGTTAGATGAAAATAACGACACAGATGTGAATTTGCTTCATATGTGTTACTGATTACGATAATGTGTGTTTGTAGAAATCATGGCTCGGAGAGGATGAAATTCCTGTCTTTGGAGATGGCAAGAACATCGTTCCCACGATTCACGTCCATGACTTAGCAAGGTTGGATAAACACTGCTTAAATGTGTTTGTTCTAAACAGCTGAAAGGCTGAAACATGCACTCACATGAAGTAATCAAAACAACAGTATATGAAAGCATGTTTCTGTTCACAGAACACGTGTGATACTATTTAGTCAATTGTGAATTTGCTTCTTTGTTCCAGTGTGGTTTACAACGTGATTGAACATCAACCCAGCCCATATTATTTACTAGCAGTGGACAATTCTGAGAATACCATGGAAGAAATTGTGAAGGTATGTCTAGCAAGTCATCAGAAAGCCTTTCCAAAACTATAGACAGTGTAAAAATGGACTTAGCTTCCGGGTATGGAAAGTGAAGCCAACTCATAAGTACCTTAATCCTGCATTCTTTTTGATGGCCACCAGGGGCTGATATCTGTGACCAGGGGCGTAGGAACGAGTTTCCTATTGGGGGGGCACACATATCGGAAACCTGACAGATCCATAAATACTCTGAGAAAAGCATAAAAAAAAATGCTATTTGATCTTTTACTTTCTTATTTTTCAAATGTTTCTTGGAAAAATAGTGTTGTGTACACTTATATGATTGCATGTATAATTTACATATGTATATGTTTTATAATCGTAGGACATGGGCAAACTGGCTTGATCACAGATAACTGTTACCAGTGCATAGTTACCAATGCACAGATAAATGTTACCAGTGCACAGATAAATGTTACCAGTGCACAGATAATTGTTACCAGTGAACAGATAAATGTTACCAGTGCATACTTACCAATGCACAAATGTTACCAATGAACAGATAAATATTACCAGTGCACAGATCAATGTTACCAATGCCCAGATAAATGTTACCAGTGCACAGTGTATAGATAAATGATACCAATGCACAGATAAATGTTACCAGTGCACAGAGAAATGTTACCAATGCACAGATAAATGTTACCAGTGCACAGATAAATGTTACCAGTGCACAGATAATTGTTACCAATGCACAGATAAATGTTACCAGTGCACAGATAATTGTTACCAATGCACAGATAAATGTTACCAGTGCACAGATAAATGTTACCAGTGCACAGATAAATGTTACCAGTGCACAGATAATTGTTACCAATGCACAGATAAATGTTACCAGTGCACAGATAAATGTTACCAGTGCACAGATAATTGTTACCAATGCACAGATAAATGTTACCAGTGCACAGATAAATGTTACCAGTGCACAGATAATTGTTACCAATGCACAGATAAATGTTACCAGTGCATACTTACCAATGCACGAATGTTACCAATGAACAGATAAATATTACCAGTGCACAGATAAATGTTACCAATGCCCAGATAAATGTTACCAGTGCACAGTGTATAGATAAATGATACCAATGCACAGATAAATGTTACCAGTGCACAGTGTATAGATAAATGATACCAATGCACAGATAAATGTTACCAGTGCACAGAGAAATGTTACCAGTGCACAGATAAATGTTACCAGTGCACAGATAATTGTTACCAATGCACAGATAAATGTTACCAGTGCACAGATAAATGTTACCAGTGCACAGATAATTGTTACCAATGCACAGATAAATGTTACCAATGCCCAGATAAATGTTACCAGTGCACAGTGTATAGATAAATGATACCAATGCACAGATAAATGTTACCAGTGCCCAGATAAATGTTACCAGTGCACAGTGTATAGATAAATGATACCAATGCACAGATAAATGTTACCAGTGCACAGTGTATATATAAATGATACCAATGCACAGATAAATGTTACCAGTGCACAGATAAATGTTACCAGTGCACAGAGAAATGTTACCAGTGCACAGATAAATGATACCAATGCACAGACAAATGTTACCAGTGCACAGATAAATGTTACCAATACACAGATACATTAAATCGTCCCCTTAGAATTATAAGGTTCTGACATTTTTGACGAAACTGAGTTATTGTCATATACTTATTTGCTGACCACTTATCAACAATATGTAAGAGATTTTCTTCAAATATATATATTTTTGGGCATTTTATTCACAAAATAATAAGGTTCTATCTGCAAAATCAAGCTTTAACTTGGTACTGTAAGGTTCTATCTGTGAAACAATAGGCACTTGAAATGTTCACAAGAGAGCCAATCAGGCTGCTTCTTTTTTGTAATGTTGGTGCCCAATGTCAAGCAAAGGAGCAGAGGAGATGCTAGAGAAAATGTTTCATGGTAAGCTGGGGCTGTTTACAAGACATCTAAAGCTTGAAGATTTCAAAAATGAGTTGACAACAGACAGAAGTACTAATGGCAGGAAAATTCTTAACTTTTGATTTCTTTTTTTTTAGATTGCACTGAGCTGTTTCTTTGCACTGTTAGCTACGAAGCTAGTGAGCTAACACTAGTTTTGTATTGTTTGTGGTCAGTGCTAACATAAAAAAACAAACAATGTAGTTGGTAATATTGAGAATAGTCAAAGGTCATAATATAAGTTACCTCACGTATAAAATATTATTGATTGAAGAATGACTTCAGATTTTAATATATTCTATGACCTAGCAGTGGTACCATGCTAATGAGCTCTGTCCATTTTTATTTCTGTCATCAAACTCCAGAAGAGCAAGTAAAAGAATAAAACACCAGAAAAGGGACGGCAAAGAAATTGTTACATTTTTCCTGAATAAATACAACCGAAAGAAAACAGTTCATTTTCAGTGACAGTTTTTATAGCAGAATGATTTTAATTTAAGATCTAAGTTTAAAAAAATCTACCTAAAATCTAAGTGGGATGAGTTTTTATTTGGATTTTTGTACTCAGTGGACATGGACTCAGAATCTAAATGTTTATTCAGAATTTTAAAGAACGCTTTTTCAGGTAGATTGCAGCTTGTAAAATTTAAAAAGATCTAGGCTAAATGGGGAAAAAAAAAAAAAACATTGTGGTAAATTATCTAGAATTTGTTTGACTCTCTGTACAAATTTTATTGAAATTTGAGTTTGTTTATATGTCAAAGTATACGCCTCCTAAATTTATATCAAATGTTTATTTTGTTCTATTTATTTATTATAAATTGCATTTTTACTTGTTGGTTTTCATATAATTATATGTTGAGTTATCTTAAGAAAACTTTGGGAAAATAAAGGATGGGAAAAAAGAGGGCTCAGTCTGCCAACATGAGTTTAATGAAAAGTTTGATTTTTTTTTTTTCTTTTTCAAATTGTACAATTTTAAAATTGTGTAATAGATGTTGTGCAGCAAGGCAGCATGGTGGTTAACACTACTGCCTCACAGCTAGATTGACATCTAGGTCTGGGTTCAATTCCACCTTGGCCCGGGTCTCTCTGTGTGGAGTTTGCATGTTTTTCCCGTGTCTGTGTGGGTTTCCTCCCACAGTCCAAAGACGTGCAGTTACTGGGGTTAGGTTAATTGGTCACTCTAAATTGCCCATAGGTGAGAATGGTTGTCTGTCTCTCTGTGTTAGCCCTGCGACAGGCTGGCGACCTATACAGGGTGTACTGTGCTTCTCACCCTATGTCAGCTGTGATAGGCTCCAGACCACCCCCTCACGACCCTGAACAGAATAAGCAGAAGAGAATGGATGGATGGAGATGTTGTAACATTGAAACATTCAAAGATAGAACTTTGTCAAGCATCATCTTCTTCTAGTAAAGGGAAGGGTAATGTGTCCGTAAAAACAGTTTACCATGAAAGAAGAAACTTAAAAAAATGTCACAGAATTCATTAAATTTGATTTAACCATACTTGTGGACACTCTATTATATCTATAATTTTATGGTTTAAAACTTACTATAAGTTAACTATTTTTCATTCCTTGAAAATCAGTAGTAGTTATCACATTTTGCAGATAGAACCTTATAATTCCAAACAAAAAAGGAGTTTTTAGAATTAGAAGGTTCTATCTGCATTATACTTGTTCAAAAAAACAAAAAACAAAAAAAAAAAAACGTTCTGGTCAGAACGTAGATAGAACCTTATAATTCTAAGGGGACAAAATGTTACCAGTGCACAGATAAATGTTACCAATGCACAGATAATTGTAACCAGTGCATAGACAAATGTTACCAGTGCACTAGCATAAAGTTTCATTACAAATGTATGTGAGCTTGGGGGCCCCCTGGTGGTGGTAGCTGCATATGTCGCCTATGCCTCAGTCCGGCTCTGTTCATGATAACGATCCCGACAGACTGTTTTACCTCATTCAAGAGTTTCTGACTCCTGCCGCTGTCTCCCACCTCCCAAACACTCAGAGCCGTTCAGAGGAAGGGGGGGAGCGCATGTTGTGCCTTCAAAATAAAAGCACGCGAGTTAAAGATTTCAAAATCAAGTATTTTTCTCCTCTGCTGTGTAATTTTTGGTTGGGACAAATGCGCCTGTCTCCAATATTGGGGAGGACACGTCCCCTCCACCCTCTCTCAACACATCTGGTTTCAAAACACCAGGATGGTGACTGTGAAAACACTCAGTTCAGGGTTTCATAACTTCACAAACCAATGAGTGACATCACGCTGGCTACAAACATTTTACACTGTCTGTGACAAAAAAATTAGTAGAAGACCTTGCTGATCATGGCCAAAAATAATTGCAATAAATCCTGTTATAAATACAGGATGAATACAGTGACCTCCTCAGACTGCTGCTACTGTACTGTACAAACTGTCCAAATCTAGAGGAATTGTTGATAGCTTACTTACTGAACAGCTGTGCTTCATTACATTTGTGATGCTAACCTGTATTAATACGAATGCTTGATATTTTTTATGTGCATCACATGATGAAAGAAAGATTATGTTGATTCTCCTCTAGAAAATCGCCTCTGTACTTGGACCAGGAAAGATCCAGAAAAAGCCATCTGAGGATGCATTCCTGACCAAGGACTTCAGTGTATGATGAACCTCTTTATATTGTGCTTACCACTTTTGAGTGTGTGATGTGTCGTCTATCAGTCAATTATTCACAGTCCTTCCTTATTTTTTTTTCCAGAGAACTGAAGAAGAAAAACTTTTTTCTTCAGATCAATATAAAATTCATTTGTTTGCTTTCTTTGTAAGAGCTGCGAAATTAATTTCAAACCCATATCTGTGTGTCAAGAATGGACTGTGTGTGCTTACGTGGGTGGGTGGCGGGGATATTGATCCTTCAGTGGGGCTGGGAGAGGTGGAGGAAAAAAAGACAAAAGGAAAATAAAAAAGATCATCCAAAACGGTGAAGTATTTTTTTTTTTTTTAAATCTGACACTTTTTTTTTCATTAAAACAGGTAATGGAAATTGATTCTATACTAGTAAACCTTCGCATGGAGGCTGTTTATATCAAGAAACTTTTCTCTTTCAACTGGTTGTGCCAGTTTGGTCTGGTGGAAAATATAGAGCTGGTGGTGGAGGAGTTCCGGCAGACCCGGGGACTGCTGGTATGCAATGAAGCAGACATCAGTAATAGGTACATAAAATTACACTCTCATTGAGTTTCATTAGATAATCTATGTGGTTCCAGCCCATTCGTCTGTGTGTACTGGGTCCTCCTGCAGTAGGGAAAAGCACAGTATCCAAAAAGATATGTGAATATTACCGACTCCATCACATCACAGTGAAAGGCACCATCTCTGAGACCATCACCCAACTGGTGAGCTGGCACATTCTGTAAATCACTTAGAAATGACTACAGCTATAGGCATTTTAAACTGTTTTCCCTTCAGGAACATGCTGTGAGGAATCCTGATCCAGATGAAGAGAACTCCACAAGAGAGGCCCAGGCCCAGGACCAGCTTAGTGCAATGAGGGAGAGTGTGGAACAGAACCGAGGTATGGACCGCTTACTGGATGTTAGCGGTTTCCAGGAGGGGCCTTTGTTCACTGAAATGACCAGCTCGAGGTGAAGAGGTCTGGATGTTTTGTCACATGAGCAGTGACTGAAGGCTGTGTGTGTATTTAATGAAAAACTCAGTGCTGCCATGAAGACAGTTAAAACACAGACAGATGCTGCAAAGAAAAATGGCAATCAGAAAAGCTTATATACAAACAAATTTAATATATGCTACATACATATTTTTCCATAATTGTGTTTATTATGTTTTAAAGATAAATGAACAAACAATATTTAAAAACCAAACAATGCTACAGAGATGCTGTTAAACTGCTACATAAGAGAGAGAGGCTGTGACATCAGGAATGTGAACTTACACACTAATTCGTTTATAATGCGAAATAAAAAGAGTAATATATGAATCCAGTCCATGTACTTTTAGTCCAAAAATATTGCAACTGTCTGTGTCTGTTTAAATCCAGATTATAATCACCCCCCAGAAGTTCCAGTGGCCATTTCTGCTGAAAAAGATCAAAGTTTTTCTATATTCTCAACCTCTGAGATTAGAAATTTCCACATAGAAACAGAAGCTGCTTTTCTGACCCACCATTAAGACTTTCCTTGCTAGCATTAAAAGAGACTGGATCACATCCTCTTTTTCTTTAAGAAAGGCAGGAACCTTCCCAAGCAGACACAGTAGCGGACGTACACCTGAGCACGCTGGCGTCTAGAACCTTTGAATTTTCATGTATTCACACAAAAAAAGCAACCTGGTGCCTCCATGAGATTTACATTCTGGGCAGTTTGGTGAGGTTCCCATTCTGTACTTGCTATAGATGTATGGGAACATGTAGATATGTTGCAAAATATGATATTGTAATTCTTTATATCTTTATACCTGTTGCAAATTGAAGTTCTGGAATAAAATAGAAACAGAATAAAATTTGGATAGTTTTCATTTCGTGTACATGAGAAAAAACATTTTTTTTTAATTCATTTGAGATTCCTAGCAAGTTATTCTTCTTACACCCAAAGCTTCTGATCTGTAAATATTTGTAGAAGTCTTTATTTGATATATTATACTGAACTATCAGTGAGTCAGCTGTTTTAAATCTACCATTCTCAAAGAGATCAAAGATTCTAACAATACCGGCTCTTTGCCAAAGTGTAAAATTTGCTCCTGTTCCCTGTGGCGAGAGCTCTGGGTTATCTGTCAGTGTTCTTATAAGATAAAGAGGGTGATCATTCATAAACATTTTTGTGAGTTTCCTCCAGGCCCACATTCATTATCAAGGGGTTGTTTTTGACAATGTGTGGCAGCTCTTTCACACTCACAGGGCAGAAGTTTAAAACAGCTGACTGTGTCAAACCAAGGGGAGTGTAGGCATTGATTCATCCATGAAGAAATAATCCTGATTTGTATGGATAGCACATAGTATTCTATATTTGGTAAGCCCCACCCACGTTGCTGTTTTGGAAGCTGTAATATTCCTATTTTAAACTTTCTACTATTCCAGATAAAGCCTGACATTTTTTATGTTTCTAATGACATTCACATTTAGATTTACAAACAGTATAGATGATCAGTCATCAGTTTGATTCTACCAAGAAATGGTAGAGGGTCTTCCATCTAATTCACATTTTTTTTTTAGATTTTTAACCAATGCTTTCTGTTTAAAACAGATTTATTTGGGGGATGACTTGATTTCCTAAATATTTAAACCCCTATGGAGCCCAGTGAAAAGGCTGGTTCAGCATTTTTTTTTCACTGTTCAGGATCATTATTTCTGACTTGTCGAAGTTTACGTTATGTCCAGATATTAGGCTGAATTCTTTAACACAGCTCACTTGAATATACCTCAACTGCAGAAAGCAGCAGGGCTTTATTTGTAGCAGGCTTTGATTTCTAATTCCTTCTGATTAATAAGTGACATTAAGTATTTTCCTAACATTAACATTTCTTTTTAAGGTGATATTGTGAGGTGACATTAGTCACATTAAAACAAAGTATTCCAGTGCTCAGATTTGTGCATTTCTTAATTTGTTGGGTCATTGCTGAGCAGCCATCAGTCACTTCTGCTTCTCAATGACCTTCAAAAAGTAGAACGTGTTCTGGATCGTGTCAAAGACTTTGTGTTGTGTCCCATCTTTGAATGTTTATCCCTATTTCTTAGGTGCCTGCTCAGCTTTAGTGAGGTGCTGTGAGTGTATATAAATGGTAGGCTTTCACAAAGCGTACACATTGTGAATTAGGCACGTGCTTCAGAATAAATCAGGTGTTAGATACAGATCAGGCGGTGGAATGCATGATTACATTGTACATATTTATATTTATCTGTATTATTAAGAATGTTTAAGATGGTTTTGCCACACTATTATTTATTATTGTTGGCTCTCTTCCACAGCTTGTCTTTTGTCCTGTCACAGCAGATGGCTGCCCCTCCCTGAGCTCAGGGATGGCTGCCCCTCCCTGAGCCTGGTTCTTCCTGTTAAAAGGGAGTTTTTTCCTTCCCACTGTCACCAAGTGCTTGCTTATAGTTGGTCGTTTTGATTGTTGGTTTTTCTCTGTAATTATTGTAGGGCCTTTACCTCACAATCCTCCAATCTCATCGTACATCCTGTATAATGACAATAAAGGCATTCTATTCTATTCTATTCTATTCTATTCTATTCTATTCTATTCTATTCTATTCTATTCTATTCAGTGTAAAGCACATTGAGGTGACTGTTTGTTGTGATTTGACACTATGTAAATAAAATTGAATTGCATTGAATTATTTGAATTCATTTGCTCTGCAGATCTGGATGAGGAGCTGCTGTTGAAAGTGATGAAGGACAAACTGATGACTAACCCGTGCAAAAACCAGGGTTATGTTTTGGAGGACTTTCCCCAGACATATGCACAAGCTAAAGAGCTCTTCAGTGGTGAGACTCAAACACAAAACTCTTATGGCTAACATGTCTTAGCCACACCCATTCATTCAGTATCTCATGGATGCGTAAAATAAATAAATGCACATATGTATGTTTTCTTTCTTCTTCAGCTAAAGAAGATGATGCAACATCCTGGAAAAATTCTTTGAGCATGATTATGCCAGGTCTCCTTTTATAATAAAGAACCAATTGCAGCTTGTTTTAACAATGACAGCAGTAACAGATTTACAGGTAGTGAAGCCCAAGCGCTCCATATTGTAACATTAGTAACGGTTCTCTTGTGTGGGCCACAGAGTTTGTGTTGTGTTTGGATGCGTCAGAGGCCTTCCTGGTGGATCGAGTGCTCAACTTATCCGAGAGACTTGTACAGCAACACAACTATGAGCCAGATAACTTCTTGAGGCGGTTGGCCAGTTACAAAGATAAACAGACGGCGGATGAAACCGTCATCAACTACTTTTATGAGCTTGACATCATCCCTCTGCACTTTGGTAACCCATAAAGTCTGACTACATCCGGTGTGGGGATGGAATGCTTCTTTCTTAATGTAGCTAAAAGTTGCCGTATTGCTTGTCATCCTCTCCAGAGATCACCAGCAATGATGAAGTCAACTGCTTGCCTCTGATGCAGAAGGTCTTTGACACGGTGGGCCAGCCCAGAAACTACGGTCCCAGCAGCGAGGAGGTGATGAAGGAAGAGAGGAGGAAGGCTGATGAAAGGCTGAGGAGAGAGGCCCAGCACAGAGCTGAGGAGGAGCGGGTAGAGGCTGAAGAGGCCAGAGACAGGGCTGCACATTGGGATGAGTGGGTACGTGGAACTGAGGATAAATAGATGAATATCAAACACATATTCTTAAGTAATGAGCAGAGGGGTGGAAATTTTGGAGAAAATGACAAGAACAAGAAGCATAGTGTAATATATTCTCTACATTTTTCTGTGTATTAGACTAAGAAATTAGAGGAGGTGAGGCAGCAGGAGGAGGAGGAGCTGGAGGCCCAGTCAGGCCCTATGAGGAACTACCTGATGGAACACATTATACCCACACTGAGCCAGGGTCTGATTGAATGCTGCAGAGCTCAACCACAGGACCCTGTGGACTTCCTGGTATTTCACTCTCCATAGATTATTACCTAGTTGTTAATGTCTGCCTCCACAGATTTGAATCATGATGATGTCGTTTGGTTTGTCTTTCAGGCGGAGCACTTACTGAAGAACAGCCCCTTTTGATTGTAGTTGATTATTTCTTGTGGACACACAGACATCCACAAAAATAAAAAAGTCCCTTTTTTTTCTGTGCTGTTTGGGACACGAAGCCGATTATGAGCAGCTTTTCTGGAAGAGGAAAATGTCCTTTGAGTCTTTGAGACTTGTCAGAGCGTTTCAGTCGTCTCACGCAAAGTGTCCCTCACTTCATGCTGGGAGTTTGATTAGGTCTGATTTCTAAGTGGCCCATTCTCCTGCCCCTGTTGCATTCACACACTGCTTTGTTTGGGCTCTGATGTGCTGGCCATTACTTAAAAGCAACCCAAAAAGCAGATGAAAGTGTGCACAAAACCAAAAGCTAATTAGGAAGTTAATTTGCTTAATAAACTTGGTAAACTCTAAAGCAGACACGCTCGGGTCATAATTGCTTTGATTTAGCTTCAGATTTCCAGGAAGAATAAATGTTACAAATGGCAGCTAATTTGCTGGTCTCTCATGTCGCCACTCGTGACTCCAAAGTGTACATAATTGGTTGCGACAGAACACCAAATTATTTCATTGTACATACTTAATCACCACATGGGGAAATTAGTGGCGTTTATTTGGGAAACATTGTGATGCAAGCTGCTGCAAGACTGTTGGACTGCAGCATCTGTGAGCCCCCCAGGTACAAACACAACACGCAGAGCTTCCTGAAAGTCAAACAGACATTCTGACAATAAATATGCTCAAACAATATTCTCACATGCTCATGTGGTTTTCTGTCTCAGTGACCAAGATCTTGCAGTGCCATTTTATTCTCAGGGGATGTACAATATGTGGCCACAAATACTGATTTTCATGATCATACCATGCTGATTTTCATGATGCAGTGAAATAAACAGAATTATAGATAATCTCAAACACTGGGTAGATTCACGCTAAACATAGTTTAAAATTCACAGCGCCTTATCCCACACCATTCCACACAACCAGTGGTTCCCCATAATTGGCTATCATTCATTTTTGTACCAAAATGATCCAGTCAAACAATGTCAAATAGTATTTATTGGATTTTGCGGAGTTAACCCCTCTATTTGTAGAGGTCTCACTCTGAGGGTAAGCCTGAAAAAAGATTGTGGGGATGGTGACCCATGTCCACTGATGGTGCTCCGTATGTTGGTTCTATGATGGGAGGTGAGAACAGTTCCAGATCTTTGCTGCAGTTTTGGATTATTTATTGTGTAGGAAATGCAGAAAATCCAAAGCATGCATTATGACTTTGACCAGCACCTGTCCCACATATACTCAGCCTTCTCTAGTGCCCCTTTGCAGAACAGATGGTATGGTCCTGGCTATGAGGCCAAGGTGCTGTCTAATCTGTTTCCTGTCTGCTACACCCCAAATCTAGTTCTCCCCAAATTGTTTATAACGATACAACTCTGTGAGTTGAAGAGCATTTTTAAAAGGCATTTGTTTAACTACCTTGGGACTGGGCCAAGCTTTTGGGCAGAATATAGTAGCCCCTTGTTTTACAAGCTCTGTTTAACCACTAGGTGTCAGTATTGGATCATCTATTGGCTGTCGGGAGTCAGTCACTGGAAAGGTGACGAGGATGTAGTGTCTTTATGTTTTTAGTGCTTACAATATCTAGGATTAAATGTTTAGATTTTTTTTAATATAAAAAAAACAGGAAGTGCAAAGCAATTAATCTTCAATGCTGAACAGTGGCCTGCTGAAAAAACGCAGGGCAGCCTGAATAATGAGCTCTCAGTTTTTGTGCTTCGTCTCTTCCAGCATGAGTATCAGTGCTCACAGTGACGACGCCTGTTTATGTTTATTGCAGCATTAATTCACAGAAACACACATGTAAATGTGTCCGGTATGCAGCTTTACCACACACTGGCCATTTTCACAAAAGGTGTGAAAGCTTCACTGACTTGACCATTTTGTATCATCAGATGGTGAGAGTAGCAGAACATATCCAGTTTTTTTTTCTTTACAACAGCTTAGAGGAACTTATTCTTCCTTTCACAGCCTCTGTGTCCAGCCTGAAAGATAAACTTTGTCTCCTAGCTCACTGCCAGCTTTCCACTTAAAGCCATGTGTGGTTTTACTCTATAAACACAGTTAAATAATGTCTTGCGGCTCTACAGCAGATTCAAGTTTGCCATTATTTACCTTGATAATTTGGGATCTGGCCAGGACACATCAGCAGTGACTGAGAGCAAGATTGTGTTAGAAATGAGCTTCCTCGAAAGGGTGTGTCAAGTCACCGCTAGAGATGGGGCATACTTGTAATCTCTCACATGTAGCTCAAAGCAAAAGATTGTTTCAGAGTGTTTGTTTTTAGATGTATTTTGTGTGTGCTGTAGGCTTTCGAGTTGCCTGGCTAGAGCATGCAGAAGGGGGCACACATGAAGCACATATCCATCCATCCATCCATCCATCCGCTTATCTGAAATCAGGTTGCAGTGGCAGCAGGCTAAGATGGGTATTCCTTTCCATTTCCTCCTGGGGGATCCTGAGGTGATCCTAGGTCAGATGAGATATAATTCTCTCCCTCGGGGTCTCCTCCCAGTAGGGCTTGCCTGGAAAACTTCCAAAGGGAAGTGTGCAGGAGGTATCCTAACCAGATGCCTGTTCCAGCTCACCTGGCTCCTCAGATGTCTGAGTTCGTCACCCTATCTCTAAGGCTCCCCCTAGCCACACTACAGAGGAAAGTTATTTCGGCTTTAGGTCGGTGGTAAAAATGGGTTAGAATGCTTCTTGATGCCTTACAGGTGAGATATTTTCAGCATGTTGAACCAAGGCAGACCCACAGAGATTAAGTCTCTTGGCTGGCTCGTGAATGCCTCCCAGAGTCCCCCATAGTAGCTGAAGGAGGTGGCAGGGGAGAGGGAGGTCTGGGTGGCTCTGCTTAGAATTCTGCCCCCATGACCTGCACCCAGATAAGCATCAGAAGATAGAGGGACGGACGTGGGAGTCAGTGGTTTTGGAGTAAACACTAATGGTGCATCTGCTTTGACCATATTGTCCTCTATTTTTATTTGTCACCTTCCCAGCATTGTGGAGGTGCTATGCTAAGTTGTAACATTTTGTTCTTTACATTTAAATACTCAGGCTTCCCACATTTGAAGAGGCCTCATGAGCTTTGCGATGTAAAATTCATCATCTGCTCATGTTCACGTGTACATGAATGTACAGCGTGGACTTTACTTTGCACTCTCAGGTCAGGTTGCCTTGACACAACTTAGATGAACTTTTGACACGCAGCATTTTCAGCATTCTGCCTCTGCCTTGTCACTAATAACTGTTGGATTGTCTGGGTTTATTTCTCAGTGAACTGACATGAAGACAGTATCATAGCACTGAGAATCTTTATGACAGGGCTTCACTTGATATATGTCCATCCATCATAACAATACAATTCATCAGCTGCAGTAAGCCAGGAGTGTGTGGCATCTGGACTGAATCCACTCTCACTGATGCTGGTCACTGTTCCCTAACACCCCTTAATCCATGGAGGGATCTCTCTCACACACACACACACACACACACACACACACACACACACACACACACACACACACACACACACACACACACACACACACACACACACACACACACACGTGCGCTTATACATACAGAATTGACACAGCTGATGAACAAACGCACACAACAACATAAACAGCTGACTTATAGTCAGACAGACAAAGACACTTTTTAGAGACAGAGAGAATGACGCATGCATCAAACTGATGGGTTAAGTCGTCAGGGGAACCCTCACATGCCCTACAAGCAAATGCCGAGCGACACACACACACACACACACACCTCCCCCTGCTGCCAGCCTCATTCGGAGCACTCGGAGAGGGAAAATGTGTTTTGTTGCTTAGGAACAGTTTGCCTTGTGTCTCAGCAGGGGGTCTCCTTCTGAATATCATTATGTCCCCTCAATTGGGGAGGACCACACATTTTTCTTTCCTGCCAATATTTATCTTCGGTTCCGCTCTGCTCTCCAGAGGCCCACAAAAACTGTTCTCATTGATTAAAGGAGGTAGAAAGCAGATTCCGCCGCCACACACCTCACCTCATTTTAATGCAAATTTATATTAAAAAAAGAGGATCCTTGGCACTGTTGCAGGTATCAAAGTTCAGATTGGTGACATTTCACTTTTCTTCAAGTTAAATCCTGAGGAGAGGGGTTGTTATCTGGATAAAGGGAATACATATTTTTTTTCCAGCCTTTACCGAAAAATACGAAACTCAAACAAACATGACGATCAGGGCTGGATTATCCAACTCTGGGGCCCAGAGCAAACAGACCTGTGGGGCCCCCTATCATAACACTGCTGGTGAATGACTGCCCTAAGCACCCATATAGGACCCCCTCCAATAAAAAGAAAACACACAGAGACATGCAGTCATCTTTGAAGAAGGGCTAGTTTGCTAATTTCCAGCTCAATGTTTTTATTCTTCGGCTCTACTAGAATAGTTTTTTTTATGAATCACAGTATAAAGTAAAGCATTAAAAAATGTATCTTATAACGTGAGTTGTTGGTCAGTTCAACTTCTGTCTGAAATAAGCCATTTTAGGTTCCTTCCCCCTCTTCTTCTGACTGGCTGCCCCTCACAGAGTGGCCTTACATGGCAGAAGAGGGAAAGGAAAAAAGCCCAAAGGCTCCCCTTTAAGGAGAATGAATATCATTTCATTATCAATAAAATTTCAGCAAACACTTCATTTTTTTGCATAGTGGTGAATTTTTATGCACCAATTTGTGCCTTTGTTTTTTTTTTTTATGAAGAAATACACCAGGCACTGGGTAACATTTCAGAACATAATGGGATATAATGCAGTAGCACTCCCAGACTTTTTGTGTTGCTTTCAAATATTTATTCAGTCTCTCCTGGTTAGACTCTATATAAAAGATGGATGCAGCTTCCAGGTCTGTGCATTAGAGCTGCATTATTTTTAGTGGCCACCAGGGCACGACTCCTCTGCTTGCAGAAAGAAGTCCATTTTGTAAATGATGGTCAGAAAGGATCACATCATCAAACTAATACACTGGAGGATTTTAAGCATGATCAGCCTGTTTAAGGTTATGCCAAAGCATCTCAATTTGAAAGTCCAGATTTTGACAGGTCCACTCCAAAACCTTCATTATGGTTTTTTTTAAAGCCACTCAGAGGTGGACTTGCTGGTGTGTTTCAGATCGTGAACTTTTTCAGATCATGAATTATTTCTTCATGTACGGCCAGGTAAGTTTGGATAGTGGAGTTGGAACACTGTGAAATGTCATAGCAGGTCTCACTGCCATCTTGTGAACCTTCTCTTTCACTTTTGCTGCTATCCTTCTGTCACTCCTGGCACTGGTCTCCACCCACTTCACCTTGTTTACATTCTCTTCTCCATCTCTTGTGCGCGCTGTCCATTGTTTTGGATGGTTGACCTCAGGTATTTAAACTTATCTACTTTCACTCTTCAGAGCATACCTCCACCTCTCCATGCTCTCCTCCTAATTAGCGTGCTTAATGGAAGGCGACCTTCCTTTGGACAGATGAGACAAAGCTGGAGCTTTTTGGCGAGTCCCATCAACTCCATGTTCACAGACACAAAAATTAAGATACAAAGAAAACACTGTACCTGCTGTGAAACATGGAGGAGGCTCGGTTATGTTCTGGGGCTGCTTTGCTGCATTCTGCATTCTGGAGTGAAATATGCTGCCCAGTGTCAGAAAGCTTTGTCTCAGTCCCAGGTCTTTTTTTTTTCCCAGGCCAGTTTCATTCATTTTTTAAATGATTCTGTTGACCCACAATGATTTTCACAAGCGAAAGAGAGGAGGAAACTCCAAACCTCAAGGAGAAGGAAGACGCTGACGAGATGTATTTTGAGCTCTTGAACAAGAAAAGTGGGCAAAGGTTTGAGTGACTTTACAAGAAAATATAAAACTAAACCAAATATAAAGGACCATATTTTGATGTTGATATGATTCCACCTGAAAATATTCAGAACTGTGTTGGATGGATTACTCCAACACTATTATGAACATACAGAAATTAGCTGCTGCTGTCTCTAGTGGCAGCTGATGGAGCTTCAGTGTTTTAGTCCTACTGTCCAATAGTTCTCGTGTTTAAACTCACACCTACCACATGGATCCCAAGGAACACTGTTTATTGTAGAGTATTGAGTGAAAACTGAGAACAGCAAAAAAAAAAAACTGTATTATCACCAGGACAAACAAAAAATGGGTTTAGGGATAAGATTAAGTTTCAGGATATGATGTAAAAGTTAAGTTGAGTGTTTGTGTGTGTGTGGTGGGAAGGGGACCATAGGAGAACCAGAGAGCACCCAGAGGACGCCGCAAGGGGCGGATTGGCCCCCGCAGGGCCTGGGCCTCAGGACGGATGGATGGAGGGATTGTGTTGACAAGGGGAAAAGACAAAGAGGAGGAGGAGGAGAGGAGTCTGCCACACATTCAGCAGGGAGGCTGAGCGCATCGGCCAGAAACTCATCAAAGCGGTGGAAACATCTCCAGCAGCCCAGTAACAGCACGACATGTGCACTGCGTGTGTGTGTGTGTGTGGCTGTGTGTGAGGTGGATGCTCGTGTTTCAGAGAGCCAGCGGCGTGTGTGTTTGGAAAAGTCGACGATATTTCTGGGTGATGGATGGGAACATTGAGGGAGGCTTCGTTCAACCATTGTTCATTAGTAAACTACACAACTGTCCTGCCTAATTGCTCAGCCATAATGTCAGACTGCGATGAGTTATTACAAGCAATGCTGACCTATTCTTTATGTCAGTGCTCAGGAAAACTTCACCTTCTCATCCCTCAGAGGGACAAAGGAGGAGACAACACGCTGTGTGCATATCTAAAGGGTTCTGTTCATATGCACAGTCACTGAAACAGATTTTATTGCCTAAAATCTCAGTAAATTCTCCATTTTGATGCTTTTCTAACCTAATTTTAAGATAATGTTCTTGTTTTCAGTCGGGTTTGTATAGTTGGATGCACATGATTTATAATGTAAAAATTGTCCAAGGGTTAAACAGTGGTCTGGGTTTTTTTTTTTTGGTGTTTACCCCTCTATTTGGTGAGGTCACACTAGGGCAGACACTCTGCTGACCTTTAGGAGAATGATGACCTGTCAGAAGGTGTTTTGTCTCAATGAAGAGTGAGAAGTACAGCCCAGTTGTTTGGTGCATAGACAAAATGTTTTTCCTTCTCTGGAGAGATGACATAGGAGAAGATTTATGAAACTCTGTGAAAGATTAGAACTTCAGAAATCTTTCACTCAGTAAATAAAAATCAAATTAATTTAAAAAGTTGAATCTTGTCCTTGAAAGGACTAACCTCTTCACTCAGGGTCAGGCAGAGACTCTCTCTGTAAATTCTGTTATTTGTATCGATTTCAGCAGTTACTGTGTTATATGAAGATGCCTCATCTCCCATCAGCATGAAAAACACACACACATTATGGCTTAAAGTTTCTGTTTATGTTCAGGCTTAAGTGTAATTTCTCTTAATCTGCATTGCGTGTGTGATTTTCATGCCTTGCCCTCACTCCTTCCTAACTATGATGGAGTAGGCCTGGCCCTGCCATGGACGCTGCCCTACTCCCACTGCCCCAGCATCTGCCTCCACTGCCTCTGCCATCAGGACTGGATCAGGTTCAGATCTCCCAGGCTTCAGGGAGGCTTGAGGTAATGTTAGCGGGGGGGGGGGGATGGGAGGACTTCGGTGAGTAAACTTGAGTCTGGGCTTGAAACCATTCCTGAGGCCACTTTGGCTTGACTTGAATGCAGTTGGGAGAGCGCCATGCCCATATGGGTTATGATGGAGGTTGAGGAGGAAGAGGAGATGACTGGTGATGACAAGAAGCTGAAACTTCAAGGGAAATTTGGGGTGGGGTTGGTGGTGGGGTAATGAATGCTTGTGGCTGCATGCTGCTGTCAGTCTCCCTCTGTACACAGAAAAATTTCACACACCTCCCACCCTGGCTCTGGTGGGCAGTGGAGTGTCATCTGGGAGGATGTGTGGATGTATGTGCAGGTGCACAGTGTGAGAATCTCAGATCCTGTGGAGGGAAGCAGAGATCTCCCCTGCTAAATCCACTCGTCTGATCTCATCTGTCAGTCACTGGGTCTTGTAATGTGTTGGTGGAGAGGAGGCGGTATCAGCTGCACTGTCAAATTCAACACAGCAGATCACAGCACACAAGCCCACTTTAACCCCTTACACATTAGGCTACTTTTTTGATTTTTCCACTTGGAAAAACATCCTCAAATGCAGTCTGTAACAGCTACACCAAACTCAACAACCTTGTGCTATATGGACAAGAGACACTTGGAAGAACTTACAATTTTCTCCAGGCCAGAGATTTGGAAACTTTTACATGTTTACTTCCACCTAATCAAAACTGCAAACTGTAAATAACAGCCTTATAAGCATAATTTAGTGCATATGCCTCAGAGTTCACAAAAATCTGAATTATTTGGGGTATTTGATACATTAAATGACTGTTGTTTCAACATCTAAGACCTTCATGGTTCAAAAATACTTATAAAAATCAAAGTTGTGCCAGTGTCTGGGACATTAACTGACAGCTTCAGCAAGAGATGAACAACAAATGTTAGTCAGAGCTAAGCCTAACATTTTAGTTCCACATCCTGCTTTTCAAACTAACTTGCAAACCACAAACTACTTTTAAGATAAGGGTCCAAACCTTTCTTTTGATAAAGCTTATATTATCAGACTACTTTCCTTCTGCTCCCTTCTGTTCACCCTCCATATGTTTATCATGTCATCAACTTTTTCTTCCTTCACTGGCTGGTGTTGCTCATGGGGGATCATTTGATTGTTGGGGGGGTCTCTCTGACATTGTAGCGTCATTACATTACTATATAAAGCACTTTGAGATAACTTGTGAACTGGCACTCAGTAAATAAATGGACTAGAATTGAAATGAAGTGAATTCCTTCCTTCCATCCATCCATCCATCCATCCATCCATCCATCCATTGCAGGTTTAGTAATTGAAACTAATTGAAATGTATCTGAAATTAGTGATCTGGTGACTCCTATCAGGATGCTGCTGCTAGAAATTTTCTGCTTCTGCTCATTTCATCCTGAAATCAAAATGGTACAAAGTAGCTCATGGAGCATTAATGTCACTAATACTCACAGAAAGGTGTTTTACTACATTCAGAACTCAGAGAAAATCTAAAAATTTAACTATATTTATTGCAGATGAACATTTGATGAAAATTATCAGAAGAAAATTGTTGTAGCCCATTGACTCTGGATGACCTTGTGAGACTAGAACAAGTAATGGGATTTGTTCATTAAACACATTCATTCATTCATTCATTCATGCATATACAGTAATTCTGCACAACATGAAACAATAACAAAAAGACAGGATTAGGAAATGTCAATTCTAAAATCATCCAGTAAAAGTTCCTTGTAGCTGATTGGTTACAGTGTATATCATATAATCACAATGGCAGAGTAATTGAACATGTTTTCCAAATAGCATTTATTTATCAGTTCATACAAAGTGCAGCAGCAGAGGTGCATTTGCTCAGCAGTAGCTGGGCCAGTGTTATGCGTCCTTTGGTTCTACAGAGTTCAAAGATCAGAGTTCAACTTGCCAAATTTAAATTCTGGGTCAAAGTTCACATTTGAAAGTTGTCCATCAAGCATTCCGCGTGTGCTCTGTCCTCTCAGCTGAAGGAGTTCTGGCCTGTGCTCCTGCTTTCAGTTTCTAAAAGCACGCGGCCCCGACAGCCACGTTACGTCTCTGTTTACTGCAGCTGTCTGCGCTCTGGTCTCACATTGTGCTGCTGTGCTTCCCAGCTGATTAATGCAGATGCATCTTGCTACCTCTGTCAGAGTAATAACGCTACATCCCTACACACACACACACACGCACACACAAACCCACTCTAAGGATTGTCCCACAATGCATCACTGTGAACATTAAGCGATGATGGAACATAAGCAAACAGGGATTTGCGGCACACACGGCGCTCTAGTGTGAGCATTGAGAGAAGTGGGGGGGGGGTTGATGGTGGAGGAGTTCAGAAGTTTGGAGCAGGGTGGGGTGTGGGCATTTCTCTTCATTTCTAGGTGATTCACATTTGAAGTGGGCTTGCAAAATTGCTTTATGGAAAGTGGTGAGCAGCTCAGCGGGAACATTAGGTTTGAAGCAGCGGGGAGGCCAGCGTTTCATTAGGGAGCTGTATTCCGCCTTTATTACCCGGATTTGGAGTTTTATGGTTATCATTATTTGCCATGGAATTATTATTCGCATATATCCGCTAGTCAGCTGTTTAGATTGGGGACAGTGGGACGCATTGTCTCTGTGAGTGAATCCATGCACGGTGTCTGAGGCGATCTGTACAAGGTTATCCATTTTTGCTCCTCTGTTTGTGTGTGTGTGTGTTAGCTGTAGTCATGCTCCCAGCTTATCTGTGGCCTCGCCGGTTGAAGTTTCAGGGGTTTCCGCGGTGAGGCTGGAGTGAGCGGCGTTGGCACGGCAGCGCTGGGTGATTTCTGACTGAAGCCTTGCCTGAGTCTCCTTCAGAAACTCGTCCTGTTTAACACACATAAGGACATAACCAATCATTTCTGCAGTATCAACATTAGAACCATGATTTTCCATTGCAGTTCATTAGTTTTATGTTATGTGTATAATGCCTAGTCACAACTGCCCTCCCCTCAAGGAGTTTAATATTCTAAGGTAAAGACCTCTTACACGCATGGCCAAAATATGGCCCAATCAATCAATCCAGCTGTGACACCCTAAAAGGAAAACTAAATCATTTTGTTACATTTGAATGACTAAAAAGCAACTTTCTATTAATGTGTGCAAACAAAGTTTTTCTGTGACGACCTACAACATGTTTGTGATGTCTTATGACAGGTGTCCTTTAATGTGATCCCAGACTCCCTGAGGAGACTCTGTCAATTGCTCCTAATAAGCTGAACAACAAACTGCTTAATATTTTCTTGTTTCACTGAACAATGCAAAGAACACACTTTAATGTAAATGTATATATTAAAATAAAGACTTTAAGTCAACAGAAACTTCTTGATTTTTTTGAAACTAGGACTCAGACCTATTGCAAAGCAATCTGTCGTGTGTTCCAGTTTTATAGAGTTAAACATAATTCAGCAATGTTTTAATTCAGCTTTTCAATATGTGGCCCAAATTAGATGAATTTTTCAACAGATAATTGCGAATGTATACAGAGGAGGTCAGAAGAGAGGTACAGCAGTGAGTGTCTATAGCCATCTGTAAAGCACAGTGGAGGCTCTATCGTGGGATCAGCCAGTGTTTTTTTTTTTTTTTTTTGGGGGGGGGTGAACACAGAAAAGTACAGTCAGATTTTGATCCACCATGTGATACCATCTGGAAAGTGTCTGACGACAGCTTCATTTTTTCAGCATGACAATGATCCCAAACACACCACCAACACAGTGAGTAAAAGCATACCTGAACAGAAAAAGACACTGAAACACTATCGTGGACCGGCATCCCCAGAGCCCAGATCTCAACATTACTGAAGCAGTGTGGGATCTTTTTGACAGAACAGAACAAAATGGAGCCAACATCCAAAGAAGAGCTTTGAATGTCCTTCAAGAAGCCTGGAGAAATATTCCTTAAAGAAATTATAAGAAAGCTGCTTAAGAGAGTCCAGGCTGCACTGAAGAATAATAATACCAAATATCAAACTTAATACAAACTGTTTTTGCCTCACCTATACTGTATTTCCACGTTTACACGTTTTAAGAAGCCGCTGTGGTAGTTCCCATTTTCCCATATATAAAATATAAAGAAATAAGGGGTGGCTTAAGACTTTTGCACACTACTGTAAATATGCTTGTGATTATGAAGCTGATTGTGCTCTGTGAGATCCATACATGCATCCAATTTCTTAACTGCTTATCCAGGTGGTTGGAGCCTGCAGCTGTCACCAGACAAGAAGCATTATATGCCCCTGGACGGGTCCTCTATCTATCGCAGGGCTAACACACACAGACAACTATTCATGCTCAAATTCAGACCTATGGCTAATTAATCACCAAGCAACCTAACATGCATGTCTCTGGACTGTGGGACAAAGCTGGGGTAACTGGAGAGAACCCACATGGACACAAGGAGAGCATTCAAACTCCACCTGTCAAAGGTTGGTTTGGGTTCACTGAGAAGAAGAGAGAAAGCTCTTCTTCTGAAAGTATCACATGCAATTATTCAAACTAACAATATTCAGTTTTTCACTGGATGACAATGCTGGCCCAAGAATAAGTACAGGAGGGCGTTTTCTGCTCATATCTATTATTAAAATTAATAATGACCCTTCAGTAGGCTGGTAACATTTGAAGTGGGGGAGAACCCTAAACTGAGGCGTTAGCACTATCTCCCACCAATGACGAAATATTCCAGCAATCAGTGTTTTCACATCATGCGATGAGTCACTGTGAAATTCAAAACAATACTCTGGTGGGGAAAATGTTAACTTATGAATTATGGGATAGAAATGATTTCCCCTGAAGTTTAGGGGAAAAGTTATGGACTCACTACAATCATTACAAATCCTCCTGTGGGGAGCATGAATATCCAAAGATTTCATGAGAGATATTTTGATGTGAACCAAAGTGTTGTATGGACACATAATGTCAACAGTCCCCGTGGCTGCTATGAGTGCTTAAATTGGCCCCGGGTTACTCTTTCACTTCAGGAGCTTCTTTTGTGATTAAATGCTATAATATACTTTTATGTGCCCACTCTGCTTTATCTGCTTCTCTTTAGATATTATTTATATTAAGATTTGCATTGAATTCCCTAATTTTTCTAACTCATGGCTATAAGTGGATTCATATTTATTGGCTCGAGAATTTTCCAAAACTAAAGAAGAAAGCAGGAGTGGATAAGTTAGTGGAAAAAAAAAATCAAAGGATGGAGAATAAAAGGACAGAGCTGTGGTCCTGGCTGGCTGCTGGTCGCCAGAATCACTGATGCTCTTTCCCGCCTCATAAATTATCGCCGTGACGATGGGTGTGATGCTGACAGGAAAGCCCAGCATCCCAACAGCCAACAGCAGCAGCAGGTCTGGATGGCAGCTTGAGCCCCCCTCCCCACTTCTGTCATCCCTTTCTCTTTGTCTTTTTAAACATGGAAACAGATTTTCACAACAAGAGTAGCGTTTTAGAAAAGATTCTTTTATGGTCATTAAAAATGCTGGTTTCAAAAAGAGAACGACGCCCGAGTGGACCTGAAGGGCGAAAAATGGGCGTCGTTGCTGAAACGCCTCTCAGTCAAAGGAAAAAGGTTAAGAAATATAACGTATATGTTTAAATTTTATTATTATTGATCAACATTTTTAATTAAGCAGTAAGAGGAAGTACATTCAAAATATAATTGAGGCAGGAAGGAAGCTGCTCAGTGGAGCATTCAGTCATTATTTTCTCTTTACTGAGTTTTTCCCCAGCAGGCCACAGACTGAACAGAGGAAATAATCACACACTAACTGTATATTTTAAGTATATTTTTTAAGTCACATCCTTTGTGTCTGAAAATGAAGGCGCATCTTTTTGCTTTCTCTGAGTTGAGAAGAAAAAAAAAGCATGATTAAACTATTGCTGTTTTTTAATCTCTTTACTCCGAAGTTTGAAAAAAATATCAAATTTTCTCTTTCAGTCATCAGCAACAACTATTTCTCATCAAAAACACTCCACTTTTCCTCCTTCAAAGATTATTTATCATTAAAGTTTGATATAGCCGCCTAAAAAAAGGCAAACAAATCAGCCTTTTCCCCAACTTTCCTCAACTTGCCGAGCTGCTGCCTGACTCCTGTGCTTCTCTTTTCTCCTCACCTACCTCCTCTTCCTTCCTCCCCCCCCAGTGGCGGCGGTCTGCAGCAGAGCAGTTAATAAAGAGATTGATTATCAGCCTGTCAGGAAGTGACAGTTGGACAGAGCTGCTCTGCGTGAATGACAGAGGGCATGCTCACCACGCAGCAACCCGTCCGACACACACACACACACACACCCAGATGTCTTTGCCAGCACAGAGGGTAGGTGAGGTGGTGGAGGAGGAGGAGGCATTCATGTGGAGAACAGCAATGCAACCTTCTGCTGGTAGAAAAGGTCTGTGTGTGTGTTTGTGTTTGTTTCTGTGTGTGTGTACATGTTGTTGGTGGCGGGGGTCAGAGTTCACAGCCGCTGCCTTCTGGTGAGAGAGAAAGAGGGATGCCAACCACGCCATACCCTGAAGTGAGAGGGGTCAGAAGAGGCTCAGGAACACACTAGGGAATGCTGGAAATGTGTCCGTCCACGCCAAACCCCTCTGGGACTGCTCTGAGCTGACTGCCGATGCTTTTCATGTATGATCACACTTTGAGGCCGTAGGTTGTGGAGAAACTCTTGAAGAGCTCTCTCACTAAATTATTTTTATGCCAATGTATACACGGGGGGAGCCATCAGGAAAGCCTGAAGACCTCGATCGGTGTTTGAACCAGAATTAAAGCTTTGATATAAGCGCAAAATTTTAGGCACTTTATGTTATTTTGGATTCAGCAAATTGTAGCAAGAAACGTCCAAATGGATGGAAACAAGTCAGCAAGACAGCCTTTAAGGACTTTTTCTCTCAGGGCCAAGTGACGTAAATTTCGTCATCAGATGGTCTTGTCGGCTGTAGGGTCTCGAGCTGTACATGTCTGCAACAGAGTATCATCAAGTCCCAGAAGGATAACAAGAGCAGGTTGGGAAACTGTGTTAAAGTGTGTGTGTGTGTGTGTGTGTTTACATGCTCAATTTTGTAGGTTACAGCCTAGTTTTTAATTTTATGCATAAAGTACCCCTCATTGGCTCCTGGACACTTTGAAGCCTTGAGTTTATCGTTGCGGTCTTTGCCATCTTGGTGTGTGAGGACCACAGACACCATATTTAGAAACGTATCAGCTAACACCAGGATGCTTGGTTGGCAAGCTGCACCTATACGTTGGACACACTGCACACACACACATCCATGTTAGTCCTAACATGTAAATATAAAATAATACTGTAATTTCACTCATCAAAACTGATACACAAAGTAACCCCACAGCAAGTCTTTGGGTGGATAATGTGGTAGATAGTTCTATAAAAAATACCCCAAAGGGTGGTGAAAGGATCTGTTTTCTCATTGGAGCACAGCAGTAAAATGTCAGTGTGTCCCCAGCCTGTCTCCACAGTCACACGGTGTATTTTGGCAGTGCTCACCAACCACAGAATCCACATACAGCAAGTGGCTGTTGTAACAGTGAGGAGCATATGTCATGCAATGAGACTGATGAGGTGAACACAAAGTAATGAGCTGCCCTCAGAGTTTCCTCTCCTTCTTTCACTGTAATTTTCTTTTTTGTTAATATTGCAGTGAATAACAGATATCACACTGTTCTCATCGATTTTGAAATATAATATTGTTATTACTACTATTAATACTACATCTACCAAAGTCAGGAACACACTTTCCTTTAGGGCTACCTTCTTCTGACTGGCTACTCCTTGCAGCAGGTTTAAACAGCTGATGGGTGGGGCTGCTGTACTCGCAGGTGGAGCTGGGAGCCTTGGATGAGCACTTTCTCCATTAGGGCTATCAGAACTAATAGTAGAAAAAAACTGTCTCAAACAGTATGTTTAGAGTAGTGTAAAGCTTGAACTTTTAGCTCTAAAAAGAAACTAAAAAGACTAAAAAGAAACAGCTGCAGGAATGCTTTGCAACTAATTAGGTTATTTGGCAACAGGTCAGTAACATAATTTGGTATAGAAAGAACATTATAGAGAGGCAGGGGTTCTCAGAAGTAAAGATGGGCGGTGTCACAAACAGGTTTGTTTTGTAGTTTATCTGGTTTAGCTTCTGTTTATGATTTTTTGTTTTGTTTAGTAATTTTGATAAGACTTCTGTGTTTTAGAATAGAATAGCTTTATTGTTCACAGTAGTGGTAAATTGTCTTGGGTTCACCAACTGATGATAATCATCTACACACATGTACACATATACATACATAAAGCTTCAATAAAACTATTAAAACACGTCACAGCATCTTATTATTCAGTCTTCTGGTTGCATTTGGCACAAATGATCCTTAATGCACTTTTTACCAACTGAGGGCCACTAACATGGTCCCGAGGGCATTTGGAGGACTCGGGTTTTGTGTTCTTGGGGTTTATTAATATGTTTGATTCCTTGTGTTTAGTTTTTTCTTGCTTCCCCGGGACCCTCTTGTATCTTGTTGTCAAGTCTTTTGTTAGCCATTTGTCTCTAATGCCTTGCTGTTGGTTTGACTTTCTCAGTTATTGTCTTAATTAGTTTCAGCTGTGTATTGTTACCCTGCAGTTTCTACTTCCCTTGATTACATCAGTTTCCTTTTGTTCTTTACGTCTGTCACCCTTAAGTGTTCCTACCTGTTGTTGGGGTTTTGTTATCTTATATCTAATGGACTTACCAAACACTATTAAAGGTGTGTTTTGTGTTTACTTTGCCTTGCATTTGGATCCACTTCCTGCCCAACCTTGACAGGTAGAGGTTGAATTGTTGTAAAATTAAAAAAAATAAAATAAAAAATTAAATACCTCATCAGCTACACTACACCACATCATCAAAAGATTCAGAGAATCTGGAGAAATCTCTGTGCACAAGGGACAAGGTAGAAAATCAACATTTGATGGCTGTAATTTTCAGGTGCTCAGGTGGCACTGCATTAAAAACAGGCACGATTCTCTATTGAAAATCATTGCATGCACTTGGGAAAACTTTCAGAAATCATTGTCTGCTCTGTGGTCACTGTTCTGTGGTCAGAAAAATCCAATTTTGAAATTCCTTTTGGAAAACATGGACACCATTTTTACAAGGTTTAGAGCAGGGGTGGGCAACTCCAGGCCTCAAGGGCTGGTGTCCTGAAGGTTTTAGATGTGTTGGATCAGGAACACATCTAAAACCTGCAGGACATCACATACAGAAGTCATTAGCAGGACTCTGGAGAACTTGACTGCATACTGAGGAGGTAATTCAGCCATTTGATTCAGGTGTGTTGGATCAGGGACACATCTAAAACCTGCAGGACACCGGCCCTCGAGGCCTGGAGTTCCCCACCCCTGGTTTAGAGAATCATATGCTCCCATCCAGATCTTTTTCAGGGAAGGTCTAAACTACATACTGCATCTATTACAGCAGCATGACTTTGTAGTAGAAGAGACCAGGTGCTGAACTGTCCTGCCTGCAGTCCACATCTTTCACCAACTGAAAACATTTGAAGCATCATGAAACAAAAATTAGAGAGATAGACAGAAAGATAACCCAGGATTACTGAGCGGAATCCTAGATCGAACAAGAATGGGACAACATTCCTCTCCAAAATCCAGCCAGTGGACTACAGAAGCCTGTACTACAAAGCAGGATTTTGTCTTATTCAGGTAACTTCAGAGTTTTCTTTCCTGGGATTTCAGTACTATGAAGTTGGATCACTTCTTACTGGGGCATATTGCCATGGTAGCCTAAGAGAGGGTTACGTTCCAGATTAGAGATCAGCAGGTATGAAATCACTGCCTACTGACCAATCAGTTCTCTGGAAAATAGCACCAGTATTAAATATAGATTTTTATAGGCAACTTTATTCCTTGATTTTCTTTCCTCTGTTGGCTGCAAACAATCTGAAAACAATTTTATTTTTCTGTTTGCTCTACAATAAAACATGCACTCACACTGCTGCTTTATCTGCAGCAGCTGTGTTATTTTCAGTCTGTATTATGTGTTTAACATCTTCATATTTTTCTAATATTATAGTTTTAACTTCTGTACATACACTGGACTCTTTGCAACCTTAGCCATGTTTAATATGAGCATCCAACAGTACAACAGTATGCACAGCACTATGAAAAAGCATCTGTCCCCTTCCTGATTTCTTAGTTTTTTTGCATATTTGTCACACTTACATGTTTCACATCATCAGACAAATTTTAATATTAGACAAAGATAAACCTGAGTAAATACAAAATGCAGTTTTTAAATGAATGAAATAAATAAAATACATTTCATTCATTAAGGGAAAAAAGCTATCCAAACCATGTGGCCCCGTGTGAAAAAAGCAATTGCCCCATAAACATAATGACTGGTTGTGCCACCCTTGGCAGCAAGTGTTTGCGATAACTAGTAATCAGTCTTTTGCATCATTGTGGAGGAATTTTGGCTCACTCCTCAGAATCTCATTTCTGATTTATGCAGATAATGTGGTCCTGTTGACTTCATCAGGTGGGGGCCTACAGCTCACACTGGAGGGGTTTTGACCATGACCGGCATGTCATTTTTTTTTTTTTTTAACACATTCAGAGGTGGAATTGCTGGTGTGTTTCAAATCATTGTGCTGCTGCATAACTAAAGTGCGCTTGAGCTTCATGGCATGAGCTGATGGCCAAACATTCTCCTTCAGGATTTTCTGGTAGAGAGCAGAATTCATGGTTCCATCAATTATGGCAAGTCGTCCATGCCCGGGTGTGGCTAGTGAGATTGAACTCAGCTTTCCGAAAAAATGTGCTTAATCATAGCTCATTCATGATTTAACAAGTGGGCAACTACTTTTTCACAAAGGATCAGGCCGGTTTGGATAGTTTTTTCCATAATTAATGAAATCATCATTTTAAAAACAGCTTTTTGCATTTACATGGGTTATTGGTTATTACATGGGTTAAACATGTAAATGGGACAAGTATGCAAACAACAAAAAAAGAAAAGAAATCAGGAAGGGGCAAATACTTTTTCAAACTCTGTACTGTACAGTATATGACATAAAACAAGAAAAATCAGATCAAGATTAGTTAAATCGCCCAGCACAGAACAGGCGGCTTGGAAGAGAGTAACATGATTTCATTTGTATGTACTCTTCAGTGGAGCTTCTCAAAACAAGAGAACTTCTCCAGTTTAGAGAAGTTATTTCATTACCATCTTATCAAGGGAACAGTTTACCCTGCCTGAGATAGGGTTACTGTGGAGCCAGGCCTGGGGAGGGTGCTTCAGGGAGAGTTCCTGTTGTCCGGGTGCAGCACGAAGAGGAGAGATGGGCCCGCCCTCCTGAAGACTCACCTTTGTGCTTTGTAGACCTGGAGAAGGCATTCAACCGTGTCACTTTAGGGCATCCTGTCAGAGGTGTTGAAGGAGTATGGGGTGTCTGGCCCGTTTTTATGAGCCACTCAGTCTCTGTACAATTGCAGTAAGAGCTTGGTTCGCATTGCTGACAATAAGTTGGACTCATTTCCGGTGAGCTTTGGACTCCACCAGGGCTGCCCTTTGTCACTGATTCTGTTCATAATTTTTATGGACAGAATTTCTAGTCATAGCCAAATGGTGGAAGGCTTCGCCTTGTAGCCTCAGAATCTCATTTCTGCTTTTTGCAGATGATGTGGTCCTGTTGACTTCATCAGGTTGTGGCCTACAGCTCACACTGGGAGTGGTTTACAGCCAAGTGTGGTGTGGACACTACACCGGACCGTTGTGGTAAAGAGAGAGCTGAGTGTAAAAGCAAAGCTGCTGATTTACCAGTCGAGCTACATCCCTACCATGTGCTATGGTTATGAGCTTTGGGTAGTGAACCAGAGATTACGGATACAAGTGGCAGAAAATGAGCTTCCTCTGAAGGATGGCTGGCCTCTCCCTTGAGATAGGGTGAGGAGTGCAGTCATTCAGAAAGGGTTCAGAGTGGAACCGCTGCTCCAGTTGAGGTGGTTTGGGCATCTGACTAGGATGCCACCTGGGCACCTCTTGGGTGAGGTGCTCAGGGCATGTCCCACCGAAATTAGGCTCTGGGGCAGATGCAGGACACGCTGGATAGATTATATGTCTTGGCTGGCCTGGGAACATCTCTGTGTGTAAGAGGTTTAAGTTTCTCTGCTTTGGCTGCTGCCCCTGTGACCCGGCCCTGGAAAAGCGGGAGAAAATGGACGATGGAAGTTATCTCTGTGCATAAGATCCCACATCTCACCACTTTTCCCTAATTTTGGATTTCCTTTGTTGGGTAAATTTACTTCATATCACCTTCTTTTCTGTTTTTCATTACATGGAAAAGAGGCAGCATACGTTCAGCAAAACCAAAGTAATTTCTCTCTCTCACACACACACACACACACACACACACACACACACACACACACACACACACACACACACACACACACACTATTTTTTCTTTTTCTGCACTTGATCAGTGAGTGGAATAATCAATACCTCCAGCCTGAGTAAGTGGACTGCTGAGTCTGGAATCCAAACCTTTTTTTTCCTTTTACCGACAGAGAGGAGGAGAGTGTTTCACACCCAGGGAGGAGGAAAAAGAGTGAAGGAGGTGGAGGAGGAGACACAGATGGACAAGTGCTTATGCGGGTGAGTCTCCTCCTGGCTCAGTGCCATGGCCACAGACTCTCTTTGTTTGCCCAGCTACTAAACTAATAGAGATAAAGGCAGGTTCCTGCTGGCCCTGAATTAGAAAGTCATTAAAGAATATAAACACACAAGGGAGAACACAGACAGAGAGATAGACACACACACACACACACACACACTACCACACACACACACACAAGCGCACACTATAAAGTCAGTTTACTATATTTTTCCACTGTTCTTACTGCATAAGTGGTTTCAACAATCCTTTAGAGGCATGGTGCCAAACCTGGAGGTCTGGATCCTACAGTGGTTCACAAAAAGGATTACTGGGGAATTTCTTTGCTATAAACTGAAAATTACTTGCCAAATGTCGCACAGTCTTTGCATGTCTAAAAATAATTTCAGTCAAACAGTTGGACTGCTTACAAAGTCGGCAGTGTTTAGGATTAAAGTTGAAATCACTGAGAAATTTGATGTTGCTGTGTGTTTCCCCTGTTTTTTATAATGTATTTGTATTTTTCTTATTGTTAATAAATCCAATAAAACCAAAATCAGCTCTCAACTCTAAGCAGCTTCCTCCTAAAGACATAAATCTTTATGAAGTGCTCACAAATATGCGGTTTCATTTTCATAACAGATTCACTGATTTTTCTACAACAGCTGCTACCTGTAGTGCTCAAACAGAAGGAACAGTTCATTTGGTGGGGACCAATTTTATTGGTGCATTAATCAATATGTAATACTCTGGTGAGTAACTGGAGCGGCAGGACAATATATGTAGGACTGAGTCATGCTACCACATGTGCTTATGTGCGCCTTCACAGTAATGAAGGATCACTCCAGCCAATACAACAGCGCGGCTCACTGATGTGGCTAAAAGAGGACCTTTAACTTATTTTCTGTCATTTACACGCTGTTCCAGTGGTGGATGTTCACATTAAACATGACTAAAGTTTCAAATGATGAAGTCAGTGTGTGTGTGTGTGTGTGTGTGTGCATGTGATGTGCATATACTGACCTAAACATTCAGTTTCAGATAGTTTCTGCTGCTCGCGGCCACTTTCACAACATTAAACACGTTACAAAGATCCACTTAGTATTAGAACACACACACAAACAAACACACTGGGTTGCAGCTATTATATATTTTGCTCAGTGTTTGGGGAACAAACCACAAACCTGAAATGCCTCCAGCAGCTCGCTGCCTGGTTTGATTTTGGCCCTCTGGCCCTTTGCTGGACATCATTCCCCATCAACACGTATCTGAATAAAAACAATAATAACCACAGCCTCTTTCTTTCTTTCTTCTTTAATTTCATTTAATTTTACTATTTCAAAAATTGGATGTACTGTCTATAGCAAACAATTAGAACTGCACTGTTATGCACACATTCATGGAGTCTGGAAAAAGACCAGACAGACAGCAAGATGGCAGCAAAACACAAGATGTGCATGTGTGATCATTCATAATGAGTCACCTCAGTGACAGAGAGAAAAGTGCACTGTAGTGATTTTTTTTTAAAAGGATTTCAATCATAGATTGTGCCTTTAAAGTGACATTGAAAGCTTCCAAATCAAACCCGGTCCATTCATTTCAGCGTTTCTGAGCTTTTTAAACCAAAACTGAATGAAACACACTGAAATCTCTGCTCTGCTGGGCCTTACGGCTGCATTGGTGGCCTGGATTGAACCCTAATTTCAGTTTAACAGTGTTTGCTCCCTCTCTCCCTCACTGCCACCTCAAGATTAGTTTGGATGGTTGTACAGTGGCTGCCAGGAACGAGCATTTAAAGCCCTCTGAGGTGCAGGCGGCTTAAACAAGCTCATTTGTCAGGTCTGTATTCAGGAAGACAACCCTACAAATGGAGCTACTAACCAATTATTATTAGAAGGGAGGAGGGAAGCACAGTCCCAGTCTATTAGTCTTGCTCAGGATGGACCGTACACCGAGAGATCGGGAGGGTCAGAGCACTGCTGATCCATGAGGAGGTGTGTCTCAGTGTGGGCAACACTAAACTCAGGCTTGTTTTGAAATCTGTACAGAGATACATGCAATGATGTTTGGTGCTCTCTCTCTCTCTCTCTCACACACACACACACACACACACACACACACACAATACTTGTGCCTAAACTGGAGCAATAAAAAGAAGAAGAAGAAGAGAGCATATGGAAGCCCCAACAGAGACATTGTTACTTCGATCTGTGAAAATTCATTACAGATTCTCACAATCAGTGTGTGTGAGAATCCACCGTTTCTTCTCATGTGTGCTAAACAAAGGCACACGTGCTTGTTTTCAGAGCAGGATGCGGCACGGCCTTATTTCAAAGGCACAACTTGAAAGACGACAGACAGCTATTTACAATATTTATACATTTAGGATGCTGATACTATGCATATTATGGCTCTGTTTTTTTAGTGCGTGCATGTGTGTGTGTGTGTGTGTGTGTGCGTGTAAGGGAGCCAGTGGGGAAGGGAACGGCTGATGAAAAAAAAGGTTACTTTGGAAATTCTCTGATAATTGGTGCCTTAAAAGGAGCTCATTTTTAACTATGTCACCACGACTGCTCGATGACAATTAATCTGTTTGTGGCTGCTTCCTTGGCATCTGTGCCAATTACTTTATATGCTAATATATGTAAATGACATCTCAGATGCCAGTCTCAAGTATTATGCGAGCGGCGTATTGTGTCTTTTTTTTTTTTTATTCGTATTGTTGAGGCTGATCAGCAATATGAGTTCTTTAAACTCAGAGGTGTGTTAAGTTCTGTATTTCCTCATAAACCACTGCAGCCAACACACACACACACACACACACACACACACACACACACACACACACACACACACACACACACACACACACACACACACACACACACACACACGACACATTTGTTTCAAAGCCACCATTCTTTCTGGGGTTTGTCCCTGAGATCATCACGGAGTCTTTAAATAATCTGTTAAGTTGCACATAGATCACGTCACTGTTTTTGCACGTTAAATGAAGAATTGCACCAAAAAAAAAAAAAAAAAGGTGTTCTGTCCTTATTTTTTCTGCTCAAGGAGAAACACACTGACAGCTGTGGTTACAGAAAAGCAGACTTTTCCCAATCAAATTCTGACAAAATGAGAACAGCCTCATAATAGAAAGCTGAACCCCTCGATAATCCTAAACTATCACAGTATGTCATTCTCCTCGAGTCTTGGCCTCTTTTTTTTTTTTTTTTTTTGCTTTTCTTAAAAACAAGGTTAGGGTTCCCTGTCAACACAAACAGTCATTTAGATTTACAGAGTAAAAAAAAAAAGCAGTCTTATTACTAACATAAATGTCTGTAATATAAAATGCAAACACAAAGTCCAAACAGCAGACAAAGACATGTATCGAGGCTATCTGGCAGGGGGCCAAATACTTCTTTGATCAGGCCTCCATACAGCATTTAGAAGTAGTGTGTAAGCACTGTGAGCTCATTCCACACAAACACTGCTATAAATTAATTTATAGATTTTAAAAAAAGTCATATAAGGAATGTATTCGTCAGTGATGATAATTCCTGAATAATCTGAAACTGGTATCAACACATTTGATAAAACAGCGTAGCATTAGGTATAACTTACACTAGAGGTGTCATAATAAGCATGTATTGACAACAGTGGTGATACTTAAAAATTTTGTATGCTTCTGTGGTCGTTTCAAATTTATTTAGAAATTATAGAGGAATTTGACTGATTACAGCTATTTTTCCAATTTTTCTATAGACATTGTCTGACACTGTGACAGCTGTACTGTACAGAGGAACAGTGCACATACAGCACAGTTTAACCATACAGTACTGTAGTATTGTAGGCTGTAGTTATATAAGCATTCATGTAGTAAATTAGTGGCTACACTGTAAAATGTTATGTTTATACACCAGATAAAGATGCCTTACAGGGGAAGTTACAAACACATTAAGACCTTTTACAGCCACACTGTAGTGTTTAATAGAGTTATGGAGTGTTGTAAATCATGGTCTATAATAACTGCCATCAAATGAGGTGCTACCAGTGATGGTTCAGTTAGAAACATCAGGAACTGCACATAAAGGACCTGAACACACAGGGCTTAACAAATTTACTAGACCACCTGTCAAAAAAAGCAAAAAACACAAATATCCTAGAAACCCGTAAAAAAAAAAAAATAGCTTAAAACTAAAAACATATTAAATATATAAATATATTGCTATTTATTTGGCAAATAACAAACTGAATTGAACTATTTTTACCCGAATTTGAGCAGGCACCCCGGACTTCTCTGATAAATCAAGCATTCAGCATTCAAACACCAAAACTCATTTTTCAGTTCAGGAATGCAAGTAAATAACTGCATTATGGAATTTTAACCAAAACATAATAATGTGTGTTACTATTTTTTTCTGCAGTAAATTTGAAAATTCATGGATAACAACAATAATATATTTTAGCATTTAAATGTAATTAACGAGCTTGTGCATATTGATGGATTAAACAGAAACACAACAATGATTTTGGTAATTACTGATGGTGTTAATTTAGGGCGGCTGTGGCAGAAACCTTACACTGGGTGCTGGTATGATACATTTGTTAACATTTGTATGTCTTGGCTGCTCGCTTTTGCAATATTAGAGATGAAGCAGTGACCTCTGTGAAGCAAAGGTTGTTTATTTTAATTAATTAATTAGTTTGTTTGTTTTAGCATCCAGTTGTAACACCTTGTTTTTCAGACTTTAATGTCACACTAGGGGCTTCACAATGCCAGGGCACTGGAAACCAGTGTGACATTTCAAACATGAAATAAGAGATATTTAAATAACATCAATAATGTACAGCTGATAATCTCATTAATAACTATGTAATTGTTCTTTTTGTATTCTGTTGTACAGTTATGGTTGCAGATTCTGTTAACACCTGCAGGCACCTGTATTTAAACTTTAGTTCATTTATCTAAAAAGACAAACTCATAGATCAATTTGATTGATAGCATTATTGTTTACATTTCTTACGTGAAAATCTGATGTTGTGGCAGCTACTATACACGCGAATAAATCTGTGTGTTATGTAACAATCATCAACAAAAAGTATCCAGTTGATAAAGGTAAAATTCGGTCTCCATGAAGATGTGCACTTTGACTATATTGTAAAATTGTATGTTTATACGCCAGATGAAGACGCTTTACAACAGGACGTTACAAACACATTAAAGGTCATTTACAGCTACACTGTAGCGTTTAATAGAGTTATGGAGTGTAAATCATTGTTTATGAATGGTGCAGGGGTTGTTGAATGCTGCTGCTCAGTCAGGGACACAGGAAAGCATTAAGAACTGTACATAAAGACATCATAAACACATGTTTTGTCTGCAGGGTTTTACAATATTAGAGATGAAGCTGTGACCTTTGACCTTTTCATGGAAGAGGTTTTTTTCAGGTTTTTTTTTTTACCTACTTTGAGGAACTTTTTTTTAGCTGTATTAAATGCGCACTGTACTTGTATATCCAATAACTACAAAGACTACAAACACTATTATTCTGCAACTATATGCTGCTGCTGCACTTGTATAGATGCCTGTGGGTGGATGTGTAGAATATGCCCGTGTATTATTTTAAAGCCTTGCTGGAGTAAGTGGGATGGGTTTAGGAACTGGCTCGGTAGTACGGATGGAACCAAATTTGAATACATTATGTGGATATAGACGGCTAATATTCTCTGAACACAGGCATAAATCAGTCACATGGAAGCCAGGGACGTGGGAGCTCAGTGAGACGGCGAAGAATAAGAGAAATTATTTGAATTTACAGTGAGACGCATACAGTGTCTCAACATGCATTCGTGGGAATTAACTAGGAGCGGTGAATACATTATATGACTACCTCATTTAACAGAAGCATATCTGACCTGGGATTTGATCTTGATTTGATGTCAGTGTGACTGAACATTTCCAGTATGACCTGGTTTAAGCTGGTGCTTTGAGTCAATCAGCTGCTCTCTGCTACGCCAGGAAACTTGAACAGCTCTCGCTGCACAACCAGTGGAGGCACTGCTCTGTTACTTGGTGGAAAAATGCTAAGTAAATGTTAATGAATGCACTTTGAGCGTATTCACAGAGCCTTTTTTCTTTTTCTATAAATGGCAGTAATTACCCACATTTCCTGCACGACACACACACAAACACACAGGGCTGCTTAAAGGTGCTCCTCTATTGTTCCGTCTCGTTCCTCTGCTCTGTCTTCAGCCTTCCAGCCCACCAACTGAAGATGTCACTGTTGTATACCAAATGGTTGCTCCCCGCTCTCCTCTTTCTGTGTGTGTGTGTGTGTGTGCGTGTGCGAGATGAGAGAATATGTTTCTGTGTTCATCAGTGAGAAACAAAGCTATGTTGTTGTATTTAAGATGTTCAGCTGTGAAGTTTTGACAAAGCGGGGGGTATGACAGACACAAAAAAACAAAAGAAAAGCATCAGAATTAATCCAGCTGGGTGATCTTTAAGAGAGAACTCAAAACAACTAAATTACATACGTGAACTTGATTGTTAAGCGTAAACTGCATTAACGTACAGCTTTCAACATATGAAAATCATCAGTTTTCCTTTATTATTTTACAGGCAAAGAATTCACACAGTGTATGAAAATACTAAAATAATGAGTATTATTCCAGAGCTTAAGTATTCATTAAAACAATTATGAAATTGAAAGCTGCTGTTTAAGGGGCAGGAGGTGGTGCCACACACATGCACTCCTGTCCAGCTTCGCGTGGATCTTCCACAGCACACGCTGGGGTGTTTTCTGCATTTTCATTTTTTTTTTTAATATTATTTTGGTAATTACAGCATCAGTGTTTACGATTTGATAATTATACTGAAGTTCAACAAAAGGAAATTTGGAAAGACTAAAAATACAGACTACAAATAAAAGGAGAGCGTGAACACGAGGCGCTGCAGAAACGGTGCTTGAATAAAACATAAAATAGTCTGTGATCCTGTATGCATAAACATCATTTTTACTCCAGTCTGTGCGCGTTTGCACAGATTGGATATAATATGTGATGTTACAGATTTATTAACCGTTAGATTTGACAATTTAAGCATTTGGTTCATCTTTTGTTTGATTGCTGTGTTTTTGCTTCGTGGCTTTCTCGACTATCTGTGAAAATTCGGCATTTAAATTCACCACAGCAGAAACTGATAAATCGGGGCTGGATTATTAAAGATAACGGTAATATACTCAAAGTCACTGAATTCAAATGGTAAATATTCTAATGCTGGCCACAAAATCCAGCTGTGCTCCTTACAGTGTCACCAGCTGCCGAATGTTACTCCTGTGTGTGACAGAAATAGGTTGTGAGAGCTTGTAGATGTGATGAGTTGATGAAAAATGTAAACATGTGTAGAAATTTTGTATAAATATATCTGTATAAAACCATCACACACTAAACTGAATTTGTGGACAGAAAAAAAATTCAGCTTCCTCTTTTGTTTGACACAGGGTCTAAAAATATCACCCTTACCTTAAAATGTTCAGACACAAGTGCCTGAAATTATTCACAAATATAGAGAATTATATTTACATAAAAATGGTGAAAACTTTATTATTTACTCATAGTAGTATTATTATTATTTACTTGAGTCTAGTTTCAGGTACAAGCAAGCATCAGCCTCTAGGTGCCACTTTCAGGCTGTCCCCAAAACTTAGTCAGTCCCACATAGACTTCCATGTTAAAATGTCCACCTTTATAGCTGAAAGAAAAAAATGCTTACATGTTAAAAACCTGTTCTGGCCCTTTTCCCTTTCTTTTTTAACAATTGTACCATAGGTGATTATTTTTGGTATATTGCAATGGGGTGTTCACTTTGATGAAGCTCTAACCGCTAGCTGTCTGCTAGGCCTCGCCTCGGCTAATTCACTGAGCCTGCCTACCCAGTTTGTTTTTAAAGGAAATATCTGACTATGACTTGCTGTGTGATACAGACAAAGAATCTTGTGCTTAAGGTTTTGGTGAGTGAAATTTTAGTCTTTTATTAGACTGTTAGTGGTCAATAATTAGCAGGTATCTGTGTCTGCGTTGCAGCCTGCTAATACGGCTTGCTAGCATTAGCTGATAACGCTGACCAACATGCTGGTGGCCAAAATACTAACATGAGCTTTTGCATCAAAATGCAGAGTTCAGGGTGACATCACAGGGTACAACCATAACTGAGTGATTACAAACCCTCAAATCAGGCACTTCAAATGCACCCACTAAGATCACGAAGTGACAAATTCCTTTCTCCTTTTCAACACACATGTTACAAAGTTGCACCTGAGATGTGAGAGAACACACTGAGGGGTGGGGTGAAGGGGGCTGGGGTAGAGGTTAGCATAAGATCAAGTAGCTTTTGGCCCTCTCTGCTATATCCGAGCCACGGTAAGTTTCTTTCAAAGCTTTGTTTTAGTACATTAGAATTTGAGATTCACAAAAAGCCCACGTTCTTGGGTGAAATGGAATCAAAAGCAGGTGAGATCACAGGTAAGACCAGAACAATTCTGCACATTTAAAAAAGCCTGTGAGGCATATTTGTTGCTGATTTCAGAGCATTTCGATATTTACTAATAAATCCATAACATACCTCCATCCTAGTCTGTACAACACAAAATGCTGTCAGGCTAGAAGTACCTGTGAAGCGGTCATATAATGAGCCTTAACAATCTTGTTACAACCTGTTACAGTCATACAGCATGTGTTACCTCTCCAGAAACCATTTCTGTTTGGTTTTGAAACTCAGAAACTTTCACCATCTACATTGAAAATGTGTTAATTCTTAACTTGGAGACAGGCAAGAGCTCCAGCAACAGCCAGCAACTCTCTGGCATTACTGGCCCATTATACTCGCCATTCTTGCCCTCGCGAATGACACCTCATGCCAGAAGTGATGTCACACCCACTGGTGCAAGCCACGCTTTGGTGTAATTTCGGCCGATTGTGCACCTCTGAGTTTTTGTAAACTTGTGTGGGTGCTGTGGCCAGTGCCACTGCGTTGAAGACGTGAACAATCATATCAGTTTTTACTGCCATTTAAATAATATAACTACAGAAGCTTGGAGATTCAAATAATATACAGTGGGAGATGCCGCAAGAGTTTGAGACTGTCTGGAAAAAACTCTGGAAGAAAAAACCTTTGCTTGTTGACTTCTCCTCTTGCTATAACAGCGTTGATGTGGAGGTTTTTTTGTTCAGGAAAAAACACTGCAGTGAGCTCTCGCACCCTCAGCTCTGGTATAAGTGGTACAGAGCTGTGCCGACATCACAGTTTGCACGCAACACGACCAATGCAGTGAGTATAATGGGCCCATTACATTGCCCCACCTACTAGTACGTCCACCTCCCTCCCCTTTGCTTCTCTCCCTGCTCTCTCCATCCTACCCTGTATTTATCAGGCTGTGTGACTTTCTAATCCCTCTCTTTAGCAGCAGTGTGTGAAAGCTAACACTCCTCCGTGTGATTATGGAGGGCCCTGGGCTGCTGATTATCTGAAGAGACCACCACAGAGACCCCCGGCCATGCTCTCCTAAGCCAGCACTGCTTTAACACTGTTTAATTGATCTTCACACTTTTACAAGCCCCCCCCCCAAAAAAAGAAAAAAATTAGCGCAGGTAAAACTGGGCGTTTTGGCCGTGGGAGATTGCACTGTAGAATGCCATTTTTACATTTTGTTTTTTTCACTGGATGATGTTGAGTTGTTGATGTTGACATTTTTAAAGTTTTTTCTTTATGCTTTTTTATGCTGCTTCAACAGAACATCACAACTTTCTGTGTAGCTTTTTTTTTTTTGTCTGACACTGTAACGCTTAATATATTCTGTATCGTGTTTAGCACATTACATTAGCACATGGGACTGTTTTACTAATAGTTTAGCTTCCTAACAGTGTGTTCACAAAAAACAGTTATTGGAGTAAACTAACCCTAGAGCTTGCAGTCAAGTTACAATTTTGTCTTTCAACAATTATCATAAACTAGATTAAAAAAAAAATGTCCTTACTCACTCACTCACTCTAACTCAACTAAAGGTTTAAGGGCTTTAAGCCACATTCACCCATTCACAAACATATATCACACAAGGCTTTATTCTTTATTGTTTTAGTTTTCCCTAAATTACATTCACACTCATACTCCAATAGATGTATCAGGGCAATTTGGGGTTCAGCATCTTGCTCAAGAACACTCTGACATGAGGACTGGAGGAACTGGGGGACCAAACCACTGATCTTCCGATCATTAGAGGACCCACTGTAGATCTGTTCAGTCTGAGTCAAGATGACAGAAAGACAGCCTTTGGTCAACAGGATCTAGCCAAAGGAAGGAAATGTAATAAATGGTTTCTGTAGGTGAACCTGTGTGGGTTTTTTTTGGCTTTATTCAATGGTGGCGATAGGCAGGAAAGCGGGGAGGAGAAACAGGGATGACATGCGGCAAATGGCAACAGGCCGGGACTCGAACCTGCGCTGGCTGCACAGCCAAGTGGCATACATGGTCGCCAACTCACGACCTGAGCTATCCTGATGCCCCCATGTGTGAGAATTGTTAACAGTTTCCTTGCAGCAGCCTTTGACTGAGGATCTCCAAAGGTCTCTAAACCAAATCACTTTCAGCATCCCATAACCAAGATGTCGATTGGTTATTGGTTTAAGTACTCCATCGTTCTTCCAGAGGCTACTATTGCCGCATTTGCATTAGTACCTACTCAGCGCAGCTCGACTTGACTTGGCACAGTTTGCAGGCATTTCTATTATTACCTTGTACCAAGTACCAGGTACTTTTTTAGTACTCACTCAGCTGGGGTTCCAAGCGATCTGAGGCAATCCGAAAATGTGACGCGGAAGAACAGCATGCCACTGATTGGCCAGGGAGTGTTGTCACTAGTGGAGTCATGCAAGCAACTCCTTCACCAGATTCAACCATGCAATTTTTAAAACCAGACAGCAGGAAGATGGAGGCACAGAAAGCACGAGGAGGCTCGGCTGAATGTCTTGACCAGGGGTCGGCAACCCGTCGGCAACCCGGCTCTGTGTGGCTTGCGGAAGTAAATTGTAAGTATCCAATTGAAGTACATTTTATATTTGTCAGTTCGGTTTTTGTTGTAGTTCTAAACTGGAACATTATTGTGATCTTGAAATATTAAAATAAAATCATTTTATTTATATATTTTTGTTTCTCAACATATGCCACTGGCGGTAGCCGCTACCGGCTTCCGCTAGTATTTGTGGCTCTCAGTGTTTTCTTTTCCGTAGAAACCGGGTTCAAATGGCTCTTTCTGTATTAAAGGTTGCCGACCCCTGGCCTAGACTAACAGTTTGCAGCGGTAGTTTTGCAACGAAGCACCTGTTACCTGTCCCTACTAGCCGTGAACAGCTGGTTAACACCAAGCGCTGAGGCAGCTGATCAAAGGAACTTTGAATTACCGTAATTACGCTACCGTTTGTCTTATCAGAAAAACGGTTTCTGAAAGCTGAGAAAGCGCACTTCACACCCAACATAGGGTTATTACGGTAATTGTTGCCAGAAGTACACAAATGGCGGCACTTTTGAAGTACACTGAGTCGATTGTGACATGTTTGGTGGTGTAGGTTAATACTTAACAATGATAACCTTCATCCATTAAAACACTGTACGGGGACTTAAGCATGATTACGATAGTAAACTGGCATTAGCTATGTTAGCTTGCCTCTATCTCATCCATTGTTGTGTTGTGTTTTGAGCCACATACAAACTACGTCAAGAGACTACTGCCTGCGTTGCTATATCGACGCCACCCACAATGAGGTGGTCCTCAATTGCAATGGAAACAAAACAAGACTGTGGGGAGTTGTGCCAAGTTTTTTACTAGCCTATTTGTTACCAATTTTCTTAAATACTTTAATTAAACAGAGGTCACATTTTATATATGGAAATCATCCATGGACATACCAGAATAGCAAAAGGCTGAATTACAGATAAAAGATTCTCTGATAAACAAGGATCCGTTTGAGAAGAGCAGAAATAGCTTTTGCTGTCCATAGTAAGTAAATGTGAGTTTTACCAACAGTGAAATAAAGATGAACGACTGCTGTGATGCCGTCTTTTATTTGAGTTTATACAAACCCTGCACATGCCAAGCTGTGCTGTCATTTCAAAGCAACCATTGTTGCCTATATTGTCCACGTCAATGAAGGCAACAATTGGTACTGAAAGTATAATTTATTAATATTAAATAATACACTCCTCTTTTTTCTCTTCCCCCTCACTCCCTGACCAGTCTAGGCAGATGTTACCTGTTCCTGATCCTGGTTCTGCTGGAGGGTTCTTCCTGTTTAAAGAGCGTTCTTACTCCCTGCTGTTGCAAAGTGCAGCTCAGAGGGGATCTACCTCCTGAAAGTGTTGTCACCACATGTAGTGCGGACAATCTCTGCTGTTTATTCAACAGGGAAGGAAACAAAACCCCTTTGCAAAGTAATTATACTTTAGATTATAGTATTTTTGAAGTTTTTTTTTAAATTTTTTTTATTTAAGACTCATACACATCAACATAATTCAGATTTCATGACAGATTGACTGAGTTCATTAACTGGTGTTATTTTATGTAAGTCAGTTCAATTGTTCTCATGTAACCTAAAGATAAAAGTTCATTACAGTAATAGAACAACAATGCTATTATTTAGTAATAACTCTAATATTGACACATACATATATATCATTTTTCTAACACATTCAGCCATCAGCAATTTGCAGCGTTTTTACCATTATTTGCTTGTTTGGACTTGACACAGAGCATCTAATAACGCAGCGCTGACATTAAATGGACGCAGTAGCATTTCCCAAGCTTTATGAAAGTTACTAAAATGCCTTCTATTTATTAATCATATTTAAATTTATAGTAGAGACAAAAGTAATAAATGCAGCACATAAGAAATAATGACACACCACTCAGCACTCATGTGTCCTTAAGGGCACATGTATCGCTTATTCACTCCTCATCTGGCATTCAGATTCTTTTATTCCTATCCTGAACCATTAAAGTTTTCAGTGTGTTTGTCTTCTTGGCGTTTGCTTTTTCAGAGGACTGATAATTTGTGTTTTGGTAGGTAGCCAGACTTAAAAGATGGGGAAGATGAGTAAAAAAAAGAATAAATGTGCATTTCAAAGCACTAACTCACCCATTTTAGGCATTTTTTTAATGTGACAGATGGATATATGGTGACTCTATCTTCATAATAAGAACTTTCCATGAAAAAGTTTGTCACAATAAAGAAACGCCATAAAAAGTTAGATATCATAATGACATGAAATACAAATGGCAGCAGATAGAAAGGACAAGGTCTGGCACTGCGCACAATTCAAACGCACCCTTATCAAAACCTCTGAAGCTTACCATGCCATCCAGCTATTTAATCTGTAAACAGAACAGAAGAATATGTTACTTATTTCTTGACCCACTATATAACCTTGAAATTCAGCATTCAGTTTTTATGGTCATTCCCAAATGTTTGTATTTTGTAATCTGAATAACCTTCAGATGAACATTGGAGGCCCTTTTTTAAATACTCTTATCAACACCAGGCATGTCACTAATACAGACAGGTACTGAGGGAACCTCGGCATTTCAATTCAGTTCAATACAATTCAATTTCATTTATATAGCACCAGATCACAACAATTGTCTCCTCAAGGTGCTTTATATTGTAGGATAAAGACCCTACAATATTACAGCAATAACTCCAACAATCGGGCAACCCTCCTGGAACAAGCACTTCGAGACAGTGGGAAGGAAAAACTCCCTTTTAACAAGAAGTAACCTCCAGCAGAACCAGGTTCATCGAGGGGCAGCCATCTGCCACGACCAGTTAGGGGTCAGGGGAAAGAGAAGAGAGCAGAGGGCGATAGGACAAAAGACACAAGTGGTAAAGAGTCAGACTTTAAAATTCATTAATGATTTAATGCAATAGTGTATAAACACACAGAGAGTGAAAAGGAGGTGAGTGAAGAAGAAATAAGCCTGTAACAGCCTAGGCCTATTGCAGCATAACTGAGGGATGGTTCAGGGTCACCTGATGCAGCCCTAACAAGAAGTGGTGCCAAGCACAACAAACCCCGCCCCCTGCAAACGTTTTATCGCTGATTTGAACGTTGTTGGTGTCATTAAAGGGCTGTGTGGCAGGCTAAATCCATGTCCATAATTTTCCAAAGTTTAAGTAAAATAACTTTGATTTTATGGTCATTTTCATTTTTTTGTAAAAGTTTTATCTCTTTTAATGAGAAAATAGCGATTTGTCAAATGGGAAACAGGGGAACTGAATGATCGGGTTGTACAGAATCAAAAGTTTTGTCATGTGATGTGGTCATGTCCATGAGTAATGTTGCCGTAGCTCAGGAGATAGAACAGTAATCTATTAATCAGAAGGTTGATGGTTCAATTCCAGGCTATTCCAGTTGGCATGCCAAAGTATCTGAGGGCAAAATACTGAAGTGCTTGTATGAATAAGGAATGTTACATTGAGTGCTCAAGTACTCAAGTAAAGTGTTATATAAAAAACTGTTTATTTATTTATTGTTTTAGCTTTTCTGGTTGCATCTAATGCCATTTAATCTGCGTAGACTTTTCACAAATCTGAGGAAAACCCATCTTTACGTATTCACACGCACTTTTGTCTAGAGGTCGCTTATTTCACTCTAAAATGTAGATATTGGTCGTAAAACGTGCCCACAGAAACAACCAATGTCTACATTTTTTCAAGGAGGACAGGTTGTTCTTGCTGCAACAAATGAGGATGGTGTGTCCTTTTCAGTGGAGATTTGTTCCAAAATATCCGTTAAACTGAGTTTCCCAGGTTAAATTCAAGCAGGTTAAATTTCTGGCCTGTTGTTGCGGGAATGGCCCGCAACAACAGGCCAGAAACACCATACTCCCACACAGTGACGTGCGGTGAGGGTCGTGACTGGTGAGGCACCGACGTCATCACATCAGATTTACAAACATATAGCTTATTCACCATTTGATTGGCAACAGTTGTTTTGTTTAACATTAACATAGTCTGAAGCAAACCTTTTAGCTCCGGTGTTGGTCTTCCTTTAATTATTATCTTCTGCTTCAATTGAAAGTCCAGTTTAGAAAATTCTTTCAGTTGAGTTATGTAATCTTCCATGTTGAACATAAGGCCAAGCAACAGGAAAAACTAACTGGCCTTGCTAACTGTTTATGGTAGCTTGCCGCCGAGGAGTCGTAGAGTCCCTGGGATCACCAGCGCCCCCTACCATGAGGCACGAGAACTGCGTGCCTCACCTAGTGTCTCTTCGCAGCAGTTTCATGATCGCTCAACACAAGAATGCATTACACACACATACAGTTGTTAATGAAAAAAACAAAAAAAAAAACTGTGCATTATATACACCAGCTAAAATATAGAAATTTAGTTCATATAGTAAAAGTGTTAGAACATTTTAATAGCCACATGCAAAGGGAAAGTAATCCGGTCTCACTGCATAGCATGCCAGCACAGTTAGTAGTCATTGGCAATGACTATACTGAGCCGCACCACGGATTGCGCAATCCGTGGTGCGGCTCGCCGGGATGGTGCCTCACCGTTCGTCTCTTAGTATTTGACCGGCAAATGCGAAAATTCAACGATTTTGAAAAAACTAATCTAAAAATGGTGTAGTTAAATGGAAAAGAACTGTAGCCCCTTAACTGGCAAGGGCCCGGTGACGGGCCGTTTGTAGTCCCTTTTATATGGCAGGCTAGACCCTCCCATTTTTATTGACACGTCATTCGGCCAATCATGTAACTGGCTGCACCAAATCACCTGACAAAGCTACGTGACGCCCTCTGAGTATTATTGGCTCTGGGAAACCCATTTCTTAACATGATTGGCCGAATGAGGTGTCAGTCAAAATGGGCGGGTCTAGCCTGCCATATAAATGCACTTCATTCGGCCCGCGGACCAGACGCAGCCGATTAATAGGCTATGAAATGGGTTGTTCAGAGCCAATAATAACCAGAGGGTGTTATGTAGTTGTTTCAGGTGATTTTATTTGCTGCCAGTTAAGGGGTTAAAATACAAATCACTGAATGAATATAACCATTTAATTTATTTTTAAATTTTATATTTCCATGATGACAGGTGAGGCCGTGCCTCACCTGCCTCCCCTGACTGCACGTCACTGCTCCCACAGCACCCCCCACTGGATACCCCGAGGGACGCAGTCGAAAGCCTTCACCAAGCCCACAAAACACATATAAACTGGATGGGCAAACTCCCAAGCACAATCTTTATCCTCTCGAGGATATTCTGTTGCCTGCTCTGGGCCCTGGAAGACAACATAAAAGGAACTGCTGGCTAAGGTTAAGCATAGATTCCACTGTGGCTCTTTTGTCCTGTCTCCCTCGTCTCATCCCCAACCGGCAGATGAGCCCGGTTCTGCCCAAGGTTTCTGCTGGAGGTTTTTTCCTGTTAAAAGAAAATATTTCCTTCCTACTGTTACCAAATACTTGCTCATAGGAGGCTGTTTGATTGGTTTTATCTCTACAGGGTAAGGCAGGGTCTTTACCTTGCAGTATGACACACCCTGAGGTGATTGTTTTTGTGATTTGGAGCTGTTTAAATAAAGCTGAATTGAATTGAGGGAGTAAGATTTAGGTAACTTTAATGTAGGGAACCACTTCCTTAAACTTAGTAATAGCACTTTCAGAAAGACATCCATTGTTATGAAATGCATTCCCCACTGTAACCCATTATTGTAAATATAAATGTTTTTAAGAAATGATCAGAAAAAAGAGGGTTTTCGGGGAATGCTGTTAAATGTTCTGTTTCTATGCCATATGTCAAGATCCAGAGTGCGATTAAAGCGGAGGGTGGGCTTGTTTACATTTTGAGAGAAGCCAGCTGAATCTAATAATAAAGCAAATGCAGTGTTGAGGTTATTGTTTTCAGTATCTATATGAATGTGAAAATGACCCACTATAATTATGCTATCTGAACTGAGCACTATATCAGATAAAAAGTCTGAGAATTAAGAGAGAGTCTCTGAATAAGGGCCAAGTCGACAAGAGATACACACAAATCCAAGACCTTTCACTGCACGGGAGATCCTCCTGCAATTAATGTAAATATAAAATAAATGTAGGTCAGGACAACATTATAGTCCCATTTCATAATAGAAAACCCTTTAACAGACATCTTATTACTTTCTGCAAAACTATTTTGCCCTAATTTGAAGGCCTTGCCCTAAACTTTTATCCAAATACTTTTAGTCACCCCTGGGTTGGTAAAGCTATAGTACATATTGCAGCAAAAATATGTTTTCATGCATGATGTAAGCGATTGATATTCTGTGATTAGCTTTAACATTTCTACAAATAATTTTTGGTAACCTCATCCTAGAACAGACACAAAAAATTTCCATCGTAAACAAATTAGAGAAAGTACATACTGCACTCCTGTACAAGTCTACATAATGTATTTCTGTTTATATAATCTATAACAATAAAACAGATATAATGCTTACTTACAAGGTATTCACATCATATTATACTCGTATGTACAGGAATGTTACTACATAATGCACCCATACTACATAATATACTGATATCAATGCATTATATATAACTATAATCATATGGCAAACATGTACAAAACATAATGCACCCAAGCTTTTTCTTTTTCTTTGTTTTTTTTTTTTTTTAAATTTGAGCAATATTGCTGAGCAGTAGGTATGGCTTTAATACTGCTCAATGATGAGTCATAGTCTGTACTATTTATGGCCATAAGTCATCCCTGACCAACATGTTGTTCAGTGACTGAGGTCAGTTGCTAGATATGGGATATATCCACTCACAATTTTAGTCAATAATGGTACAGCCAATCACACAGCACAATATAATCACATGATTAGACTAAGCCAGTCAAGCACGAGAAAGAGGCTGCATGTCATTAGCATATTTTATCACAGCATTAGCAGCCTGAAATCCTCCATGTAGTTTACTCTCCATTTCCGACAAATACAGCTAAAATGTATGAATGGTATAAAACATCCAGGAATATGAATATTGTGCTGCACAGCTTTGAAGAGTAAAGAACACATAAGCCAAATGTCATGACTTCTTGTCGTTTTGGAGCATATAGACCAGAAAGGTAAAACCTCACAGACAGATGCCCAGATAGAGAGACAGACAGATGGACAATGTCCTCTGACTTTATTTTTTGTGGGACGATAAAAACTGGTTTCTGAGTTTTCCAGTTAGGGTAGACAAGGCTGAGTCAGGCTTTCAAATGAACTAAAAATTTGTCCTGGTTTTTGGTTGATTAAAAAGCTGGAGTGAAAGACTGCTGTGACTCCTCCTCCTTGGAACATGCTTCAAGGATTCTGACAGTGTGACTCAGGGGTGTTGATTCATTTAAACTAACATATTCATCCTGCTGTAACCGAGTCTCCCAAGACAGAATAAATCAACTTGTTGATCAATTATTAAATCATTTACTAACAGGGACTTAGAAGTGAGAGACTTAATGTTTACACCTTTAACAATACTAGGGTCCGTATCCGGGCCCAAACAAATTTGCCAAAAAAAAAAAAAAAAAATCAGGATTGTTAAAGGGTTAATAATCCACATTTAATTGATTGACTCTTTGGAGCAGTTGAGGGTGTCATATTATTCTGTCTTTTTCAGTTTTTAATGCTTAATTTGTTTTTTTTTTGCTGATGTTCTTTTGGTGGTCTGGGAGCAGACACAGTTTCTGTGGGGATGACATTTTGGGGATGACAGGAGAGAAGCTGCAGAGAGGCCTGTAAGACTGCAACTCTGCTTCCTGGTCCCAACTCTGGATAGTCACACTCTTGGGCATTTAATCAATTCTGTTAGATTTCAAGAAATGAGAGCTGCTCCATCTAAAGTCTTTTAACAAGAATGGGTTTTCCCCAGAAAATTTCCCAAATTTTTATGAAGTTCATGCCATTGTTTGGACATCATTCAGATAGCCAGCAGTTTAGGGAGAACATCTGGCTAAACGTCACTATGGTCCGACTGGGGAGGGAACCAGAGAAAACTACAGATTCTGACATTGTTTTGGCAAAGTAACACACCAACTCCATATAAATTTTAGAGACCTCCGATTAATACAACCGAGTGACACTACTTACCAAATCTACATTTATCTTCAGCCAGCAGTTTCAAATTTCCTTCCGTGTTGCTTGAAGGACCAGCCCCAGAAAGACAATCACCTGTAGTCTCTGGAGTTGCTTGAATAGAGTCACCAATAACCAGAGTTTTTTCTTCAGCAGGTGCATCAGCAAGTGGGGAAAACTGATTTGAAACATGAACGTATTGGCGGTGTACCCGGGGCTTCTGTTTTGGGCTACACTTCCTCCTCACAGTCACCCATTTTTTGGCTGCTCTGTAACACCTGCTGCGGCTAAGCTACTATGTGAAAGTTAATAATTAATTAATCAAGCTACACAAATTAAGCTACAGGAACAGGATGTGATACAGTCCTGCAGTGAGAGCCAACACAAGTTAGAGCACCACCAACCAACATGCCTCATTTATTTAAAAATAAATTATTGATGTCTTTTTAATAACCCACATAATATCACAAATAATTGTGTAATTGCATGTGTTTGATCACATGGTGACAGATTAGCATAGTTTTCAAGCATTATAGATACTGCAGTGATATCTTTAAATACATTGTGCAGTGTCATGAATTCTGCTATGGTGATCGCACTAAACAAGATGTAAGGTTATCCTACAAAAGGAGCAGTGAACAGGGTGGTTTAGATGAAATCAAAGCCCCGGCCTATAATATGGTTTCAGCATGGCCACAAATACTAATAATATTAATATTAATATTAATAATAATAATAAAACTGTGTAATTACCAGCAATTACCCTACCAGCAATTACCCTGCCTCATTACTGACATAGGGCTATTGAAGTCATTCCATCGTTACAATCACATTATCAGTGCTGTCACTGCCACTTACTGAACTCAGTCATCACTGCCATCACATAATTACTGCACATGCTGCACAGGTGCTGGGTCAGCCGCAAATCCATTCTACTATGTTCACTCATTCTATACAACATGTTGTGTTATGATACTATATTGCTGCAAAATGTACGCAGAAACAGCACCACCCCAACAGACTGTATGGATTCCACAAATTTGAAAGATTTTTTTTTTTTTTTGCCATTGTTTTCTCTTGAAATAGCACCTTACTCACGTTGTCCTTTCATTTATCCATCTATACATACTGTTTGTCATTTTAACAAGAGCCGCAAATTTGCTCTTATTTTATACTTGGAATTGATTGTGTTTTCTGTAACTAAGAGTAGCGGACACTCATGGACCCCTTATAAGGTGAACCAGGGGACAACTGCATTGAAGCCTAAACTAAAAATCCTGACTTTGGCTAGCCTCCTCTTGGTGCTTTAATAAGATGTTTGGCATCACAGGGAATGCCAGGACTGTGGTGTCTGATGCCAGCATTGCCCAGAACCACAGAAGAGTGTCTGAGGGGTTCTCTGACCTCTCCCACTGGGCAAAGGGGGGACTGCTTTAATAAGGCTGCCTTATCTTTATTCACCATGTAACCTCCCTTCAAACACGCACACACACACACACACACCAAGCCGTGGAATGGGCACTGGCAACCGGCATCATGGCTGTGGCATGACCACAGCTCTATTAGTGGTCTCCAGGACACCAGCTGATCCTCTCTCAGGGTCCCTGTCACACTGATGTCTTCATCACTAAGCTGAGCAGACAGACCAGACCTGCCAGCTAGTGGAGGTGACAACAAATCCAATTACCTCCCCTCCATGGTGCCTGGACCAGACTTGGGTGGAGGTAGAGTTGAGGGCTGGGGTGGAGTGTGCAAAAGTGACAGTGGGACAGTGGAGCATGTTGCTAAGCTATAGAGGAAGAGGGACATGAAAGACAGAGTGCTAGCAAAGGGGGTGATATACTGATATCAAACTGACATACAGCTTTAAGCTTGGCCTCTGATAGAATAAACTTACTGTATATTTCATGCTATAACACATCAAATTCAGGCCACAGAATTGCCTTTATTCATAGCATGTAATGTTACAGTGTATGAAATATCACTACTAGATATCAGTGGATTGCAGTCAACTGAGTTCTATTTTCTTACCCCTCCCAATTCAACTGCATAATTCTAGCTACGGTGGCCATAGGACAAACAACTCTGGCACCGTTTCATCTATAGTGAGTATAGGCTGTCAGTCTGCTGTTTACCTCAGCTGTCAATGTGTCTTTCTATTTAAAGTGTAAATGTGTCCATTTACTCTGGAGGAGGCTGTAAAAACTTTGTTGTTGAGGATATCCTGAACTGCTGCTGCTGCTGTTTTTGCCATTGTTTGCTGCTGGGACACTAGGCGAACAAACTCTCATAGGATGTAAGAATGTAATAAAACAGTTTATCAAACGGCAATGTGATTTTTAGGACATTCAAGCCTAATATTAGCTTATTGCTGTCGTTGCTGTCGTTGTTTAGCCCGGTTGTGTGAAGTGTGGAGATTTTCATTAATGCTCTGGCAGATGCTGAAAGGGTACAGAAATGACTGGAAGAACAGCCAAGCACCTTGGCAAGAGCTTATGAAAGCGCCAAAAGATTTTACACAACTAAGAGGGCCACCAAGGCAGTCACACATCTAATGTGGTCAGGCACACAACATTCAGGAGCACAGGGAATGTGCTTTGTTGGACTCTGTTGTATGGAGAAATGTGTTGCCTCTCCACCATTTAAAAGCCATCCCCACAGAGTCAAGTAGGTATAGCCACCCATTCATTAAGTCCTACAGGGCATCAGTCCAGAGGGATTGGCTGTCCTTGGGGAAGTCGTTTTGCCTGTGGATGTCAGGAGCAGGGTACATAGTGTCAGGGTTACATGCATGACAGGGTGTGGTCCCTGTGTTTTCCCCACCCCCGTCGGGCTGCTTATAGAGACATGTTGAGCCCTACTAAGGGCTTTGTTGAGAAGCACTAAGTACAGGTGGCCCAAACAGTTCTTCAGCCTCAAAAACCCTCTAGCATCCCTGTCCAGGTGTTCAACCCTGGGGCTGCTCCTGTCACCTTAAGGAGGGGTGCTATGGCTGGGGTTCTTCAGCTGGTATGAGTCTTGGGTGAAGCCTTACCCACCAAGTATTTTCCAGCAGCACCTTCCAGCAGCTCCTGAGCTTAACAGTGCTGCCCCTGCTTCTGTGCCAAGTCATCTGCAGGCCCTGCATGCTAAGAGCTGCTCCAGTTTGACACATGATGTTCAACACAGGCTGGTAGGCCTGCTGCGGTCCTACAGTGATGTCTTCTCAACAGGCTCCGACAACTTTGGCTGCATCAGTGTTGACCACACCAGGCCCACCAGTTAAGCACCCACCAGGCAGGATAGCAGGGGACAAACGTACAGCAGCTGAGCAGCGGGACCATGGGAGGGTCTTGGAAAATCATTTGAATGTGCTAAGAGACAGTATGATAAGAACCTTTTCCAGGTTCAGTATCAGGCTGGTGCTGCAGTGTGGCATCAGATTAAACGAACCACGAGAGTGAGACACAAAGGTGACAAGTTTCTAACTTCCTACAAGGGTCCCTACTTCATAATAGGCCTGTTGGATGATCTGGTCTTCCACATTAAAAATAGGACCAAGAATCAAGGCTAAAGTGGTTCATCACATCATGCTCAAGCCTTATCACTCCAGGACTCCATTGGACAACAGCTGGGTCTTCCAAGACTCTGACCAGACAACATTTATTGAGGATGAGTCTGACACCGACCTCAGTCCCCCTTAACTTGTGGGACTCCCCATTTGGAGCCAATTGTCCTTATACAGGAGGTCCCTTGGGAACCTACTTCCCACTTCCTGTTCTACAAGATAGCTGTAGACTTCCAGCCAGCCCTGTTCAGCCTCAAGTGTATGAGGGCAGTGGCCAGTGCCTAACCAGGAAAGCAGGCCATCACCCTCCTCACAGGCCACAGTGGATACAGAGTGCACCTAGCAGTTTTGGAGACTGGGTCAGTCATTAGGACTAATGAATCTGAACTGAGTCAGGGTGTAGGCAGATCACTGCCCTGCTCAGGCATTTAAAAACTTTCAGTTTGTGATGTTAAAAGAGTTAAACATGTTGTAAAATCAACTGTTATGTGCAAGTTCTGTGTGTACTGTTCCATGATTGGATGGGCTTGCTTAGTTTGCTGTTACTGTTGGTGATTATTAAGTAATGTAGATATTAAAGGGCTGCAAATTATTGGTTTAACAGAATGTTCATACCAGTAAAGCGAGTATGGAAATGTTAAGTGAGCAGAGTGAGATAGGGGCAAGAGTACAGTTTCCACAGCCTCAGAGCAGTAGTTTTTCTTGCCCCATGTGGGTCCTATATTCCCTAGGCCCTACTGGATAAATATGATTACTATCGTTTCACTTTTCCTTTTCTGTGTGTTCTGGAGATTAAGTAGCATCCCTTCCAAAGTGGACGATGTATAATATGTTTTCCTTAAGAGTAGAATAGGAGGCAGAGCCTTCAGCTTTCAGGCCCCTCTTCTGTGGAACTAACTCCCAGTTTGGATTTGGGAAACAGACACCCTCTCTATTTTTAGGGTTAAGCTTAAATCTTTCCTTTTTGATAAAGCTTATAGTTAGGGCTGGATCAGGTGACCCTGAGTGTTTCTTCTTCACTCACCTCCTTTTCACTCTCCAATCATTAGTTATTATTAATCTCTGGCTCTCTTCCACATCATATCTTTTGTCCTGTCTCTGTCCCCTCACCCCAACTTTAATTGTGGAGCTGTTGGCCAGGACAATCTTAAAAAGAGATTTTAATCTCAATGTGCTTTTCCTGGTTAAATAAAATAAAATATTTAAATAGTCATGGCAGTTGACTGCCCTTCCCTGAGTCTGATTCTGCTGGTGGCATTTTCCTGTTCAACGGGAGTTTTTCCTTCCCACTATTGCCAAGTGCTTCCTCATAGGGGGTCATTTTGATTTTTAGGTTTTCTTAAAGGCGACTGTTGTGATCTGACACAATGTAAATAAAATGCAAGTGAATGAAGCCATTCCACTGAGGATGACACCTATGCCAGAGTCCTCTTCATTGACTTCAGTTTAGCATTTAACACTATTTAACACTATAATTCCACAGCAGTTGGTGGAGAAGCTGAGGTTGCTGGACATGGCATCTGCAACTGGGTAGTCAGCTCCCTGACAGAGTGGCAGCAGATAGTCAGGGTGGGATAAAGAACACTGACCTTGAACTTGACCTTCACTACCAATGCTGCAGCCCTCGTCAACAAGGTCAAGGAGACTCAGGAAGGCAGTCCTCCCCACCATCCACCTGACCAGGGGCACCATTGAGAGCATCATGACCTAAAGCCTCACCTCCTGGTTTGACAGCTACGACAGACATCAACTCATAGGTTGGTAAGGATTGCCAGAAGGATTATAGGTGACCCACTCCCGATGCTCCTGGACATCAGTGAGCACTGCACTCTGTAGGGCATCAGACATGCTAAAAGACCCTGACCACCCATCTCACTGCCTGTTTTCCCTGCTACGATCTGTGACAAAGTTTTGGAGCATCTGCTGTAGATCCAGCAGAGCATTTGTAGCTGCTTTAGTTGCTAGAGTCAGTGTTGAAATGAGTTTAACTTGGGATCTACCCACTTCATTTATTTTTGTGTGTCATCACTTCAAGTTGCTGAAATTCACAGAAATTCCATGGTCTTTGGTGGTCACATTGCTGCCAGTCTCTTCCTGTGTGGACGTCCCTTTATTCAACCCTGTTGATGTAGCAACTTTATTCAAGTTAGCCAGTAATGAGGGCTTTTCTAGAAACAGTAATGCTATTTTCAAGAGAACCGATTGGTCAGTTGACAGTGGTTATCCTCATTTTGATCTCTTAGCTCGAACACAAACTTCTCTAGAGCAGGTTAATTAAGCAGTCTAAGTTACCTTGCTAAGCCCCAGTTCTTGCTTTGAAGCATAGACATCTTGACCATATACATATATATATATATATATATATATATATATATATATATATATATATATATATATATATATATATATATATATATATATATCAGAGGCGATTGCTCTAAGACTGCAAGGGAAGCTCAGCTTCCCCTAAAATGTCAAAAAATAAGTGATCAAACATATACTGTTGTGTGTACATGTAATTGACTAAATGTGCGCTACAACGCGCTCAACTTTTGTTCAGAATCAGCTTCTTATCACTGGTAACGACGCGGCTTTCCTCTCACTCATTCCCGCAGCTTCACAGTGCTTTAAACAGTGTGGACGCTGAGCGTCTACAGAGTTCAATAGCGAAGCAAAGAGTGCAGCGAAACGAGACGAGTCATTGGATAAATGCTGGGCTTTGTCCCGCACATCGGACGCTCAGCGTCTCTGGGGGTCTATGGGGCAGTGGGCTGGCCTCGGCTGGCCCGGACGCTCAGCTTCTGCATGATGATTGGATGATCTGTCTGAGGCTGAATCCCTTTTTGATTGACAGCGAAATGAGCGAATCAGCGATCTTTTGGTGTAAACGTCCGTGGGAGCATTTTTAAATTTTCATTCTGTTGAGTTCTGTTGAGATCTCCGGCTCAGGAACGAGTTCTTGCCTCAAGTGGAGGAGTTTAAGTATCTCGGGGTCTTGTTCACGAGTGATGGGCGAAGGGAACGGGAGATCGACAGGCGGATCGGGGCTGCTTCTGCAGTGATGCGGACGCTGCACCGGTCCGTCGTGGTGAAGAGGGAGCTTAGCGTAAAAGCGAAGCTCTCGATTTACCGGTCGATCTACGTTCCTACCCTCACCTATGGTCACGAGCTTTGGGTAGTGACCGAAAGAATAAGATCGCGAATACAAGCGGCAGAAATGAGTTTCCTTCGAAGGGTGGCTGGCCTCTCCCTTAGAGATAAGGTAAGGAGTGCGGCCATCCGGGAGGGGCTCAGAGTAGAGCCGCTGCTCCTCCACATCGAAAGGAGCCAGTTGAGGTGGCTCGGGCATCTGATTAGGATGCCTCCTGGCCGCCTCCTGGGTGAGGTGTTCCGGGCATGTCCCACCGGGAAGAGGCCCCGTGGTAGACCCAGGACACGCTGGAGAGATTATGTATCTCGGCTGGCCTGGGAACGCCTTGGGGTCCCTCCGGATGAGCTGGAGGAGGTGGCTGGGGAGAGGGAAGCTTGGGCTTCTCTGCTTAGGCTTCTGCCCCCGCGACCCGGCCCCGGATAAGCGGAAGAAAATGGATGGATGGATCTGTTGAGTTGAACCGGAGACTTTCCCAATCCTCTTAGCGGCATTGTCTTTGTTAAAAACGACTAGAGACAAATCGAGCTTCTATTTCTGGTAGGTTTTTTTGTAGCTGCTTGTGTTTGGAGACTGACTTCTATCGCAGTTTCTGTCCAGTGGGTGCTGCTGTATAAATAAACCGACACATTTTATGATGTAGGCCGAAATTGAGCTTCCCTCCTTGAAAGACCAGCATCCGCCACTGATATATATATATATATATATATATATATATATATATATATATATATATATATATAAAAACAAAAGTTTGCAGATATTTCTCCAAAATGAGAATTTAAAACAAATCCCCCATTGATTCAGGATTGAGTGCCTTGACTTATAATGTTCCTGACACTGCCTGACAGAGAAAAAGGGAAATGGATGGAACAAGAGAAAAACCATAAATTTGACTGAAAGAATTCTATGAATACCAAGGTGCACTTGGACAAAAACGTTCTGGAAAAGCTGAAAATAATACCTGAGCTTTGCTTGAAAGACAAACTGTGTGGATATAATTAGTACCGTATTTTTCGGACTATACGTCGCTCCGGAGTATAGGTCGCACCAGCCAAAAAATGCATAATAAAGAAGAAAAAAACATATATAGGTCGCACTGGACTATAAGTCGCACTTTTTTTTTGGGGGGGGGGGGGGGGGGGGGGGGGGGGGTTGATAGAATCCGAGACCCAGAGCAGAAATTCCATCTTGAAGGGCAATTTAAAATAATAATGGATTAAAGAACAGGACGAACACGGTTACGCCTACGTTATGCTAACGTAACACATTCAGCTACATGACGCACAACGAACATAATTATAGTGGGTGATTTTAACATCCATGTAGAGGCTGAGAATGACAGCCTCAACACTGCATTTAATCTATTGTTAGATTCAATTGGCTTCTCTCAAAATGTAAAGGAGCCCACCCACCACTTTAATCATACTCTGGATCTTGTCCTAACATATGGCATAGAAATTGAAGACTTAACAGTATTCCCTGAAAGCCCCCTCCTGTCTGATCATTTCTTAGTAACATTTACATTTACTTTAATGGATTACACAGCAGTGGGGAATAAGTTTTATTACAGTAGAAGTCTTTCTGAAAGTGCTGTAACTAAGTTTAAGGATCTAATTCCTTCATTATTATGCTCTTCAGTGCCATGTGCCAACACAGTGCAGAGCAGCTACCTAAACTCTGCTCCCAGTGAGGTTGATTATCTTGTCAATAGTTTTACATCCTCACTGCGTATAACTTTGGATACTGTGGCTCCTCTGAAAAGGAAAGCTTCAAATCAGAAGTGCCTGACTCCGTGGTATAATTCACAAATGCACAGCTTAAAGCAGATAACCCGAAAGCTGGAGAGGGAATGGCGTCTCACTAAATTAGAAGATGCTCATTTAGCCTGGAAAAAGAGTTTGTTGCTCTATAAAAAAGCCCTCCGTAAAGCTAGGACATCTTACTATTCATCATTAATTGAAGAAAATAAGAACAACCCCAGGTTTCTTTTCAGCACTGTAGCCAGGATGACAAAGAGTCAGAGCTCTGTAGAGCCGAGTATTACTTTCACGTTAACTAGTAGTGACTTCATGGATTTCTTTACAAATAAAATTTTAGACATTCGAGAAAAAATTATTCATAACCATCTCAAAGATTATTCTTCATGTTCGGCTGTTTTCAGCACTGCTGGTATTTGTTTAGACTCTTTTGCTCCAGTTGATCTTTCAGAGTTAACTTCAATAGTTACTTCCTCCAAACCAGCAACATGTTTATTAGATCCCATTCCTACTAGACTGTTCAAAGAAGTCTTTCCAATTATTGATGCTTCAATCTTAAAAATGATCAATCAGTCTTTATTAGTTGGCTATGTACCACAGACCTTCAAGGTGGCTGTAATTAAACCTCTGCTTAAAAAGCCATCACTTGACCCAGCTGTCTTAGCTAATTATAGGCCAATCTCCAACCGTCCTTTTCTCTCAAAGATTCTTGAAAGAGTAGTTGTAAAACAGCTAACTGATCATCTGCAGAGGAACGGTTTATTTGAAGAGTTTCAGTCAGGTTTCAGAATTCATCACAGTACAGAAACAGCATTAGTGAAGGTTACAAATGATCTTCTTAGAGCCTCTGACAGTGGACTCATCTCTGTTCTTGTCCTGTTGGACCTCAGTGCAGCTTTTGATACTGTTGACCATAACATTTTATTACAGAGATTAGAGCTTGCTATAGGTATTAAAGGTACTGCACTGCAGTGGTTTGAATCATATTTATCTCATAGACTCCAATTTGTTCATGTAAATGGGGAGTCTTCTTCAGACAGTAAGGTTAATTATGGAGTTCCACAGGGTTCTGTGCTAGGACCAATTTTATTTACATTATACATGCTTCCCTTAGGCAGTATTATTAGAAAGCACTGCATCAATTTTCATTGTTATGCAGATGATACTCAGCTTTACCTATCAATGAAGCCAGATGACACACATCAATTAGTTAAACTGCAGGAATGTCTTAAAGATATTAAGGCCTGGATGACCTCTAATTTCCTGCTTCTAAATTCAGATAAAACTGAAATTCTTGTTCTCGGCCCCACAAATCTTAGAAACACGGTGTCTAACCAGATACTTACTCTGGATGGCATTACTTTGGCCTCCAGTAACACTGTGAGAAATCTTGGAGTCATTTTTGACCAGGATATGTCCTTCAATGCACATATTAAACAAATATGTAGGACCGCTTTTTTGCATTTGCGCAATATTTCTAAAATTAGAAACATCCTTTCTCAGAGTGATGCTGAAAAGCTCATTCATGCATTTATTACTTCTAGGCTGGATTATTGTAATTCATTATTATCAGGCTGTCCTAAAAGCTTTCTGAAAAGCCTTCAGCTGATCCAAAATGCTGCAGCTAGAGTACTGACAGGGACTAGAAAGAGAGAGCATATTTCTCCCATATTGGCTTCTCTTCATTGGCTCCCTGTTAAATCTAGAATAGAATTTAAAATTCTTCTCCTCACATACAAGGTCTTGAATAATCAGGCACCATCTTATCTCAAAGACCTCATAGTACCATATCACCCCAACAGAGCACTTCGCTCTCAGACTGCTGGCTTACTTGTGGTTCCTAGGATACTTAAGAGTAGAATGGGAGGCAGAGCCTTCAGCTTTCAGGCGCCTCTTCTGTGGAACCAGCTTCCAGCTTGGATTCGGGAGACAGACACCCTCTCTATTTTTAAGATTAGGCTTAAAACTTTCCTTTATGATAAAGCTTATAGTTAGGGCTGGATCAGGTGACCCTGAACCATCCCTTAGTTATGCTGCTATAGGCCTAGTCTGCTGGGGGGTTCACATAATGCACTGTTTCTCATTCACCTTATTTACTTTGTTTATACCCCACTCTGCATTTAATCATTAATTGATATTAATCTCTGGCTCTCTTCCACAGCATGTCTTTCTCTCCCCTCAGCCCAACCGGTCGCGGCAGATGACTGCCCCTCCCTGAGCCTGGTTCTGCTGGAGGTTTCTTCCTGTTAAAAGGGAGTTTTTCCTTTCCACTGTCGCCAAGTGCTTGCTCATAGGGGGTCGTTTTGACTGTTGGGTTTTCTCTGTATTATTGTAGGGTCTTTACCCACAATACAAAGCGCCTTGAGGCGACAGTTTGTTGTGATTTGGCGCTATATAAATAAAATTGAATTGAATTGAATTGAATTGAACATGTGTTCGGTATGTTAACGTAACATTAAGTTATTCAGATAACCATAGCATAAAGAACATACTAACAAGTTAACCAAACCATCAATCCATTGAATTCTTCATCCTCGGTGTCACTTCTAAACAATTCCGTACACTCCGTAGACGAAGCGCCGCTTCCTCTTCTGTGTCACGTTAGTCAGACTCGTCGTCAGCTGCAGTTCCAATTATTCCAGCCTTTCTGAATCCCAACAGGATGGTTTGGTTGTCACTGAAGCCCATGTTTTCTTGATCCATCCAATGACTTCCAGGAAAGTTGGGTGGCGCATTCTCCCAGTTGCCGTTAAGCTGTGCTCTCCATCCATCATCCACTGCGCCCACAGGTTACGCAAGACTGCCTTAAAGCTCCGGTTCACGGAGATGTCAAGTGGCTGGAGTATTTTGGTTCATGTGTTATAAATGTCACATATACGTTGCTCCGGAGTATAGGTCGCACCCCCAGCCAAACTATGAAAAAAAGTGCGACTTATACTCCGGAAAATACGGTACTTTGTTTTGTATATAATCACAAATATACCAGGGTTTACACACATTGCAATGTTTGCCTCTCCTCCTGCCCAACATCAACTCTTCAAAGATTTTGACTTGTTCGCTACAGATAATGACTGCTGAGTGTACAATGACACCATAAGGTGATCCTTTAAACCCCAAGAGAAACAAAAGGTGTCTTTGTTTAATAGTTACACTGATTCTGCTGATTATGAACAACAACAACAAAAAAAAAAAACTGGTGACTTCACTGATTATCTGAAAACTGCATTCAATTCTATAGGTAGATGTTGCTGGCCCAGAGCAAAGATAGTGAGGTTGACTGTCTTGAAATTATTTAAACTTCTTTCAACCCGTTAGGGCCTCTGTTTACTTCCATATCAAGCAGAGGATGTGTGGGCATTGAAAAAACACAAACCCAATGAGCTGATAAGGCCCACTTTTTAAATCCAGTGACTGTGCTGCTTTTAAACATTAACTCAATTTAATCTCCATAAACAAATCGGTTCCTACTGATTGCCTGGGACAGAACACATTAAATGATGATCAACGCAGGCCAGTATTAAGCTGCAATCCCCACTGCTGCCCCCTGGATGGACTAACGTGAAGGAGAAGAGAAACATGTCTGGCAGTGATGATGTCTTGAAAGGAAAGGAAAGCAAAAGGCAGCAAACAGCCAACGCAGAACTCCTCAGCCATTATGTTTTCCCTCACTCTGTCAGTCTCCCCTTTCCACCAGAGCCCTGCGCTGTGTTGAAGGATTCTCACCTTATCATCCACAGAGCCTTAGTGTCTGGAGTTTCGCCTTCAGTCACTGACTTTGGTGCCCAACCGAAGAAGATCATTCACCACTTCCTCTCCTGACATCCCCTCCATACAGGGATGGGATGATCGATTCATGAGAGAAAAAAAGGAGGGGATTTTGGGACAGTGTGTGTATGCTGTGAGAGTTAGAGGGGCTCTCACTTTTGAAGGTGGTTGAAGTCTTGCCAAGATATTTCATATTCATAGTTAAATATTCAACGCGCATGGTGGACAGGGGCAATTTCTGCAGTCAGCCCACCATCCAAAAGTGAAAGGGATGTGGCTTGTGGATGAAGGGAGCTAGAGAGATAGACACGCATGGGGCTTCATGGTAGTCAGATGAGAGGCTGCCAGCTGCTGATGGGTGACTGTTTGAGCGTGGCGCCTCAGGACATGCCCGTTGAAAGCCGATCCGATCTGGTACCCCCACTTATGCAAAGTTTATATACATATGCATACATATCAATTGCAGAACTTCCAATGTTTTGGTCATTATGCCAAGTTGTTTGAGCGAGCATCTTGCATGTCTGAATGGGGAATGTGGACCTACTGGGCTATGACCACTGAGAAAAGCCTCCTCTGTATAAAACGACCCTGTGGTTCTTCAGAAATGTAGAATTGCATTGACTGGTGTGTGTCAACAAAAGCTGCTAAGTGAATGAAGTTTTGATAAGACAACTTACTTTGATGCACTGAAGGTGTACATCACTCATCCCAGTGAAGACAACTTACTATCCCCTGTAAGGCCAGTGATTATATCTTAAAAGCGTCAGCTCACCCAAACTATGAATGGCAGTGTGCTCTAGGAGTAGGCAAATACTGTGTATGGTGTGATGGATCTAGCTCTGTTATCACCTGTTGTTTAGTGAAATCCCATTGTAAAGCTTTAATTGAGAAAACTGAGTGTGTGGAAACTGGAAGAGGGGTGGAGTTTACTGAGAAACCAAGGGACACTGCACATTCATCGTAGCATTGTCAATCACAAGCAAGTGATAGGGTCATTACTCAAACAGTGTATTACACATTATTTGTTACTTTTTTAACAACTAATGCATTCCATCACCTACACTACTTACTCCCAGGGTATCTCACTAAATAATTCATCACACTAATCGTTACATTATTCTTGCATCACTCTGTAACATGCCCTCAGATACAGCATCACATAATTACCAGGCAACAATATAAAATTTAAACTACAAGCCCACACACTAACGTAGCACCATCACATTTGTGCCCTTTCATGCCATAAATATAAAAGTAATCTTCATATCTCCTCAAAAGTTGCAGACAACTTGCAAAGTTGCATCTGAACAGGACACACAGGACATTGTTTTTGGAACAATGTCCTTTTGGACAAATGATGACCAAAGTGGAGAAGTTTGTGCTGATAATGCTGTGTTTGGTTTTTGCCAAATGTGGCATTGTGCATTATGGCCAAACCTCTTATACCAGCTGTCAAGCATGGTGGGGGAGGGGTGATGATTTGGGCTTGTTTTGCAGTCAACTGGGAACCTTGCAGTCACTGAGTTGAACACAAACTACCCTATAGATTTAAGTATTCGGGAGTCAAATCTGAGTCTTCTGTTTTACATCTAAAGCTTTTTGGAAAGTGGGTCATGTGACAGGACAGTAATCCCAAGCACAGCAGCAAAACTACAACAGAATGGCTGAAAAAGAAATGGCCCAGTTAAAGTTAAGACTTCATCCTGAACTAAATGCTGTGGCAGGACATTAAGAGAGCTGTGCATGATCCCAATGAACTGAAACAATGTTGCAAAGAAGGCAGGTAAACCATGTGAGAGACTGATAAGTTCATACAGAAAATTATTACTTCAAGTTATTGCTGCTAAAAGTGGTCGTACAACAACACTCAATCAGGAATGACAGGCCTGCACAATCCTATAAAATGTTTTTGTCCATATTAATTAATTTTCACCTGTTTGAAACACCTACAATGAAAATACATTGAAAACGGGTGGGTATTAACTCAACCCTACCAGCACTAACCCCAGACGGGTTAGCAATGACTTGGTAGATATTAAGAGGTAAAGGTTTAAGTAAATCTAAGGACTATTACAAGGAAACAAATGAATGCACAAGTCCCTTGCTGCATGTCTTTGGAACAATTAACAGCAGGTGGACATGCAAAAGCTGTGTTATAGTTTGACTGTAACAATATGAGCACATTTTAAAAACTAGCATTTCCTTGTTTTCACCTGAACTCCTGACTAGCAGCTTTCAAACACCTCCGCTCAGTAAGCAGCTAAAAACATATCCCTTCTTTCTGTGATATCACAGGTCACACCTCTTATTTTGGAAGAGTGGGAATGATTAAAAATGACTAGGAGATGTGTTGGGTTTTATTCATCAAAGAGCTTCACTTTTCTCTCTCATCACACCCTGCTGGTCCACGGAACCGGGACAGGAAGTCACTCCACTCCCTTCTGGCCTCAGTCCAGACCGATTCAAAATGGTGAACCCCCCCAACTACACATCTAAGTGGTTATACTGCACCCCCAACCCCAATCTCACACACAAACATGCACACACAAGCATACACACATACACACACGCTCAGAGGGGCTAATTAAGGCTTTAATATGCAAATGAGAGCCGCAGTAAATTACACAGCTGGCAAATATGCCTGTTTTTGCCTGAAAATACATCACGAGTGCAGCAAGGAGTGTGTTGTTGCAGTTGTTGTTGTGCTTGCAGAGAGACAGGGGATTGCCCCCCTACCCCTTAGCAACTCCAGCACCCCCCACCCTCGTCTGCTGGAGAGACTCATCCAGCTTTGTCCCTTTCAGAGGTATCATGAGAAAAAAGTCAACTGCACACGTAGTGTTGCATTTTAGTGAGGACAAAACTTAAGTTTAAATACACTGTTGACTGATATGAAACTGAAATCAACCAGCCAGTATTTGAATTAGCATGTGCTCCCTCCCAAAACTTTGTGTAACGGATAATTAGCTTCCATATATATATATATATATATATTTTTCAAATTTACTGTTTTACAAAATAGCAGGAAAAAATAATACAGTGCATTATTATTTTTTTTAGTTAAGATGCCAAATCACAGTTATTTTCCTACATTCCTGAACAGAAACACGGGTTTTAGTGGTAGGACGTTATGCTGGATTTACTTCTCAGAGAAGTCTGGCGTGCCAGTTCATATTTGGATATAAAAATGTAAATTAATTTAGTTGTTTGCCTAATAAATAACAGTATAAATTTTAGTTTTAAACAAGTTTTTGTAAAATATTTCAGTTTTATTGTTTTCATGACAGCTGGTCTAAAACCAAGAAAACTATATATTTATGCTGTCTCAGATATGTGAGCTCTATTGTTCCATTTGGTTCCAGTAGGTAAAAGACTGATCTGGGAGCAGACTGAACCCTGGTCCCTCCAGCTTTTCCAAGCCATTCCCTGCTGCCCTGTGAGGCATTGCTGGGAGGTTTGTTCTGCCTGGTTGCTGTTGTCTGCCTACGCACTTTATTCCCCAGAGCAGCAGTGTCATCATGATGCGAGCTGAAACCTGAGTGCTGACTACATGCATGGTCAGGCTGTCCTGTCACCTAGCTACCCTACTGGGACTGACCGTGACAGGAGGGGTGCCCAAAAACATACCCAGAGACCTTTTTGTCTCACACTAGTCTCAAAATAAGAATCCACACGCCTTCAAATGGTGCCCCCCCTGCGCAGTACATTTCTCCCAGCAGTCTCTCCACAGATCCTAACAGGCACATGTATTTTTTCTCAGATGTCACTCTTGTAGCTCTCACATTCACAGCAATGTGATCCAAAGCTAGTCGCTGAACTAAACTGAGGTGTGAACAGTCAACATTGTTGGATAAAGTGAACACAGCTTTTCACAGTCATTTATCAACAGCCGGCATGATTGTCATGTCTCTTTATGGCCATTCAAAGTCATTACAATGGGAGAAACTACTAGATAAACAACATAAGCATATGTCTCGAAAGAAGAACTTTATTGATTGTTTGAACTGATTGTAGTCTCAGATGTTATTGATGGCTTTAGTTTAGTTTTATTGAGAGAAAATAAAACTTTCCCTTGTACTAATATTACAGTTATTACTTGTATCCCACATGTTGTGTTTTGCCTGGATAGCGATCCAGTGAAAAATAATAGAGTAATGCCAAGTTTAAACTTTTTTTAGTCTCATGTCTGTTAGAATATTTCTTCATTAGAGGGTCTACGTGTGACTCTGTGTAAGAGCCATTGCCTAATTTGTCATAACTTATCGAATATTGCTATGAAACACAAAGCACAGCTGAGCTTGATGCAAATGTTTTTCATGCATTTTCTGTCAAACCAAAGTCTGGGAGAATTTGAATGTTGGACCTGATGATTGTTTGCAAATGAGAGGTTAGACTAACAACAAAATGACTGCAATTTTCCTGCTACTATCTGTGGCAGATTTAATTGAAAATGAGCCTGTGATTGAACCAAAAATTTCCACCTGCAAATGGTGATAGATGAAATATTAGGCAGGGCACCGAAGTCTTTAGGAATTAGTGGGTGAAAACAATACATTTGCATAAAATTTCATGGCAATTTGCCAAAACAGGTGCAAAGATATTTTAATACTTCAGGAGGACTGTATATACTTTACTGTATATACTGGCTACTTAACTGTAATCTACTCAACTGTCTCAATGTGAACATGTATTTGGATCAAACACTGGAACAACAGGATAAAGGTTTAACATCAATATGAAGGTCATGCAGTCTGAATGGCATCTCTATGGAATATCTTTTATAAAGGGTGGGATTCAGCTTAACAAAATAATAGTAAAATGGGGTTAAACTGCTTCTAGCCTTCCACGAATAAAATATGCTGTCATTTTGGCGTCCTGTCAAAGGCTGTGGGCCTCTTTACAGTCCCACGGGAACTAGTCCCTACTGAACCTCCCTCCTGTGTCCTGCCTTTTGTTCCTGCACACACCCACCACGATATTGAAATTATCACTCAGTGAGACAATAACTCTAACAACTACAGATTGCTGACACACAACATTCAGGAGAGGACACTCTCCAGCGTTATCGCCGAGCTCCTCTGCTGGAGAACAGCTGACAGGATGCACATGTTGGCCAAATCCAAAGCCAAATATTTAAGCATCAAACAGGTAAACATGCTGCAAGGCTCCCTCGTCCAACCTGAGATTAAGGGAGAGTTGGGCAGGGGAAGTTTAGTTCATTAGCTGGGTTAACAGAGTCTCCTGATAAGGATGTATAAACAGCTCCACCTTGTAGTGGCTACAGAGATAACTTGCCCCTTGGAAAAAACTGCTTTCCACTAGGGCCAGGGGTGCATGAATATTTCAAGTGGGTAAATAATTAATAATTAACAGTAAACAGGCCACTGATCAAATGGAGCAGTGTGGCAACAGACATGAAAAATCAGACTCATGTAAACAAAGACGAGAGGACCCAGATTTCCTCCCCTCTTTCCACGTTCCCCTCTCCCCTTTTAAATATGCGCATCTTCGATCGCCCCCTACATCGCCATAAAACCGCACACATACAAGAGACACATGTATGAACACACAAAGTCCATATCAGCAACTGTGACAAATACATAGTGCTGCCATAACCCCCTCTGTCACTCACTCACATTCATGCCCACACTTATTTTCCTTTAGAAGAATGAAATTTTCACATATTCCTTGGCGACCCGGGGAATGTGACTGAGCGAGAACACTTGATCTGGCCACCCACTGTTTTCTGATGGAAAGATTTGCTTTTTAATACAATCATCACTCCTCCCACCTGGATATGCCATGCCAAGACAAATCCCAGCTGTGTGTCTCTAAAAACCACAGAACAGAGCTTAAAAATTCCCTTATTACAATTCCCCAAAAATGTCCCGCCACACTAACACCGAGCAATGGTGGAAATGCTAATCACATCTCTCAGCAGCTTAGAGGAGCATGGAAATAGAGCCGCCAATATGCAGGTTTGTGGTGCAAAAGAAAAAAAAAAAAAGTGGGGAAGAAGAAGATGAAGAAATCCCAGATTTAATGACACACATTCACAGAAACATTGTGGCTCTTCAAAGCTGCTTCTCCAAAATCTGGCACATCTTCCTGCTTGACTTTAGCCAGAGGAGACAATTTATAAAAATCAGACTTAATTGTGTAAACAACATGCAGACAAAAAACAAAAAATAAAAACCACTGCAAACAAAAATAAAACAACTTTGGAAGCTGTGCACGATCGCCTTCAGAGTTAATTTTAAAGTAAGCATCCCCTTCCTTAGAGATTTTAATTAATGCTTTAATATGCAAATAAGTTAGCAGAGATAAAATCATGACAAACAGATGGCAAGTGTGGGTAATTATTTTGTGAATCCAGCAGGGGCATGTATTAAAGTTATGGCATCGTTTTCCTCGGGCCTCTGCAGCCACCGAAGGTAGAGACAGAGAGCGAAAACCCACAAGTATCGCTGATGAACTGAGCCACGAATGAGTGACTTGTGGCTCAGAGTGACAAATCTGTAACCACAGTGAGTCTGAATGTGTCACAACAGACGTAACATAAAGGATAAGGAATCCTCGGTTCACCAATAGCCCTTAATTCTAGATTAGAAGGAAACACATCCTCATTTGAATGTCTGCACAGCTGAAAACCAGCAGGCATTCACTACAGCAGCACCAGTAGCTGCTTCTGTGTATAGGGCGTAAGGAAGGATCAATTTGCTGCCTTACAGTGGATTTATGCTTATGCATTAAATCTACAACATAGGTACATTTGCCATAACCTAAAGCGCACCACCCTAGAACTGTAACTACATGTCAATGCAATGCTACCCACACAATGATGCTGGCCACTAGTGTACAGTAGGTCATTCCAGTCATTTCCATGGCCACAGGTGTATCAAACCAAGCACCTAGGCATGCAGATGGCTTATACAAACATTTGTGAAAGAAAGGTTCGCTGGACATGGATGAGTGCATGAGCAAGTTTGATGTAAAGGAACTTGACTGGACTGATAGAACACCTTTGGGATGAATTAGACTGGAGACTTCTCATCCAACATCAGTGTCTGACCTCACAAATGCACTTCTGGACGAATGGTCAGAAATTCCCATAAACACTCCTAAACCTTGTCGAAAGCCTTCCCAGAAGAGTTGAAGCTGTTATAGCTGCAAAGGGTGGACCGACATCATATTAAACCCAATGGATTAAGAATGGGATGTCACTCAAGTTCCTGTGCGTGTGAAGGTAGACGAGCAAATACTTTGGCAATATAGTGTAGCTGTGAAGACTAAAATCAGATTAAAATATAGCCGCAAACAGCAATAATCAACCTTCGCCAGCCACGACCCAGTGCTGGTGCCAAATGTAAATCCTTCTCGCCAAAGATTTCAGTTGGAGCCCTTGAAACAGCTGCCACATGTCAAATACTGCAGTGGCTCCATTGGCTGCTTTGTATTTAACACATGGGTGACATGGGTGTGATTGACTTTTTCGATTGGGGTGAACAATGTTGTTGAATGGGGTGAATATCTGGGCAACATTTTGTATAATTCAGAAAAAAATAAACTATCTGGTTATTACATGAATGGCACTTTTTTGTCATCATTATGGCAGCATCATAAAATATGACATGGGTGTCATTGACTTTTTTGATCAGGGTAACATACAGAATGTTTTTAAACCAAATTTTGCACATTTCTGCCTGAGAGTTCAGCAGATCGCATTTAGCCATTTTTTCAAATGCAAACAAATGTCTTTGAATCTTGTGAATTCTTAAAGTTACTGCAAAAAAAATCTACTAGTAAACCCTAAACTCTGTTTAGCATAATTACACCCAGAGGAGATGCTGTCCAAGTTGCACCTACCTGCTCCTGTGGGGGTGTGTGGTCCACATCTAGACTGGAAAGAGAGCAGTTGATCCTCAAGGCCAGACTCAGGGCCATCAGGCCTCCCACTTTCACCTCATTCTGACGGAGATCCAGTCTCTGAATCTGACGACTCTCGGCGAGAAACTCAGCAAGCGCCACAGCACCTCCACCAGAAAAAAACAGGTGATGTCAGGAAGATACGAGCTGGACCTGCCACGTTATTTCCTAAACCCAACATAGCACCTCCTGTAAAGATAACTAGTTCACACACTTAAACAGGAACATTTTTTACCTCAAATGTTTAGACACATTTTGCATTCACAGCAGTGCTACAAAAATAACCTTTAAATTGGTTGCTGCTAGTCTTTTTAATGTTCAAAGGAAGGTAATGAGTTCAAATGTTTAATTTGGGAGTGATAAAATAGACCAAAGGTAATTTCTTACAGATCATTGTGTTTACTACTCTTCCTTTGGCTCTTTAATTTGTAGCATTTTCAAGTCCAAATTACAAATAATCTAAATAAAAACATATTTATGCTCAAAAACATGTTTGTGTAATGTCATCTGACAACATAACAGAAGAGATTAACATCACAGTTGTACAAAAGTGATAATTTGCTCTATTTTAAATAAGAATATATATCCTTCTCTGATTAAAAAAATCGCAAGTCATATTCCAGGTGCGGTCTACATTAGTGCTTAGAAGCTAGGACTGATTTATTTTTCAGTAGTTTCAAGTAAAAAATATACCCATTAATTTTAAATGCTGATATCAACAGGGGGTGTATTTGACATAAACCCACAGTCATTTCTTTTTTTTTTTTTTTTTTTTTTACATTTCATTTGTTTTTCAATAATTTAACAAATAAAATAACAGAATTAAATTTAGGTCATGAGTTTAATGAACTGTACCGCCCATATAATTGTATTGGTAGAACAGGCAGCTTTTGACTGTAACAATACATCTGTATACATATATACATATATATATATATATATATATATATATATATATATATATTTTTTTTTTTTTTTTTTTTTTTTTTTTTTTTTTATGTCTACAGCAGATGAAACTGTTGTGGGGGATGGGCCTTGTTTTTCTATAGAAATATATGAGAACTTTTACACTTTCACAATCTAGTGTCAGTTTCAGCTTCAGTTACAGTTACTTAAGCCTGTCTTGATAAAAAATCAGTGCTTCAGGTTGAAACCTGGTTTCTGCTGGCGAGAAATAGCATCCTACTTTTTTCCCTAAAGCTAACTGCTGCCACTAACTGTGTGCTTCAATCTGTGTTATCCTGCATATAATAATGTGGAACTAAATAATTGAAAAGGTCATGAAAAATTGTAATGACACACTGAGTCATGGTCCAGGACTTTGCCCAGCCTTTCTTTGTTTTTTTGTTTGTTTTTTGGTCTTTCTGGTCCTGTTATTATTAAATATCTTCAGTTTGTTTGCTGGTGGTTTATATTCTTCACCTTTTGTATTTCTCTGCTCAGTTTGTTCTTAGTTCTGAGCATTTTGAGTTTGGTACTCTGGCTCATTTTCTCTTCCTGATTTTATTCTCGGTCCTGCTTCTGTAATTTGAATTGCAGTTAATTCCCCGAGTTTGTTTTTCCCGCCCTCCTGCGTTTTGTGTCAAGTCTGCGTTTCTTTTCCCGAGTTCAGTTGCTTCCTGTTTTATTCTCTTCGTCTTTTGTCTGTGCTTTATCTTTACTTTTACATCCCTTGTATTGTTTTCTGAGTTAGGTTCAGCTGTCCTTCCAGGTATTTATCCCCTCAGTTTGTCTTTGGTAGTGCTTTTTTCTTGCTCCACGTTCTCTTGTGATTCCATGTTTTTGATTATTAGCTCCAGCCCAGCTGATGCCTTTGTTTTGTATTTTTGATGACAAGCTTTTTAATAAATCTGCCCTTTGAGTTTACATCCTGTCTCATGAATCCTGTATTTGGGTCCATATCCTGCCCGCCACACCGCTGAGTTGTGACATTAAGCATCTGATGTTTGATTTCTAATCAGCTATATTTTGGATGCAAATATTGCACTTTATATTCCATATCACTTCGTTTAATGATTTAGTTCATTATTATTTTTGCAGAATTTAAAAAAAGAGCGTCTCTCTACGATGTGATGTCCAGAAACCAAAGAAAGTCAGGGACTTTCAGCAACTTCAAGTGATGATGGGTGAAATAACCACTGGTGACACAAAATGGGTCCAGAGTTCAATTTTTCTCAAGTTCTTGGCAACCAATTGATGTGACTTCCAATGAGAGCAAAAGATACCATGGACTGACATATGACATGACAGTGTGGTAATTACGTAGGCAACCGGAGCATCAGGTTTTGCTGGTTACAGAGCAGTTCCTGTGTGGATATGCCTACCTTACATTGTTAAAATCTTCTCCATCTGTAATATTAAAATGATATACTCATTAATAAATCAGTAATAGAGAGTAAAAATATATTTTTAAGTTTATGAAAAGGGTAATTCTGTGTAATGACTACTTATTACTTTGTGTATATTTTGATGCTAAAACATTTTTACATTTTGCAGGATTATGATTTTTACTTAATTGAGGGGCCTAAATACTTGTTTTACCACTTTGTGAAGCTGTTAAGTTCTTGGAAAAATAGTGAGTACCTCCTACCAAGCCCCAAGGACTCAGAATCAACTCATTTTTACTGTACAATAACTTTTGCATTTTTGCAACTTTTGAATTCATCCATGCAAAACTTTATCTTCATACTCTGACAATTGTCAGATCTTCAAATTACAGTTGGTTTGAAATTTGACACTTTTAGTTGACTTATTTCTTCCAGCATTTTTGAGCCCTCATAAGTACCCACACGAAATCGTATCACAATTTAAAGTCAAAATCTCTTATTTTGAAAATGATTTTTTTTCTATGACCAATTTTGAGCATCAGTATAATGAGAGACATCAGTTTAAGTAGCCAGCAAGCACAGCTCATCTTCTAGCCCTGATTCCTTCTGGGTCAGAATCATTTTCTAATGCGGTCAGTTTTTAACACTCACCAAATGTTAAATTGAACATTCTGTTTAGTCAAGGAATCTTAACCAAGATAATGGTGATTGAGTAACAACTATACAAAACACATGTATACATGTACAGAGGTGTGATGACTTTGACCTGTTTCTGGTGTTATAAGCAATATGCCCAGTCTTGATACTTATGATGTCATCATGATCACTGGTGCCATAAAGTTGATCCAGTGGGAATATAATTTGAGGCAATACCTAACCCCAAAGATCATGGGTCTAGAGACCTGTACAGTTGGTGTTTTCATAAAGTATGTGACGGAACTGGAGGAATGATTAAATGCCTTAGTTTCCAACTCAGCACCATGTTTCATCAAGCAACGTTGATGGCAACAGGGCAAAGATGATGGAACATTTTGACTCCACAGCCATCACAGCTTTTTTCAGTTTAGCAAACCAAGAAAAAAATCAATAGGTTGTCTGGCAAATCTGCTCTATTCCAACAACACAAGCACATAACACTGTATGTTAACACTGGCCAGGATATGGCTGTCATCTGCAACATTGGATGGTAACTTGGAGTAATTCTAGAGATGGAGAAAGAAGAAATCCATCTAGACTTAAGCCAAAAGGTCATGAGCAATCATTTTCCTGGTTCTGTCAAAAAGACAATTGTTGGATCATCAGTGGTGTCCACAATCTAGCAATATTTTACTCTACTATGAATTTGAAAGATTGTCAAACTTTAGAACCCTTCAAATTTACAAAATTTACAAACAGTAAGATGTTGTATATATATATATTGTACCTTCACAGGTGATACTGGCTTGGGCCAGGCCGAGCTGCAGCACTGAGCTGTTGACCATGAGAGGCTCCCTGATGATCTGGATCCCCTCGTTCCCCAAGAGATTCTCACCCAAATCCAGGACCTGCAGGACCTTCAGCACCGGCTGCAACACAGGGTTTAACATGATCACCCAATCCAGTCTCAGTGACTTTAACACAACAGTGAATCATTGCTTTATTCACAACTTGTGTATAAGTGTGCTACTTTGTGTAAGTGAGTGTGCAAAGGCAGAGAAGTTTTAATTATCATTATCATTATACAGTGATTATTATTCGTTTTCAAAATGTTTCCTCTCATGTTAATCCTCAGAACTTCTGTTTTTACTCTCCAGAGCCACATTAGCGTTGAAGGTTGATTAGCTGCTGCAGAAAGCTGGGGGTGTCGGGGGCACAAGGGGCCCGTGTTGCCCAGCAGCTTGAAGAGGAACGCACCACCCACTCCTCAGTTGCCCCCTCGCCTCACCACCCTTGTTAAACTCCTCTGGTCAATGCTCTGAAGAAAGAGGGAGCACGGGGGTGGAAAGGAAGCCAGGAAAGAAACTGACAGACCCGGAGAGCGTCTTCTTCTATGTTAATTTGCACCACGGTGACAACAAACACACTTGAGAGCCCCCAACACCCCACCTTTTTTTTTTTTCTTTTCCCTCACTGAGTCACGGCACACAGAGGCACCACCGCATCCAACGCGTGGTGAGAAGCTTCTCCGGTGAAGAGGGGAGGAGGAGAGGGAGGGAGAGCCTCCCTGAATGGATATGCACGAGGGATAATAGCAGACAATTAAAGAGGCAACTGCATGGTTGAGAGTGTGTGAGAGTCAAGCATGGTTGAAACCTGTCAAACGTAAACCACGGGAGGGACGGAGTGAGAAGTTTGAGGGGGGTATAGGAGTGTGAAACCACCAAAAACACAGTATGCTTTCACACATGTCATGCTGGCTTTAAACAAAAAAGCAGCAGAAACATGCAAAGGAGAAAAAAACTGGAGCTCTGCATGACATATTCACCTCAAAATAGTCCCTTTTTTATCATTTTTGTGAACAAAGAATAAATTTAGATATCATAAAATACATTCTGCAATTTGAAGTTAAGCAGATTTTGCACACATCTGCTCCCACTCCCTTAATCCTTGAAAAGACAAAACAAGCCAGGAGGACAGAGGGGAAAAAGCAGATACACCAACCAGAAAGGTTAATAACACCTCTCTTCATCATCATATTCGACACAACCAGCTATGGGTCTAATTATCATCATTATGGCCTGCAAGGACATCTACTTATCCCTCTGACTGGCAGGCTGCATGAGCAGCACTTCTTAGCACACATCTATTATTTAATCAAACTGTTCCTTCTTTTGGTATCACTGGGGAAGTCAGGGAAAATGTGTGTGTGCGCGCGCGTGTGTGTGTGTGTGTGTGTGTGTGTGTGTGTGTGTGTGTGTGTGAGAGAGAGAGTACGACAGAGGCCTTTAATTTCTAGCCTTTTGATTTCTACAATCGCCACTCACATGACAGGAAGGTACAGTTTATGCTGCCAATCAGACAGAAGGAATGCATGTTATTACGAGCGTACAATGAGATGCTGGGAGGCGGGACACATTCAGAGGGGGAACTCTCTGGATGAGGCTCATTTCCTCAATACCACAGAGAGGAAAGCAAGTATTAGTTTGAAATTAAGCTCAGGTTGAGTCTTTTACTGACAGCACTCCAATAAAACAGGCAGAACAATAAATTCAATAACTTAAAGTCCTGAACTTGGAAAATGAGCTTTGCTCTTTGATTGATCTGGCCCTTAACATCTCAGCAACCACCAGACAGATGCTATGAGGTTTAGGCCACATTTTAGCCACATGCTAAACAACTCAAAACTCCTAATGTGCAAAAATGATATGATGGTAGCAAAATTGCAGCATTTGATGCCCTGGCAGGGAGAATAATGATCTGTCTGTCTCTGTGTGGTAAGCTTGCCTTGCTACCTGCAGATGGGTGACCAATTCAAGGGTAAATAAACACAAAAAGCCACTATGTGCACCCACAACAGCTTCTGTATACTTTTGCGTCAATTCTTCAAGTGTCTGGCGGTCTTCAAAAACACAGTCCACTTATTTATTATTTTGACTATTTTGAATTCATAGGAACACAAATGGGCTGCAGTGGAGAGTTTTCACTGATACTATCACTCAGTTTCACTCCTCGACAAAATAGTTCTCTGTCTGTTATGACCTCTGTCTTCTCTGCGGCAGGGGCTAAGCTAAAGGATCAACAACAGCACAAACCTGAAAAAGAGTTGCCCACGTTACATATTATTCCACATATTTTTTACGCTGCCCCCAGGTAACAATAGACAGTTAAAACATATAGATGTGAGTCTATAAAGCTCAATGTACCGCGTATGGACTAGCAACACAACCAAATAAAGGCGTATGATAACAGAGTCACCAGAGCCCCTCACTACGGGGGCCAGCGGTTCAGGTTTCATTTGATTTGTCAGTGTCTGCAGCTTCCTCACTCTGCCATTTACCTTGGGTAGTGCAGTACTTTTAAACCCTGGCAATACCTCTTAGGTTGTTGGAACAAAATATAACCCAAATAATTAACTTGGGGTTTTGTAATTATTAACCTCCTTGAATCTTAATAACCATGCCAGACACTTTCATTCGCCTAATCTTCAACCTCAGATATTCTCAGTCTTGGAAATGTGTACAAAAGCATGATCCAAAGAATGTAAAAGCTGAACTGTATGACTACATGATCTGGCAGTGAATTCAGGTCTGAAATCAACATTCATGTTAGGCACGCTGTCAGACCTGCTCTGACAGTATGCCTGTTGTAATTTTATCATCATCGTAACTTAAAAATAGAAACAAGAAATGGGAAAAAAGAAGCTGATATGAAAAATCTATAGCTGCTTTGCTAGCTGCACCTAAATTTTAACCTCTTAACACCTTACTTCATGTTGAGTTGATCTGAATAAAATGCAAAGGTGTGCAGAATTTGAAAAGGGGCGCATTTACTTTTTATGTCCTTTGCACAATTTTTATGGGTGCAACCGACTGCCTAAAGTAAGCCATTAGTTCCATTTGTGCCATTTCAATCAAGACACTCAAAAGCCAGGCAGTGCGCCATTTGAGGCAAGTATAAACCTCTTTACTTTCACACGTGATGGGATAACATATTGCATAGAGTAGTTTGTTTGAAGCATGCTGAACCATTCACAGTGCCATTGGGAAAATGAGAGTTGCTAAAAATAATAATAATAATAAAAAAAATACTACAATAGAAGAGGCATCCCATGACAAAAAGGCTTGAGCACTTGTTGACTGGGCCCAGATCTAGTGCTTTGATATGCTCCAAAAAAAGACTGTTTGCATAATGTATTCAGTGTCCATTACTGCTCCTCAGAATAAGTGTCAATTTTGCTTTTCTAGAATGAATGTTGTTGGCGTGTACAATGGATACATCATAGGTGTATGTGCAGATGCTCACGAGCAGCTGACATGAATATGAAGGTGGACGTGGCCTCTGGTCTAAAAGGTTAAGCCATGTGGAGGTTAAAGGTGTGTTTTTTTCTTGTTGCAAAAATAAAAGATTGCATAGAATCTTATGAAAATGACTTTTGACCTCAGCAAACATTTTCCTCATTGGTGTATGGTCCAAAATCTCTGCTTGCATTTTTGTAATACATGGTTAATTAACTTTGGGTGTGCTTTAGGATGTGTCTACCTCATGATGAATAAGCTATGACCTTAAGGCGACCTCTGCCCTACCTGCTGCAATGACCCATTGTGAATATGGGAGCAGCCAAAAAGTATCTTAGTCTTGCAGTTCTTTTATCATACACTTTCTCCATTTCGGTACGCCAAGCAGGTAAATATTGATAAAGAGGTGGATGTTCACCTAACTCTAAACTTAAGCCTAGCTGGGTTGCTGGTAGACCTGATAGACGTTAAGTAGCTGGTTTTTGAATTTGATATATGGTTTTTCCTATAACTTTTCTTATGTTTTCAGTTTGCTTCAGTGAAAATAAGATTTTGATTGCACAAAAATGTCCTGCACAGCCTTCAGTCATCCTAAAAAACACTTGAAGAGTTGGTTATTCAGTTATTCTAGCAAATGTATTTTGCTTTAAACCTGTTTTCTGCTAGCAAAAATTGGCAATCCTAAAGCTAACTGTTGCAGCACTAACTTTTGTGTTTCAACATGTGTTATCCTTAATATATTTACACATACACTTCACAGTGACTGGACACTATATTCATTCAGCACAGTATATATTTGGCTGACTCTTGGCATTATTTGATTTATTTGAACAAAAAAACAAGCAATTTGTTCCTCACCAGAGTTTTAGCCAGATGGTCCATGCCTTTTACAGTAATGTGGTTATTCCTCAGCAGTAAGACCTTGAGACCTGCTTTCTGGGACCTCAGACCATCACACAGCTCTTCCAAACCTTCCAAAACAAACATTAAAATATGATTATTAGCAGAGTGTGTTTATGCTGGGTTTTGTAAGTTAAATGGCACTGCCAGATGTTTAGTGGGAGTGTTGGCAACTGAGCTGCATGAGGCAAGTTACTATTTGCTTAACCTGTTTACATGTTTTTATTAATTAGATAATAATAAAGTTGGATTGTGTAAGTTTGCAAACTTAGAGTGTGACGACCCATGCTGCTTCATTTACCTAGAATGTGTGAGCAGTAAGATTTCAGGCATGCATTTTCATAAACTAATTAAATGAAGAGTAATTTGTAAACACGCACTTATCCAAATATGCTTTTTTTTTTTTTTTTAAACCCTCAAAGTCCTTTATAATCAAGCCACAAAGTAACTTCATTTGTTATGTGCTGATAATGTGAATTATTTAGGATAGTGTCCAGGACGTGTGACGCTTGAACACATGCTAAATGTAGAAATGTGTGAACTTTCACCTTAAAAGAACTGGTAGACATTTTGCCAGACGAAAAAAAGAGAAGCTTATGCTGTCTGTGCATGATGTACAGAGCTAGAGGCAAGAGGTGGTTAACCTAGGTTAGAGTGAAGACTGGTAGCAGAGGGAAACTCAAGTAGCCGTGCTCTGTCCAAAGCATCCAGGGTTAAAACTGTACCACGAGGAACAGTGGTTAGGACTAACTATGTCCCACTCTGCTTTGCTTCACCTGTTTACATATATATACTCCACTATACAACTTTGAATGCATAATATAGTCCTACAATATATGTCTATTATCCGGTCTTTAAAAAATGAGAATCTTACCAGCATCTGCTAGAGCATTGTTGCTCAGCTCCAGTGTCTGCAAAGTATTGTTGTATCGTAGTAGGTCTCCCAGCTGAAGAGCATCCTGGTAGCTGTTCAAGAGGTTATTAGCAAGGTGTAGCTCTTGCAAAGCCCGGTTTGTCCTCAGTGCACCAACTGTTAAGAAAAAAATAGAAGTAATACATTCATGAACTAGTTTTTCAGCATCACTCTGAGACAAGATGTGTCTAATTTTAGAAATATTGCGCAAATGCAAGAAAGCAGTCCTACATATTTATTTAATATGTACATTGAAGGAGACATCATGGTCAAAAATGATTCTGAGATTCCTCACAGTGTTGCTGAAGCCCAAGGTAATGCCACCCAGAGTTTAGAAACCATGTTTCCAAGATTTGTAGGGCTGAGTACATAACTTCAGTTTTATCTGAATTTAGAAGCAGTTAGAAATTAGGGCCATCCAGACCTTTATGTCTTTAAGACATTCCTGCAGTTAAACTAATTGATGTGTGTCATCTGACCTCATGGATAGATAAAGCTGAGTACCATCTACATACTGTCGAAGGGAACCATGTATAATGTAAATAGAACTGGTCCTAGCACAGAAACCTGTGGAGCTCCATAATTAACCTTAGTGCATTAAGAAGACTCCTCATTTACATGAACAAATTGGAGTCTATCAGATAGACATGATTCAAACTACTGCAGCACAGTACCTTTAATACCTACAGGTTGTTCTGTGTATTATTGTAATGCTACTGTAATACTACTCGTAATCTCTGTATTATGGTAAACAGTATCGAAAGCTGCAGTGAGGTCTAGCAGGACAAGCACAGAGATGAGCCCACTGTCAGAGGCTATAAGAAAATGATTTGTAACTTCACTGGTGCTGTTTCTTTACTGAGATTAATTCTGAAAACTGACTGAAACTCTTCAAATAACCCATTCCTCTGCAGATGATCAGTTGGCTGTTTTACAGCTACTCTTTTAAGAATTTTTTTAAATAATAGGAAGGTTGGAGAGTCTATAATTAATTAAGACAGCTGGGTCAAGTGATTGCTTTTTAAAGGCCTGTGGTACGTAGTGCATTAATAAAGCATTAATTAACTGTAGGACTTTTTTGAGAAGTCTAGTAGGAAAGGGGTCCAATAGACACACTGAATCAAGAATCAAGAAGAATTTACTGTCATTATACGTCAAGACATACAATGAAATTGCGTTCCTGATGGTCACTGATGGTTTTGAGGAAGTAATTTTTGAAGTTAACTCAGAAAGATCAATTGTAAAGAAAGAGTTTAAATAAATATATAAAATAAGTATAAATAAAGTATTGAAAGTTGCTGTAGATAATAATACATCTGTAGGATGGAAACGGATTTTTTTTTCTGTTTGTGGTTAAAATTTTATTCTTGAAAAAAATGCATGAAGTCATTACCAGTTAAAGTTAGAGGAATATTTGGCTCAATAGAGCTCTGACTCTTTGTCAGCCTGGCTACAGTGCTGAAAAGAGACCTGGGGCTGTTCTAATTTTCATCAATCAGTGATGAATAGTAAAATGTCCTAGCTTTTTTTTTTTAATAGAGCAACAAACTCTTTTTCCAGGCTAAATGGAGATCTTCTAAATTATCCAGCTGGTCTGCACTGTGTTGGCAAATGGTATTGAAGATGATAACAGTGGAGGAATTACATCCTTGAACTTAGCTACAGCACTTTCAGAAAGACATCTACTGTAACAAAATGTATTCCCCACTGCTGTGTAATCTGTTTTTTTTTTAATAAATTTAGATATTATTAATAAATCACAAGCTAAAACATGGTTTGAAGGGAATACTGTCAAATCTTCAGTTTCTATGCAATATGTCAGAGCAAGCGCCAGAGTGTAACTAAAGTAGTGGGTGGATTAATTCATTTTGAGAGTCTAATAATAGGCCTAATCTATTAATTTAGTCTAATAATAGGTTAAATGCAGCACTATATCAGATAAAAGGTCTGAGAATTCAGACTGAAACTCTGAGTAAGAGACAGGTGGACAATAGATAACAAAGTTTTCCAATTAGGCTGTACAACGCCAAGAGTCAGGCTTTCAAATGAAAACAAACAAACAAAAACTCTGTTTGAATATTTGGTTGATTAATAAGCTGGAGGGAAAGATTGCTGCCACTCTTCCTCCTCGGCTTGAGTTTTCTCATAGTTAGCATATTGACAGTTCATAAGTTAACATATTCATCCTGCTGTAACCAGGTCTCTTTAAGGCTGTTAATCATTTACAAACAGATATTTTAAAAAGCGACAGACCTAATGTTTTGTTTATTTAAAGCTTAAACTCTGCTTCCTGGTCTCAACTCTGAATAGTAAATTTGGTCTGACTTCTACACTGTAAACCCAGATTTTGATTCCACTTAAAAATATTGAGTTCATATTACTTAAAATTGCCTAGAATGTGAACATTACTTGTTAATGCTGAGTAGACTGTACTTTTTGATGGTCTATCTTATTGTAATCATGTGTTTGAGTTCAAACAAGTTAATATCATCAAGTTTTGCACCTGCTAAAAATCTAGTTTATACCAGTTTTAACAGACTAGCTTAATGCACAGCTGCATGGTGGCATGATGGTTAGCCCTGCTACCTCACAGGTAGAATACCATCTAGAAGGTCTGGGTTCAATTCTGGCTTGTCCAAGGCCTCTTGCTGTCTGGAATAGCAGACATTTGGTGTTTTTGTTCACAACGTTCTCTCGTATAGTTTTTTTTATTGTTCCATGGACAAATGTTATTTGTAAATGTTAATGTACCAGCATTCAGCAGGGCTGAGTTTTATCATGTTTATTTACCAAATTTAAACAGACACAGTTCAACACTGTAAAAAATATGTGTTACTGGGCAGCATGGTGGCATGTGCTTAGCACTGCTGCCCTACAGCTAGAATAGCTATCTGACAGGCTGGGTTCAATTCCACCTTAGCCTGGTACTCTTGCTGTGTGGAGTTTGTATGTTCTCCCTGTGTCTGTGTGGGTTTCCTCCCACAATCTGAAGACATGCAGTTACTGGGGTTAGGTTAATTGGTCTCTCTAAATTGCCCACAGGTGTGAATGGTTGTCTGTGTCAGCCCTGCAACAGGCTGGTGACCTGTACGGGGTGTATCCTGCATCTTACTGCCTTGTCAGCTGGGATAGGCTCCAGCCCCCACCACCCCCACACAACCATGAAAAGGATAGGTGGAAGTGATTGATCAAAAGATGTTTTATTTTTTCATGAACTATAAAAGATAAGTTTGGTCAATTAGAACATACAATTTAGTTCAATTGGAAATGGAGTAGTGCTTACTGAACAGGCTGAGTTAAATAAACTATTTCATTAATTAAAAAATTTAAGGCAACGAGTTACCTTGGTTTTTTTAAGTAGATTCAACTTATCCGGGTTTACAGTGTAGAAATCAGACCTGGTTTTCCCCAGAAACTTTCCCAATTATATTTTCTGGACCACACTCAGACAGCCAGCTGTTTAAAGAGAACATCCAGCTAACCTGTCACTACAAAACTGGCAAATGCAAAGCTGATAATGACCTCAATTACGAGAATCAAAGTTTTACGATACATAAATTATCTTTCAAGTTTAATATTCTGAACTGTAAGTTCTTTTTAAGAAATTGTTCTCTGTCTTGGCAAACAGACAAAGAAGTGAATCATTCTAACTAACATACATCCAAAGCTACATAGATTTCTTTATGGAGTCCATTTTGCATTTCTCCAGTACATAAGGTTAGGGTTAAAGGCTAGGGCATGGGTATGGGTTATTGGTGTGAAGGGAAACTCATGCCCTTGTTGCATTATACTATTATAGGACAGTGGGGAGGGGCGGGGATAATCTAAAACTCCTGCCTGTTACTCACAATGGGATAGTCCTGGCTGAAGTATGAAAGGATCATAGCCCATAGCTATATAAAATCTAGGAGTAACTCTGCTATTCCAATTTGAGATAGAAATAAGGACATCCCTCTTACCCCCAACCAAATTAAGTTGTATTGATGTTATTAAATTTATGATAAGCCATTGTACAAACCTGTCCTCTGAGTGCCAGCACGAGCCACCTGGGTTGGAATTGAGTGAACCCGAACATGAAAACCGGAGCGCAGCATGAATCAGTCTCTTTCAATCATTACACTAAAGAAGTGGTACTCCATGAAGCCATTCTTATCACCAGTTGAGACTTTTCAGCATTCGAGACCTAGCAAAACACCTGTGAATTTCCATAACCCTCTCCTAAAAATCAGCGTGTACACCATTGTTACCAATCTTTTCATTCCTTTATTACAGCTAAAATTGGGTTTTTGTAGAGATAATTTATATTTATGTGTGCACTGTGGGTATTCCTTGTGTATTTGTGTAATGTGTACTGTACATGTGTCCGTGTTGTCTAAGTCCTCACTGCCCTTCCGTCCAGATCGATGCTGCAGATTTGATCAAGCCTGTTGGGCTGCATGTGGAATGCCAACATTGTCATCAGGCACAGTAGGAACCAAATGGTGGAATCAGTGGGATTGATCCGGTCGACTCCACTGCAAGCACCCAATCACGCAATCACAAGCCCCTCGAATCGAAGGCAATGATCCTCAGCTGGGACCCCCTGCTGGGAGGGAAGGGGGAGGGGGGTGCTGGTGGGCCTCGGTAAAGGCAGAGATGATGGGGTAGGTGTGGGGTGAGAATGAGCATGGGAGGAGTAGAAGCTTTAGCAGACCCTAAAATATCAAAGAGATCCAGGAGGCAGCTGCAAATGTTGGAGGAACAAGTTGCTGTTGGGATGTGGGCTGCATACTGTGTCCATTTGGGTCTTTCTCTGCTCCCAGCTGAGAGGAGATTAGATGCTGTGTTCACTCTTTTTGAGATTTGTGTCCCAATGAAAAGTCAGACACAGAGACACGAGTTCATGTACTAGGATTCAAAGAATAGCATCATGCTGTGATTTTTATTTGATTATAATTAAACTGGATTTAAAGTTAGAAAATTAGTTTCCCTAGACCAGTTTGGGCGGTATGATAATTTTACTGCTACATCACTGTCTAGTTTGCCATCTTAGGGCTACTTATGTTGCATGCGTGTGTGTGTGTGTGTGTGTGTGTGTGCGCGCGCACGTGCGCGCATGCGTGCGCATCTGTCCATCCGTATACTCGCTCAACCCACCCTGGGTGTTGTGTTAGTCCTTTTGTGAGTGTATTTTTCTGCATGTATACTCACCCAATAATTGTGTGTCTGTAGGTATGTGTGTGCCTGTGCATAATCCTGTTGAAGTCCTGCAACCTTCCTAGCCCCCATCCTAAGCACCTGCTTTCCTTGTCCTTCCTCAGTGTTGGGAGAGACAGCCACAGCTATCAGTGAAGGTCAGAGAGAAGTAGCTGTATAGTTTTTGTTGTGTGTGTTTGCTTTAATTGACAATTTGAATAATTTGTGGGTCTTCATATGCTGTAAACACATACAGTTGAGGGTGCACGGATGCGTGACTAATACCAGTGTGAGCATGTTCAGATCAAATCTACAGCCCAGAATCCAAGTATGTATCTGGCAATACATGAATCCAAATTGTGTGTGTGCGTGTGTGTATGTGTGTGTGTTCTGTGGCCAGCAGGACCAGATTTTGACCTGTGACCCTCACTGCAGGTCTGGACCTGGATTAGAGGCCTAATCTCTTACCTGTCACTTTACACACCACTGAACATGTCTATAAAGGCTCTGGCAGCCAGGACACAAACCCACACACATGCACACACAAACATGCACACAAAAACACATTTATAGGTCCATGTACACATAAAGGTCACATACACAGCCACCATTTTGCAAATAAATAAATACAATTATTGTAACAAATGTAGTTTTTCTGAATTCCAGACTGATGCACATGAATTTGTTTTGTTTGTGAATGTGTGTGTTTGTCCGTGTCCTACCCAGTGTGTAGAGCGGCATCCCGCTGAGCTGAACGTTGTGAAGGTGCAGCACTGAGAGCCGGCTGGTCAGCAAAGCTTTAGATAGAGACTTGACCGGATAGTCAACCAAGGCCACATTACAGACATCCAGTCTGGACAGACACACACTCTGAAACACACACACACACACACACACACACACACACACACACACACACACACACACACACACACACACACACACACACACACACACACACACACACACACACACACATACAGAGGAAACAGTGCAGAAACTGTGAATACAGACAAGTGCACAAAAAAGACTCGTCAGAATGTATGATCTGACCAAGAGCAGAAAAGGAAGAAGAGAAGGGGAGGATGAATATTGAAAGAAAGAGCTTCACTAGCTGCTGTCAAACACTCAGACCTGTGGAGAGACAAGTGGAGAAGGTGGTTCTAAGGACTTGCACTTGAACAGTGGACTGACCTGTCTGTCCTCCCTGACATCAAACAGTGGGAAGAAACCAGGAGAAAGAACAACCCTGAGTGACGGGGAAGTTAGGTCCACACTGCTGGATGATTTGGAGGGTTGGTGGGGGCAGATATGAGCTGTCTTGGGCACAGTTATTATGGAAGTGCATTTCAAAACATTTGAATATCATGAAAATGTTCATTTTTTCACAATTGAATTCAAGAAGGTAAACTGTCATATAATCTATATTCATTACATGTAAAATGAAATACTTCTAGCTTTTTCTGATTAATATGGCTTATAGCTCATGAAAATCAGAAATCCAATATCACAAATTGTTAGGATATTTTATTTTGAGCTTGAGTAAATGATTCAAACTGTATAAATATTGTGCATCTCTTGATCTAGTTCAGTACACAGAACCGCAATCACGGAAAAGACTGCTGACTTGTCACTTGACGATAATTGACGCCCTCCCCAAGGAGGGTAAGCCACAGAAGGTCACTGCTGAAAGGCTGGCTGCTCACAGAGTGCTGTATGGGAGAATATTAATGGAAAGTTGACTGGAAGAGAAAAGTGTGGTGGGAAAAGTCCACAAGTAGCAAGTTCATTAAAGAACTTTCATAAAGTGTGCATCCAGAGCCACCGCGCACAGACGTCTCCAGGAAAGGGGCTACAACTGTCGCAGTCCTGATATTAACCCACAGAAGTGTCTTACCTGGGCTGAGGAGCAAAAGAACTGGATTGCTGTTTTTGTAATAATAAATGTAATCATTTCAGATACTGATTTTCATGAGATATAAGTCATAATCATCCAAATTAAAACAATAAAAGGCTTGAAATATTTTACTTTATATGTAATGATACAGAATCTATGACAGTTTATCTTTTTGTTTTTCACAATATTCACATTTTCTGAGATGCACTAGTTCAACTAAATGAAAAATAGGTGTGAAAAAAGACATATACACAAAAACTAAAATTATAGAAGAGCATTCTTTAGTTTTAGTCTCTGCTAATGCTGCCAAATCTGTCAATACATGAGATGATATTAGTGCAGACATTTAGCATTACTAGGATGTCCACATGTCTGTGAGTCGAGTGTTATATAATATAATATAACAGATGAAAAAACTAAAAATAACACAAACTAAACCTAAGGGGGGAAAAATTAGATATTGGGGGTAATGAGGTGATTTGAAGGGGCACATAAATAGAAATTGGGAGGTTTGGGGAAGTTAGGACTCACATCCAGCATCAAATGTGCTGTTAAGGTTAGGCAACAATAAAGAAAGTCATAAAGTCACACTATATGGAGATGGGCTTAGAGTAGTTTAGTTTGGGGGCCTGAAATGTGAAGATAATGCAGAAAAACCTTAAACCTGCATTTTTTGTAATGGCCAATCGTTTTTTCTATTTCATCTTCTTTACATTTAATTTGATTCCCTATGTATGGGCAATTTTTTTTTTTTTTTGGGGGGGGGGAGCTAACATTTTGCATAACTATAAATATTAACTTCAATCATTTTAATATTGTTTTAATATATTACATTTACAGTCTGTGAGGTTCACAGTGAGGCCCACTGTTCACATCAAATACCACAATAAGATCATTGTTACCCAAGTGACAATACTGGCACCACACATACTAGACCTCTTAACAAGCATGAGGTTATAGAACAGCAGTAATCTGGCCCTTGTAAAATAACCTGAATTCAATGTCATGCTCAAAGTCCTCACATTTTCCCCCTCATCCTTTCCCTCCCTGATGATAATGACCCGAAAGTCACTTAGCTCATAGCCACGCATTGCTCTTTCCTCACCTCAAAGTCAGTTCTGTCTGCTAATGCTAGCTGTGATGCTGCAGTAATCCAGTGTCTGCATGTCTTGATGCGTTCATGTTTATGTTTACAGCAGGAGAACTTCTCACCCTGTTTGCTCTGCCCTGCGTCTTCAGTCCCCATAATGTGCCACAAACTCACTTTGCAGGATGTACATTATCCCTCGGAGATAGCCTACATGAAAAGATTGCTATTCCACTGCGTCAGCCAACCTGCTTTATCAAATGAGCGAGGGCCCTCCAACCCGATGTTCCTATCCTGCTGTTGTCAGAAATGTCAAGATGTGTTGTAGATTCATAGTACAAAATCATATCCAGCAAGGACGATGCTCCCTGGAATAGAAAAAAAAAGTGCAGGGAAAAAAATAAAGAAAGCAAGGCCCCAAATTTGACAGGAATGTTATGAAGTTTCTTTGGAAGGAAAAAAAAAAATAGCCTCTAATCTGATACAAGGGAAGGCCTGAATATGAAACTGTATTGCAACTGGAAGATGAAGATGAGCAAAATAAGTTTTGCTCATAAAACTCACATTTTCTTCCAGTTGGGCTGCCTGCAGATTGATGAAATCAAAGTGCAGCGATTTCAGGACGACTTCCAGAGCTTCACAGGAGCGGTGGTCTAATCGCTCACCTTGATGGAGGCAAGCAATCAAAGGGAAGATAATTGGGAGGCTGTTTGCTAACAGGCAAAATTGCACTACTCTAAATGTGCTTTATCCTTTTTTTTTTCTGAAATGAACATTTCAGCAAAAATCATGACAAAACAACTTCCCTTATGAGCAAAGTTTATCTGTGTGTGTGTGTGTTTTCTTTTAATAAAGTTCTGAGAGTTAATCAGAAATACAGAAAGAGAAATAATGATGACAGCTCCAGTTTTTCATGATTGGACTTCCAAGATGTGAATGCTCGAGGGTCCATTGATTACTGTCTGCCTGCAAACCATCGTAATCAATAATACAGCACCTCAACTTCTAAAGCTGCTAAATGTATTCTGATTACTTTACCTCCACATTGAATGTGAAATGAACAATTTAACAGTATATAATAGCAATATATAACAATGTCTAATTTGGCAATGTATCCTTGTTGCAAGAACCCAGTGGTGGAGTGAGACAAATGTTTAATTATGTATTTATAATTTACTTGAGTAATTCACGTTGATGACACTTTATACTTGTAATACACTACATCACATAGAGAAATACTGTATATTTGTACATGACATGTACTGACATTTTATATATATTGTAATAATTATATTAGACATTTTTGTTGATTCAGTTCAATTTTATTTATAAATGACAACCACATAACAGGAGTCATCTCTGGGTCCAAGATCAAATGATCCCCCATGATTGCTTTTATGCGAGCATTTTGATGAAATTTTGTTACAGCAACTCAATATCGTACCCAGTACGTTATATGGCCTCTGTGTGCTTTTATGTCGGAGCATGCTCCGAATGAGACAACAGGTTATCACTGAGCTCCTGGACTGTCTGAGCTGCAACCTGGCGGTGTTGGATGGACCAAAACATAATGTCCCAGAGGTGCTTTATTAGATTTAGATGGGCGGGGCCAGTCAGTGGTTTCAGTTCCTTCATCCTCCAGGAATTGCCTGCATGCTCTCGCCACATGAGGCTGGGCATTGTTGTGCATCAGGAGGAACCCAGGACCTGCTGCACCAGAGAAGGGTCTGACAATGGCTCTAAAGACTTCATCCTGATATCTAATGGCAGTCAGGGTGCTGCTACCTAATCTGCAGAGGTCCATGTGCCTCTCTATCGATATGCCACAGCCATATATATATATATATATATATATATATATATATATATATATATATATATATTAGGGATGTTCCTGGCAACTAATTTCTTAGTCGACTAATCAAGGAAAAAAAAATGAGACTAACCGACTAGTCTAAAACAAAGAAACAATCATTGATCAAATTAAATTTTATGCCTGCTTAATGGACAATGTCAAAAGCTGTCTAAACAAAGGCATTTCACACTATTAATTACGTTCTTCTATGATGAATCGCACTTTAAATGTTGCTTAACTGTGCGGCACCGTGCATTATGAACACTGCATGTTATACTCCAAACAACGAAGAATAAAAACATAAAATCAGTTGATATAAATATATGAAAACGGGCTACTGCAAACGATGTTTACGCATCATTGAATATGAGAAAATAACATTCGAAAAACGAATAAATTGCAACTTAAAAGTGTGGCGCATTGTGCCGCGCATTATGAACGATGCTTGTTGCTCTACAATTCATGACACGCATCAAAACAATACAAACATCCATCCATTCATTTTCTTCCGCTTATCCGGAGCTGGCATCCTGAGCAGTGGAGCCCAGACCTCCCTCTCCCCCAGCCTTCTCCTCCAACTTACCCCTGATTCAGACTTCAGCTGCTATAGGGAATAAGGGATGTGGGCGATTACTCGACTAGACGACTAATCGACGCTATTGTTACTAGTCGGTATCAGACGTACTAGTCGGTTAGCTTAATTATTAATGGTTTAATTAACCCAGTGCAAGTAAATGTTTGTCCTAAATGTTATGCAGCCATCTGCCACCAGATGGCGCTGCAGCCCTAACAGCGTTACGTTAAAATACCTTAGCGCACCTCCCAGAAACACCCTTCCTTCTCTGCATTTCCAGCTACTTCCTCCAAGTTCGTACAAAGAAGCCACAAAAAAAAAAAAAAACTGACCACAGCAAAGAGTAGGACCTAGGACGGAAAAAAGTGCCAGCATTTTATGTTTCTGTCGGCCGCCACCGCATATAAAACACCGGGACGCGACCGAAAGGTAATTAACACACACAATGCACCTGCACAGGTATAAACGCCGGCAACAACATCGGCCACTTGCATAGGTTACGTCATAGCAGCTGAAGTCTGAATCAAGGGGTAAGTTGGAGGAGGAGGCAAACATCGTTTGCAGTAACGCGTTCTCATATATTTATATCCACTGATTTTATGTTTTTATTCTTCGTTGTTTGGAGTATAACATGCAGTGTTCATAATGCGCGGTGCCACACAGTTAAGCAGCATTTAAAGTGCGATTCATCATAGAAGAACGTAATTAATAGTGTGAAATGCCTTTGTTTAGACAGCTTTTGACATTGTCCATTAATCAGGCATGAAATTTAATTTGATCAATGAATGTTTCTTTGTTTTAGACTTGTCGGTTAGTCTCATTTTTTTCCTTTGTTTAGTTGACTAAGAAATTAGTTGCTAGGAACATCCCTCTTTATATATATATATATATATATATATATATATATATATATATATATATATATATATATATATATATATATATATATATATATATATATATAAAGAGTGGACACTTTCAAATACCTGGGAGTGACCATCTCACAGGACCTGTCCTGGACTCATCACATAAACATCACTGTGAAGAAGGCCAGACAGCGTCTCTACCTCCTCAGGCGGCTGAGAGACTTCAAGCTCCCACTCAAGGTGCTCAGGAACTTTTACACCTGCACCATCGAGAGCATCGTGCGTGGGAGCATCACCACCTGGATGGGAAACTGCACCAAGCAGGACTTCATGGCCCTAAAAAGGGTGGTTCGTTCAGCTGAACGGACCATCAGAACCACCCTCCCCAACCTGCAGGACATTTACACCAAGCAGTGCAGGCTGAGGGCCATGAAGATCCTAAAACAGCCCAGCCACCCCGGACACTCTCTCTTCTCCCTGCTCCCATCAGGCCGGCGTTACCGCTGCCTGAGGACTAAGACTGAAAGGTTGAAGAAGAGTTTTTACCCACAAGCCATCCGTCTGCTCAACTCTGAGCCCTAACTGGACCATTATTGCACAATGTAAATATTATAATTTAAAAAGTGTGTATAGTGTATAGTATATAGAGTATAGTGTATAGTGTGAATTACTTTTTTTAATTTTTATTCTTCTTATTTATATGTGTGTGTATATATGGTTGCAGGTACAAAATACATTTCACTGTGCATTGTACTGTGTATAACTGTGCATGTGACAAATAAAACACTATCTTATCTTATCTTATATATATATATATATATATATATATATATATATATATATATATATATATATATATATATATATATATATATATATATATATATATATGGCCATGTGCATCCTACTATGACCACAGTGTACCCATCTTATGATGGCATGATGGCTACTTCCAGCAAGATAACCCACCATGTCACAAAGCTCATGTCATCTCAAATGGATTTCTTGAACATGAGTTCTCTGTACTCAAATGTTCTCCACAGTCACCAGATCTCAATCCAATAAAGCACCCTTTGGATGTGCAGATTTAAATCATGGATGTTTAGTCAACAAATCTGTAGTAACTGAGTGATAGTTTAATGGCAACATGGACCAAAATGTCTGAGGAATATTTCCATTATCAGTTAAGGCAGTTCTGAAGTCAAAGGGGCTGCCAGCCTTGTACTAGCAAGGTGCACCTAAATGTGGCAAGGTAATGTGTGTGTGTGTGAATTTTTTTTTTTTTATTTCAAGTCATATAGTTTTGGAAACTAGCACTGATCTACAGCCTTTCATTCAATTTCCTACTTGCAGCACAGCAATTTAATGTAGTGTTTCCTTCTTTTTTTGTGGTTTATTTGTAACTTGTAACATTGGTGCAAAGTTGCAACTTATCAAACACCTGGGAATAGGGATGTTGCCCTTTTGAATAATGAAAACTTACACTGAAAATGGCTACACATGTGGAACTAAAACTGGAAATGTTTTTTTTTAAATGCTAAACCTGTACCTGTGTTCTTGCCATTCTCGTGCATTTAAGGCAGTCCGGTGCCATTTTTTTCACTCACCTTTTTTCACTCTGCTTATAAACCACTCTTCATTTAACCGTGAGTTATTAATAATCTCTGGCTTTTTCTTCCTGTTAAAAGGGAGTTTTTCTTTCCCTCTGTCATCAAGTGCTTGCTCATAGGGGGTAGTTTTGACTGTTGGGTTTTCTCTGTACCGTATTTTTCGGACTATAAGTCGCTCCAGAGTATAAGTCGCACCAGCCAAAAAATGCATAATAAATAAGAAAAAAACATATATAAGTCGCACTGGACTATAAGTCGCATTTTGAAAGGCAATTTAAAATAATAATGGATTAAAGAACAGGCCGAACAGGGTTACGCCTACGTTATGCTAACGTAACACATTCAGCTACATGACGCACAACGAACTGAGTACGTGTCTGGTGTGTTAACATAACATTAACAGTTATTCAGATAACCATAGCGTAAAGAACATACTAACAAGTTTACCAAACCCTCAATCCATTGAATTCTTCCTCCTCTGTGTCACTTATAAACAACTCTGCACACTCCGTAGGTAGACGAAGGGCCGCTTCCTCTTCTGTGTCGCTTTCGTCAGAGTCGTCATCAGTTGCAGTTCCAATTATTCTGGCCTTTCTGAATCCCGACAGGATGGTTTCGGTTGTCACTGAAGCCCATGTTTTGTTGATCCATCCAATGACTTCCAGGAAATTTGGGTGGCGCATTCTCCCAGTTGCCGTGAAGCTGTGCTCTCCAATCATCATCCACTGCTCCCACAGGTTACGCAAGACTGCCTTAACGCCCCGGTTCACAGAGATGTCAAGTGGCTGGAGTATTCTGGTTAATGTGTTAATAATTTCACATATAAGTCGCTCTGGAGTATAGGTCACACCCCCCGGCCAAACTATGAAAAAAAGTGCGACTTATAGTCCGGAAAATACGGTAATTATTGTAGAGTCTTTACCTTACAATATAAAGCTCCATGAGGTGACTATATGTTGTCATTTGGTGCTATATAAATACAACTGAATTGAACTGAATAAAGATGTGTACCTGTTATCCAGGAATTATCATCTACCAGACCAGTTTGATTTCCAGTGTAATATTTGCATATGCATACGAGTACTTTTCTAAACCCCAAATTACCAAATATTGACCCAAGCCTCAGGTAGGTACCAAACACTTTTGCATCATTATCCCCCCCATAGTTAATGTACCGTGTGTAAAATATACATTTAGTGCTTGTACTGTGATTTTTTTTCTTTGAAGCTTTCTGCTCTTGAAAATTTTTGTTTGTTTGTTTCAAGTGGTTTTTTTTGTTACTAATTTTTTCCTCCAGTGTATTGTTTTATTTTTGTAATCCAACTTCTAATCCTATTGTTTCATAGTGATTATTGGGTATTTAGGAGTGATTATCAGGGATCTACAGTGGCCCAAAGAGCTCAGTACAATACAGTTCAAGAAAACAGCCAAATATATACAAAAGACGAGGACATTACGAAAACATCTTCATCAGTTTAAACCTGATGAACTCAATACATTTTGCTTTGTTGTTTGTGTTCCTACATGTGTCTTTACTTGCTTGTGTCGTGTATTCGCAGCACGTGTCGTCAAATTAATGAAGGTCTGTTCTTAATTTGCAGAACGTCGAGCTCTCTGGGCCATTTTAGGGTTTGATGTTACCATTTTGTAATCTGATTACTGTGAGAAGTCACTCCATTATACCCTCATGTTTCTTCTTGAAGTAAGAAATCACAGGCTTGAAGTTTTGCCTTTTGATGCACTTACAGTTAATATGTTGTAATCTGATTACTGTTCCTCCCAACCCTGATCAGGAGTCACACTCCACATTAAGCTGTGACTGATCAGACAAATTCATGTGACTTTTAAGACTCTTAGTTGCTCCCCCCTTGCTCTTTCTCCTGGGTTAATTCTTATCTCCCTGGCCAAGAAGGGGAAATGATAATTACTATCATAATTATTTCCAAAATGATTTTTCCCCTCTGTTTTAACAATAATCACCTAACTGAGCGATGGCAGAGGGCGTGTGGGGTTGAAGGGAGAGCCATCTGAAATCCCATTTTTTCTAATCCGCCCTGCGTTGGAAAGATAATAAGGCAGCAGCACCCGCAGTCAGATGTCATCAGTGCGTGACGACAGTGACGCCCATCATAGCATCACACACAAGTTTACACTGCTGCTGTATGCAGATGTGGCTGCTGCTCTCTATATTAGCTCATTTTAAGACCTCTAAAAGGAGAACACGGTCCAGTGTTTAACCAACTTTAACCAGAGTTATATTTAGTGAAATATCAGGCCCACAAACTAAGTTTAAGTTTAGACTCAGAGTTTGTTTTTCTGACTGCAGATTAGAGTCATCTGGAGTGAAAATTTTGTTTAGGATTTAAAATGTTCAACAGGACTAGATTTGCTTGGGTTGTTTAAGTTCAGTTTATGTTCAAGATTGGACATTTGTGTTAGGATTAGGTTTAGCTTAACCTCTAATCCACCAGCTCATTGGCAACCCAGCTCGGGTTAGGGTTAGGTTAGGGTTAGAGTTTCATTAATGTCCGCCACATTTTATTTGATTTTTGCCTGTTTGAAACACAAAAACAGAAAAACTGCAAATTTTATGGGTTTTGGATTATGATCTGAAGCTTAAGTCTAGTTTAGTCAGTGCTGCAGTCAAATTTAGTGTTAGGATGCGGGTTAGGATTAAAATGTAAATAGGATTATGGGTAGTTTAATGTAGTTTAGGATTTGTGTTCACGCTTAAGATCTGAACCAGGATTAGTTTAGGCTATGTAAGAGTGTGTAAGGATTAAACTTTTAGATTATTCCTTCAACCAGGTCTTTTATCGCAACCTGGATGCTAGAAGCAAAGCTCAAGGACAGGATTGAACTTTGCACTAAGCTCAGTTTAACATTTTAAAATCTACCCGATCACCAACGCACCAGGATTAAGTTCCAGTTGCATTTTAGCACGCCAGAAACTAGAAGATGTTATGTTTAAATGTATTTTGGCTGTATAGTTCCTTGGTTAACCCTGTGAGGTCTAAATCCTCATCTGTGATGACCCCAATCCTAATCTTAACCCTAACTTTAACCTTAGGGAATATGGTCTTTGTTTTTATTAAATTGTTTTCCCAAGTTTTTGAAAATCAGGATACAAAGAAAACAACAATTCCAAATGACACAAATCAAAAGCTAGTTTTCCCCAAAATGTCTGTTTTGCCTTTCTCCAACATATAGGGTTATGTAGGGTTAGGATTATCACCTATGATGGTTTAGATCTCAGAGGGTTAAAAGTAGAGCCTGACCGATTTATCCGTGGGCCGATATTTGCTGATGTGTCTCCATCGGCACATCAAACAAATGATAAATTTAAAAAGTAAAGAACAGACTGGAGACACAGCCTTTAACTATGTTATGAGTGTTGATGCTGCATAGTTTGTCCACCAGAGGGCACTCTGCAACTTCCCTCTTAGCAACAAAAGTGTTTGGGATGCCTCAAACAGCAACCAGCCGATCTGAGCAAAGTCGGGCAGAGGATAAATGAGTAAATAAATAACTGCACATAACAAATGTTAGGGAAATCTGTTTATATATATCGTGTAACTGAAAGGAAAAAATGTTGGCTGATATATCAGAATATCAGATTTTTGAAACACCCAATACTGGTATTGGTCTTTAAAAGCCTATATTACTCAGGCTCTAGTTAAAATATTTCCATTTTCAATGGCAAATAGGTGGAAATTCCATTGAGAGCGGATGTAAACCTAACCATAACCCTGTAAAGCATTTTTTAAAATAATATCTGCTTATTTTCCATGTGGACAACACAACTGAACCCCAGCTTTAACTCTAAATGGATCACTGGATACATAGATCCTCTAAAGCAGCTCTGCTTGGGGTTTTTATGGCAGATTTCCAGTGGAAATTCTGCACTGGGCTTTGGATAAACACATGAAACTAACCAATAAAACGTGACAAATAAAGAACATATCTACACTTTTGTTGTCAAACAGATTATTTAGTTAGTAACAGATTACTGTATTTTACGTGAGCTGGTGCCAGTCAGGTCTGCTGAACTCTAAAAATAGACGTATATGCGGGTATATTTGTGACAAAGATGTACTCTAGGTGTATTACTGCATTTTTTTTTCTATAATTACATTTTTACTGAAATGTGTAAAACATTACTGGGTGTATCACTTAAAATCCTCAATCATGTTTAATAATGATGGAGTGAGTTGTTCATCTTACCTTTGAGATCCAGACATTCCACGCTGCCACCTACACACACACCCTGCTGAGAGAGAGACAGGGAGAGAGGCAGAAGCAGGAGGTGTGAGGAAAGTGCGCAAACACACACACTCACACACACACACACACACACACACACACACACACACACACACACACACACACACACACACACACACACACATATACACACACACACACAGATCTGGCACCAGCAGTGTGCCATCCACCCTCCCCAGCCTCTTTCTGCACGGCCTCGCGATCCACGCCACACTGTACTGGTTTGATCAGGGACGGCTTATTGGATGCCACAGTATGAATTATGAATTTCACACAGTTTACCGCCACCGTTGATGGTGACACAGCGTCCTAATTAACCAGTGTATAATAATTAGAAACAGCTGGTCATCAGTTGATGTGTTCATTTTCCAGAGCCAGTGTTCCACATACATCTAATTTGACTGCATCAATCACTGGAGGTGGCAGATTTGTGCAGAGAGTGGAAAACACTGACTTTTTTTTTTCTTTTTACTGACAAGAAAAACAAGTAAAGGGAACAGCAATTTATTTTAAAAACCTTTTTATAGATGATGGCTTGATGAAATTTACTCACACAGGGTCATTGTGATTGGGAATGGGTTAATATATATAGTATAGTTTTTTCAAATGAGACATGAGTGAGATACTCAGGGATAGCACTACGAGGGCAGGCAGAGGTCAACAGCTGCTGACCCTGAAGGAACATCATCAGTCCGATTATTTTTCTCTTCTTGCAGATTTCTCAGGTTATTTCTCAGTTTTGCTTTAAAAATGTCTCATTTGGAGACAATGAATATCTGCAGAAAATATCACTAAGTGGAAGCTTTAATTAGGGTCCCGTATCCACCAGGGGGCCCCAAAAGTGAGCAAATTAAAAATGTGGAGTCCTTGGTTCCTTCTGCTCGTTTGTAATGTTCACTGGAAGGAAGCTGCACTGAACACAGTGTTTAGGTGATTAGCTTCTCTCTTTTCATCAACAAAAAGGAAATTGCAGTGTGGGGTGCCCAGTCGTGCTCAAGGCCCCCGTAAAGCCTTGCACGGGCCCTGTCACCTCTTTCATACCCACATGTCAGTCAAACCCAGGCTTTCTGACTGAACCCCCCCCCCTCCCTGCATCGACTCATCTTTGCTGGCTCGCTGAATTGCCACCTTTTTCTTGTTTGCAAGCGGCGCCTTGTTTCCTCTCTCATTGCTAAATATGATTCATTGTTCAAAGGGACACGTGGAGTACAAAAGGACTTGGAAGGCTTTCCTCGTCTGCCTCTCCTGCTGCCGAGAGGAGAGCAAGGCGGGAGACAAAGGACGGCGGCCATAATGTGCTCCTGTTGAAGGAATTAGACAGATCAATGGGACCTAAATTGCACTGTTTGTGTGTACAAGAGGCTAATGTGTAATTGGTAGAGGTGGTTGAATTATCTTAACTGAGACACTCACACCAACAAACACTCAAAACAAATGCGTTTACACACTGTACTCACATACTAACAGTATATGTGTGGGTTTGAACGTGTCGTTTACAGATAAAGGATTTCACTGAATAAGAGAAGCACGAGTTTTACTGTTATATATATTAGATACACACCAAACCAACAGCATTTATGGGTGTTTGACATTTTTCTCAAGCACTTTTATCTATTTAAAGCATCTTATTTTGGGGGGGGGCGATTAGGGTCTTTTGATGATATTAAAATAAAACATTAGCCCCTCCTCCGTCACTCAGATGTATTTTTTGCCGCCTGCCGCCTACAACGAGCCACAAAGGTAAAAAGGCACCAAGAAAAAAATCAGATAACATCCACAGGGTGAAAAATAAGCAACGTGTGCATTAGAAAAAAATGCTTTAGAATACGTATGCTGCACGTATACACGAGCTTTTCTTTATGAGCTTTTTTAAATATTTTTTTAATCTCCTCTGTTTCTGTGAAACTTCATAAAGCTTGTGTTTTTGGTGGTAACACAGATGAAATGTATTCATATGTTACTGTCTCCTGTTTCTTTGCTCCAGCTCCCACACTGTAAACCCTAAAGTAACCGATTATGAGTATATATTAAGTGGTATAAACTTCAAGTGTAAAAATTCTACTTGCTTAAATATTTAGATGTTTTTTTCTGCTTTTGAGCTGATAAAAAGATTATTTTTAAATAATTTGAATTATTTTTTATATCCACTAAGCCCCACTTAAAATATCCTTTCAGAGTATTTATTTGTGTGCATCTGCTATAGCCTTGACTTTGGTCCTTCCAGAGTGGGCGTGTCTTTTCCAGGTGTGCGTAGCAAATTATGGACATTCACTAAAATATTCTTCCATACTCCAGCAGACTAAGATGTTTTATTTTTGTTTACAGTTCACTTGCTCAGGTTGACTTTTGTGTGTCTTCATGTTAAAGTCACAAAGCTCTGATGCTGAGTTGATGACCATCACTGTGGTAGCAGAGACAGAAGTATGATGGGGGGGAAAAAAATAAAAATATATATATAGACATATAAATGAGAGTAAAATTAATGCTAATGCTCATCAGTGGTGGGTAACTGCTCACCATAAGTTTTTTGTAAGACCAGAGTAATAAATAATAATTATCTTTAAACATGACTTACTGAGGTATTTGTGAAGGTGCATTTACATGTCCCTGCTTAGACTAATTGCAGCGATGCACTGATTTTGTGTGATTAAAAAAAAAAATGAAAGAAGACACCATGAAAAGTAATACTAGCTAAAAATATTTGAGTTGACTTAATGAGCACTTTAACTGAAGTGTAATTAAATCAAAAATATTTAAATTCTGAGAACAGATCTGTGAGGGCCGAGAATGAGTGAATCTGTGTGTTTATTCTAGACTGGTTAGAGCTGACTGGTGGATTGTTCCCTCCCTGACAGTCACCATTCCCACTATCCATCTAAAAACACTCCAGCATCCTTTTCCCACTTTGAACCATGAAATATCCCAGCATCCATGTCACTACTGCACTACAGCGAGAAGCTCACTGGGGTCATCAGTCTGCATAGTGATATATTTTTAATCTTAATCATTTTAATCATTCACATTTATCTGAAAATGAGTGGGTTTTTTTAAATAATTAATTTGGCCTCCTTAGAGCAGATCATTTTTTTCCAATAATGTCCAACAAACAGGTGACTCTGCCCAGAGGTGATGCATCTTCCAATTACCTTCAGATTACTGTGTGATTCATTGCAAACATATCATCACGTATTTGATTGTGTAACAATTTAAATGTGTATTTGCCACGGTGTGAGGGTCAAAAGGCGTCTCTGCTTCGTCAAGGCAATAACATGCAGCAGAGAGTTGTGTTATTGTGCTCTGAGCCTGTCTCTGAAGAATTGTGCTGCTCTGATCCTCAGTGATGATTGTTGCTCACAAAGATTTAAAAACCCTGCAGCTTCAGAGCACGAGGGCGGGACAAAGGCAGTTTTACGTGGTCATCCTTTCCACTGACTTTGCACACATTTAAGTGAGTTTTTTTCACTTTGTCACAACAGGAAAAGTTGTCCACCCGGCTTCATGTGAAACCTTTTTTTTTTTTTTTTTGTGGCACCGAGCCAATCCACTGAGAACGTGCGAGCAAATGACTGTCTACGCACACACACACAAAAAGACACTGAAACCCACAAACTGCACGTCCTCACAAGGAATACAGCGGCAGCTGTTTTTCATCTTAATGAATTTCTGAACTTGTTCGTTTCCCTCTCTCTCCGCTCGCCGCTGCCTCGTGGTGAAAGATGGAAAGCGAAGGCATCGGCTGCCAAAGCAATTGAAGTGTCAGGAGGGAGAGAGGACAAAATGGAGTGATAAAAAGAAAAGCTTTCCCTCCCTCACACTCTCTCACACACATTCACACAGGCAGCAGAAAAGATGGGGGGGGGTTACAAACTTGACTTATACAGAAGTCATCTCTGCTGCTTTCACTATTCTTCACTTAACAGTCCAGAGCCACCTCACCTCTCCAGCTATCAAACAGACTTTGAGTACACTATTTCCCTCCTTAGTGCCTTTAATTAACTCACAAAAATATAAATAAATACATATCTATTGTGTATATTTTTAACATGCATTTCGGAGCTCTCAGGGGTTAAAACTCACCCCCAGGTTTTCCTTTCAGCATGTTTCCTGCAATAAAGGATAAATTATTTAAAATAACACGACCTTTTATCTCACACCCTTTGAAGGCAGCAAATTAAAAATGTAAATTGGGAACTAATTAATATGCAAATGTATTCATTCGCTGTTAACAATTAGCAATTAAAGCTGCAGTGTCTAGAAAGAGCACAGACAAAATTAGTAACTTCATTTATCATTTAAAAAAAACCCAGAGATCTAAAAACGTACATAAAATTCTAATTGACTTTCACAGTATTTCTCTCTGTTGTTGCCTTTGTTCATCCACGGCCATTTTGAAATACATGATAGCATGCGTTTACTGACTTAATTAATGCCATTTTGTGTAAAATATACTGTCCTCTCAAATGGTTGGTGTCAAAAGTAATGTCTTAAGTCTGAGTGGTGAGGGCTTGGGTTGGAAGGGTGTGTGTGTGTGTGTGTGTGAACAGCATGCTGTATCACCTCAGTGCCTCAGCAGTCTGATCTGTGCCGTTTGGCGTTTTGTTCATTTAACTCTCAGCTGAATTTTCAGATTCAGGTTTCAGTATCAGGAAGCTTCAGTCTTTTTTGCATCTTGGATAAACACAAAAGACACACCACAGACAGAGTGATGAAGTGGACGATGGTAAAATATTTGTGTATCCAGATGATGTACCGGAAGGAAACCTGTTCTGAGGGATTCTGGGAGCTCATACTGTATGTATTTACAGCGTACAGAGAGGGGGGGTTTCAAACACTGCAAATGTGCTCCTGTGCAGTCCTCAAAATATCCCAACTGCATGTTGCTGGATGTGGATGATGTTGTGCATCAGTTGAATGCTGATTGGTAGACAAGTGGGCCAGAATAGGGAAGGGAGCAACACTGGAGTTCACAGAGAATGGGAGAAGAACAAAAAAAAAAATTAAAAAATCATGAAGATAAAAAGATACAGTATGAAAAGTAGTGACAGTGGCTGCAGACACTTTTCATTGTTCTTAACACTTGGTCTCATTTTAACTCTTTGTATGTTATAACCTCCTCCTTCTTGGTTGACTGATGGACCAACAACACAAGCAAGAGCACCCCACAGACTGGCTGTACCACATACACGTACACAGCCTTCATCGACAAAAGACGCCCTCTGCGGGTAGACAGGCGTCCACGGCCCACCAGCGGACCGCCAAAGAGGTTCCACTGCTGAATTATAATTTCACAAGGATAGGCCGTACGAAAAATGTGAATATTTTTTATATATATCATGTGTTACACATTTCATTCAAAATCTCACATTTCAGTAAGGATCAGTGTGGGGAACTGGGACTTTTATTGGTAATTTGATGTCCAGTTTTCCCTGTTATCTCATAAAGACTCTTTACCCGAAGTATTCTTTGAAAGGCTTCTTGTGATCAGAGGATAGTTTGTTAGCATTTAAAGACTCAAGGATAAGGTGAAGAAGATGGATGGATGGATGGATGGAGACTTGACCTCTCTTTTGACTCAAGCATCTAAAAAAAATAGGAAAAGCCTGTTTGAAGAACACACTCTTAGTAGTAAATGCTCCTGAGTCTTTTACAAACAGCCTTTCTGCTCCTCTTTCTCCTGCTACTACAATATTAGATATTTTCCCCTCAAATGCTCATACTGTGTTCATGGATTGACAAGTTCCTTGCAAACATTCAATGCACTTCAGCCTTTATGGATTTAACAAAAATCTGAATGGTGCTCCACAAAATTCCATGAAAAGACTAAAGATATGTTGGGAGACCCTCTCTGGTGACACGGTGTTTCAAACTCTCACACAACTTTGAACATATTCAGGTTAGTGATACTGAGCACTGAGCAGCTCAGCCTAAGTCACACACTCCTTCACTGTTAGAAATATCTGCACAAAAAAAGAAAACACAAGTAAAGAGGAGAATAATCTCCACCAACTGCGTTAAAACATTAAAAACAAAAGCCACTCAATTAGTAGATCATTTCCAGGAGCTGACAGATGTAAGGAGCAGACAGATTACTTTTTAAAATGTGGTCATTTCAGCGAGGAGCCTCCTCCCCCTCCTACTTACAAAAGCACTCATATTACATGTGCAGCCACCCAACCGTGCAAATTCAATTCACCCTAATAGGCCACTACCAATAGTGCATCACACGTGCGATTCAGTTTAACTGCAACTGCTCCCAATTCAATTAGATGCAGAGAATGTAAAATAGGCTCTTTTACACGTAGCCAAGGTTTTATCCTTTTTCAGTTATGCCTGCTGTTTCCCACACGGCCTCAGAGCAAAACTACAGTGGAAAGTCTGTGGAGTCGGTGTGTTTTAAATAAAGGATGTGTGTGTGTGTGTGTGAAGGCTGTGTGTGAAGGCTGTCTGAATGACAGACGTGAGTGTGTCAGCGGCAGATCCCGTGGTGATCCTCATCCTGGCCAGCGCTCTCCGCTTCGCTTTTTTCCATGATCGCCGCGGCTGCCGCTCGACAGCGTTTCAAATGTACGCGTAAGTGCCCCGTTATCGCCGTCTCGGCCTGTAATGAGAGGAGCGACATATGTCCGGTCCCCCTGCTGTTTCCAGATAAGCCCGTGCGCTCAGATGTATGCAGGGGAACGTTCCTCCCTCCTCCCCCAAACCACTCCTTGCTTTTATTTTGCATGCAAAACCTGCTAACTACCACCAAGGAAAATAGTATGGCACTTACTTAGTGACATTTACCTTGCTCCCGACTATTCCGCGCGCAGGGGGTGCCGCAATAACAATCAGCGTGCATTTAATTTAAAAGAAAAAAAATCTTCCCTTTAGAATTACACAGGCAGGGAGAGATATAGCTTTGTGTGTGTGTGTGTGTGTGTGTGTGTGTGTGTGTGTGTGTGTGTGTGTGTGTGTGTGTGTGTGTGTTTGTGTGTGTGAGGAGCTATAACAGTTGTGCCGGCAGACTTCCGCAGTGCAGCATTAATGGTAATCAAAAGAGCTGAGAAAGCAGCGGTGGTCTGTAAAAACAGATTTTCCCTTGTCTTTTCATTTCTGGAGGGATTCTCTCTCTTCTCCCCCACCTCACCCCACCCCAATCCTCACCCCCTCCTCCCTCTCCTTCCTCAGAGGGATTTATCCTGGGAAAATAACATTTCTGGGAATTGAATCTGACCCTGAATTTAGGAGAGGCGCACTGTCATGTCATCTTTTTTTTTTTTCTTCTTTAGCTGCGGGATAAATAATGAAAGTTAAGTTGTAGTAATTGATTTCTCTTCAGTCCACTCAACTGAATAATCTGCAAGGGAAACAACCACTAAGCTATTCATTAGAAGATTTGCCAACATGCAACTAATTTCAAGCTTACTCTCCAAACATCAGGAAAAGAATACAAACTCCCAGTTAAAGCTTGCTTAATCTAGAATCCCTTTGTGTTTAGAGGGTTGGAAAATGCATCACTTTGAGCCTGGAAATGACTGAAAAAATGTTTTTCTCTGGAAACTTGAAGAAATAAATGAATAAAAGTTTGCACATCAGAGAGGAAAGAATAGTGAGGCAATCTGTTAGTTTAACTCAATCGGATGGAGGTGATTAGAATTCTGGGAGAATAATTATTTCATTGCGACTTGATGAAGTTTGGATAAAGATTCTTAAATGTCTATGTTGAGATGGGAGGAAAAACCTGCTGATTGTTCTGAGGTTTCTGAATTATTTGATTTATTCAAAATGTCAAAGTAATGAAGTAATAAAGCTTTGCTTTGGAATTTACAAAAAAATAATTAAATACTAAGAAAAGGGGAGGAAGATAACGGAGGAAGAAAAAGTGATACATTTCATCTTAATGTAATGTTGACATGAATGTTGAAGGTATGCTGTGTACCTCACAGGAGGCCATATTATTAGTCAGATAATTCAATTAAAAATGCTCCAAAAGGCCCCAACAGCACAAACACAGTTAACAGGTCTAGTTCAGAGAATCCAATTAGCTGATGTGGGGCAGAATTTAGGGGTTCTCTGTGTCTGCTGTATCCCATAGCAGACAGCAATCGGATATAGCACCCTGTATTAGATCATCAAAGCAGCCACGCCTCTAACTGTAGATAAATGAGGAAGAAGAAAAATTCAACATCTGTACAGTTGCTAAAGGAGGAAACTACCCACAGAAGCCAAAACCGTTTCTGTGCTGCAAACACGCTTTTTAATGTTGTAAAGTTGCACATTTTAACGTGACAGCAGTGACTGCACCTCTTTCTCTGCCCATTCTCGAGTGGCCATTAGAGGAACTGCAGTTTTTGGCATTTTTGCGTTTCATTTTTCAGATCTGGAGGTTGCCACTTGGCTCCCTATGAGGAGTCTGGAGAGCGTACAGGGTGCAGACACAAAACATTCCTCTTGTTGAAGGGCGTCCGTTTCAAAGTCAGGCTTTCTGTAGCAAAAAAGTGGGAAAATCTGAAAACTTTGTGACTATTTCCCAACATGTCATAGGACCAGACTGTGCAGGTATATTCATGTACATCACCCTTGACTAAACAAACTGGCAGGTTTAATGCCTTTCCTGAGGGTGGAGGACTTTTGGTGTGATGTCAGGAGAGCCTTAAGAAGTCAGTTTTATGTATGACTTCTCTATACATGAAGATTTCAGAGCTGCACTTTGGAGTGAATGACTGTCATCTGGGCTGATTTCTTCTGGCTGGTGATAGTTACGTGCTTTTCTGCTGTCTTTCACTGCACGCTAAATTCATGAAGGATGTGTGTGACTCAAGAAGTAGCAATTGCCATCATCAGTGTAGCATATGGGTGTTACTGTGCCCGACTACATACGTGTTCATGTCTGCAGCTACGCAGGTTAAAAAATAATCAATGCATGAAACAAGCCTCTGTCTTCATAGAAAATTATGAATCTTACTGTACCAACTCTATTAGATCCTGATGTGTTATTTCTCTGTTGTAAATCACTGCAGTTAAGCTCTTCTACAGTGGAGACGGGACTTGATCATCTCAATTGCCTTTCTAATTACAGTGTGTGAATGAGATATCCAGCACTTCACAGTTTGCACATTGAAATCTGAGAGTTTAAGCATGGCGACCTTACTCCCCACCGGCTCTAGCCTAATACTGTTTACCACTCTTATGAGGACGTCACCAACAGCAATGCTGTTTTATCCACTTACACCATTTCAAAGGAGCGCAAAGGGCCCCGAGGGTGCAATAAAAAAAGCTTTAAATAGTCTTCAACGCTGGTCCTCGGGGGGAATTGCCTCTCGCCTTAAAAGACCTAATTTAATAAATTTGCTCTTTAGGCATTTGTCTTTTCGATTTGCATCGTCTTATTATGGATTCATTCGCACGCAACCCTTTTGGTCTAAATATTGCCCCTCTTAGCTAATGCTTAACCATACATATTTTATTCTTTCAGGAGGACCACCTACATTCGTTTCCATTGCAACCGGGTTCATTAGCACCTCAGAGATAATACGGCGGCTGTATGCTTAACGTAAGCGCTACTAAGTCTCTAATTTTCCACAAATAATTCCCCTTGATCTCAAGTGAAATTTGTGCCGGGGGGCTGGGTGGGTGGAGAGCAGCGTGCTTTAACATGGCTGGTCCAAGTAAAATAAGTATGTACATAAAATGAATTATAAATGGCACACTGTGTTTCAAGTGTGGCTAAGAGAGAAAGTGGGACTTTATTGGCGGGAGAGAGGAGACAGTGTGTGTGTGTGTGTGTGTTTGTGTGCGTCCGTGCGTGTCACTAAGAAAGAAAATATTTTTAATACCTGCATGAGAGATTGTGTCCGAGTGTGACTATGATGTATGCGTGCAAAATTATGGGGTATGGAGCTTATCTAAGGGATTTTTACTGGTACACAAAATCAACTACACATTTATTTTAAGTGTAGTTTTTAATATTTCATTCAGCTATAGGCAGTTATGATAAGATGTATTCCTAGAATTAACCTTCATTTTATGTGTAAGGGAACATTAGGCTTGAATTAAATGCTGCTTTTGAAAATATAATAAATACATCCAAGGATATTTACCATGTACTCAATTGATATTTATTAGTAAAATTGTAAGTAATTATATTGCACTTGTATTATTCCAGCTCAGTGTTTAATGCAGACTGCTCTCATTCATGGTCACGCTGGCTTCTACTCTCCCCGCTCTCGGTGTGAGTGCAGCTCCTCAGACACACGTGGCATGTGCAGTATGGAGCTGATGAGGGACGCTAATGGAGTTTTTGACAAAATGTTATGTTACTATGCAACAAAAGCTTTCTAACAAGTGTTATAATCAACATTACAGGAGAGAGGGAGTGAGAAGTCCACAGGGAATGCATCATCATCGTGTCAGCTTGACCACATTTTACAGTGAAGTAAAAACTATGGCAAATATGCAAAAAAAAAAAAAAAAAAAAAGATGTTGGCATCACAATCGTAAAATGCCTTCAAAATGCTGTCACTTTGCTGTTAGCTTTCGCCGTGCTATAGTAGCTCCAAGGCTAACAATCAGTGTGCTGATTCTGACACGTGGAATAGTGAACGCAGAACAAATCGATTGCTCCCATAGATCGGCCTACCGTCACCATCACCTCATTTAGTTTTCTGAGTCATCACCGGACCGAAGTCTGATCCATATTAAAAATGTCTCAATTTCAGCATAAATTTGACCTCTCAGGAATTCAAAATTGCACATGTGAAACTGTAAACTGAACTTTTAACATCGGGCCAGAAAACAACTTCTCCCTTAATACGTGAACTCACCTTTTAAAACCTGCATTTCGTGTTTACTCAGGTCATCTTTGTCTAATATATCTTTGTGTGAATGTGTGTGGGATTAAGACATGCATAAAGTGCTTTGAAAAGTGGTACATAAGAAACAATCCATTTACCATTTAATATTAACATTTGTGTGATCATCTGAAAAAAAAAAAAAGTGTCACAAATATGCAAAAGAAAGAAAGAAAGAAATCAGGAAGGGGTCAAGTACTTTTCACGGCTCTGTACTCGCTGCTCCACATTCAGTTTCCTGGGATCTGGGTTCCTCTTACACCATCCCAGCAGATCTGAACTGTTCCCTTTCTTCTTTCTGAGCCAATCACCGGGTGGATTCATTTGAGTGTTTAGGATAATTACTCTGTTAAAAGATCCACTTCCGGTTCAGCTTCAACTTTTGGAAAGATGGTGTCCCATTATTTTCAAGCACTGTCTTCTGCCTTTAGTGAATGACTCGAAAACTTCTGGCCTGTGCCTGTTCATTGACAAAATATGTCTTTTTCTTAATTTGAGATATTTTTATCTTAAGATCAGGAGCTGGACCACACCTCAAACTCTCCCCTTTCTGTGGTACGTCTGTTGAGCCCTGGCCGCAGGTTTGAGCTCGTCTCCCTCCCTCTTCTGCTGCGCCATCCTCTCCTCAAACATCCCCAAACTGAAGCGTTTTACCTTCCTCTGTGCTCCTTATTTATTTGGCGACCTTGCCATTTCCGTTATTAATAAACGTGTTTGGACTTATGTTTTTGTGTGGGCTTTTTGGCAACACGCCTCCCGTGCAGGTCAGATTTGTCCTGTGTATGCACTTTGATGGTAACAGTTGAAAGAAGTCACTTGAGGCGTTCTTGGAGACTTTTTGCATCAAATATCTGCTCTTGGACTGAGTTTGCTGGAACAGCCTATCTTGGACAAATTGACATGCTTTTGAAATCTATGCCATGTGTAGATGATTTTCCTCATAGGATGATTTATTTTTAATAATTCAGAGATCTTTTCAAAACCCCTGCCAGACACAGCAAGAGGTCCAAACCACGGGCACCCAATTTGGAAGCTCCTGAATCAAATCTTATGGATTTTAAGGTTTGATAAATATAGGAGTATTTACTTTTTCCTTGTGACTCATGGCTGCATTTCTTCTATTTATTTCAATTATAAGAATGAGTACAAAATGTCAATTTTATGTATTATATCTTTGAATATACAACTGTTATCAGTAGCAGTGTTTCAGAGAAGATTAAATTTGTGTTGTGGTGGGATGTACTTATGTTATCACATTACTGTATTTTGAAAAGAACAAAAAAACCCAGCGCGACTACAGGAAAATGTCATAGTCCAAGTCTGTACATTAGTTATACTGCTGTTTGTGATAAATAAACATCCAGCTGTCAAACTTTCATGAAAGGTGTGGTGCAAATCCTGCCTTTGTTGTCATTCTGAACACACCTGAAGACCTGCCATAGGCAGCCCAGCATGTTGGCTAGAACACAACTATCGGGCAGAGTGGAGGCATGCCACATGAGGGACTTTTTTTAGATTATGGTTAATAATTGATTATGTAATTTTGCGTGTCCTAGTCTCTTGCACATTGTGGTTAGTTTTACTTCCCTTGTCGTTCTATTCACCTGTTTTCCCAGCTGTCTCCACTCTCCTCATTATCCCTTGTGTATTTATTGTCTGCATTTTGCCTTTGTTGTGTTGGTGGCTATCCCTGCTGTGCACTCTTAGGTCCAGGCTCATGTTTATGGTTCAGATCTTAGTTTAAGCCCATGTATTTTTTAATGTTTTGCTCTGAGTTCCAGCAATAAAGCTGAAATCAACTTAATGCCTGTCAAGAGTCCTGCATTGGGGTCCACACTTTGCCTGCCTGCCACAGCACGTTACATGACAGTTTCACCACTTCAATTCAAATTCAAGATACGCTCCCCTCCAAAAGTATTGAACTGTTGTCTGACCCGTGTGAACAAGAACAGAAAGCCATTGCAGCCAAGCTTCAAGGGCAGGTTGATAGCTCTCCATGGCTTCTGGATTCCTTACACGGGTTAGTAAAGGACTTTCTGATCACCACCCTTCACCTACAGCCGTCCACACCTGCAGCAGCAGAGCCTCCGGCCCAGTTTCAGCCTCCGTCGCCCGCAGCAGCAGAGCATCCGCTCCAGCTTCAGTCTCCGTCGCCTGCCACAGCCTGCTGCAGCAGTCTCCAGACAACCACAGTCTTCAGCGCTGCCTGCAATGCCTCTTCAGCCACTGTCTCCGCCGCCTGCAGCAGCAGCAGGCCCCAAGCCACGGCCACGCTCCACAGTGTGCCCGTCGTCCACAACTGCAGCAGCTTCATCAGCCTCAGCCAGCTATAGCTCCTGCCCCCGTCCAGCCTCAGCCAGCTGTAGCTCCTGCCTCCGTCCAGCCTCAGCCAGCTGTAGCTCCTGTAGCTCTCCCCCGCTCTCAGTCAGCTCCAGCTCCAGTCGCTCTTCCTTGCTCTCAGTCAGCTCCAGTCGCTCTCCCCCGCTCTCAGTCAGCTCCAGCTCCAGGTGCCGTTTACACGAGACCGTTTTCATTTTGAAACGGTGTCGTTTTGATGCGTTTCGGCCTTGCGTTTACACGACAACGGTGTCGTTTTGATGCGTTTCGCCCTTCTGTTTACACGACAACAGAGTGAAAACGATGTGTTTCAGAAACGGGGTCCAGAGTGGAGCGTTTCAGAAACGCACCGGCTTGCGTTTTCGTGTAAACACTTGAAACCGGGGTGATTTGAAAACGCTCGACTCGCACATGCGCACTATGGTTGCGACGGCCAGTTTTTCGCGCACGCGCAAGCTGATAAACAGCACTCGCGGATTCACGAGTGCTTCTTATGCTTTTCCTGTGTTTTTACCGTTTTGTAATTCAGCGTTGTGTGCAGCAGCGATCCAACCTCATCATCTGTCCACACAAAACCTCTCACATTGGCCGTTTTGTAAGTAATGAACAATTTGCCGCACTACCTACTGTGTCACTCCACGCATGCGCGTCTTGCGTAAACAAACTGCAAAGAGAAAACCAACGCCAACTTGTGGCCTGGCATGGGAACTACATCGTTTTCATCGTTTCACATGTCCTCGTGTAAACGCAGATCGTTTCTGAAACGCCATCGTGTAAACGAAAGGCTGAAACGCATCAAAACGACACCGTTTCCAGTGAAAACGGCTTCGTGTAAACGGCACCCCAGTCGCTCTCCCCCGCTCTCAGTCAGCTCCAGCTCCAGTCGCTCTTCCTTGCTCTCAGTCAGCTCCAGCTCCAGTCGCTCTCCCTCGCTCTCAGTCAGCTCCAGCTCCAGTCGCTCTCCCTCGGTCCACAGTGTCAGGTGTTTCAGTTCCCCCAGTGTCTGCTTCAGTTAGCTCCTTAACCCCCTTGGTTCCTCCAGTCAGTTCAGTTTCAGTCCCCTCAGTTCCTTCGGTTGTGGTCCCAGTCCCCTCGGCTCCTGCTCCCTCTGTGATTTTGCTTCCCTTTGTTCCCCCAGGGTCAGTTTTCCCACCACTTCAGTTAATGTTGTCAGCTTTCCAGCAGTCAGCTTCCCCTCATCTAGTGTCAGCTGCAGCTTCTCAGTCAGAGCCCAAGCCAGCTTCCTTGTCACCATCGTCCTCACCACCACCTGATACACCCAAACAATCCGCTAAGCAGCCCTAGTCGTCGGAGGAGACGGCTGCGCGCCCTGCAAAGCAGCCCCAGTCTACACATTCAGTGTCCAAGTGCCCGGAGGGTCCTACTCTGCCCGAGCCTTCAGAGGGTCCCGCTGCCCGAGCACTCTGAGTCTTCCGAGTGTCCCGAGTCCTCGACCGTCCTGGGCTCAGGAGAATCCAGGCCAGCTATGGTTCTGGAGAGTCTCCGCTGCATGTCACGCGGCCGCCCGCCCGAGGTCATCCGTCTTCACCGCCGCTGGGATCGTGGCAGGCCCCCTGTCCTGTCTCGTCGCCGCCACCGCTGGGAGCGTGGCAGGCCTCCAGTCTCGTCTCCACATCTTCGCCGCCGCCGCTGGGAGCGTGGTCGGCCACCTGATGAGCCTTGGGTTCCCCAGCCTGTGAGTTCGGCCCCTTGGCCTGGGCGGCCCCCTGAACATTATGGACTATTTTTCTGGCCTTGTGCTGTTTTTTGTTTGGGCCTTATGTTTTTGTTTTCCGTTCTTAGCTTTGGCCCTCCTGTACTGCTTCATCCGTCTCCGGCTTCATCCCCTGGACTCTGTTTTGGACTGCTTTATCCAGCCTTGGGCTGCTGCCTTTTGTTCTCGCTCTGTATTTTTGTTTTGTTTTGGACTTTGTCACTTCCCTGGCAGACCCCCTGAACTGTTTTTGACTTCTGTTTGGTCTCCCGGGTTTGGTTTGTAGTTTGTTACCTCAAAGAAGAAGAGTCTTTCTGCAAACCAGATTCTACTTTTTCTACTTTTTCCTATCAGTGCTTAATTCCTGCTGTCATAATTACACATATAAAAGGTAGTTATCTATATTTTCACAACTATATAGTATTTTTAGCTGTTCAGCTTGTGTACTATTTCCTAATTATTAGTTTATTGAACTTACTGTTCACACATAATATTTAATGTTGCTAACTAACCTATTTATGAGCTAAGGTAATGTTATATTTAGCATGCTAGCATTAAAAAATATGAAAGTAAAAATATTTTTTTATGTGAAAAAACAAAGATAGACTGTTAGCATATCTTGGGCCCAGACACATGTCTTGCAATAGGTTCAAGTGAACTTAACACAAAAAGTCATTTGTGTTTGATGGATTGTTTCTTTGTTGCAAAAATGCTTCTTGGCAATAAATCTTATACTGTTGGAAACCTGTTATGCCAAAGCCAAACAACTTATTCTGGTTTTGACTCTTGTTTTGAGCTTCTGGTACCTCAGCTGCTGATAGTCAGGTTTGTCATCACTGGAGGCAATCTGAATGCAGAGAGATATTAAGATGAGATTGTGCCTGCACCACATGGCTGTGGTGCAGGCAGCCTGGGTTCACATCTGACTGTGGCCCTTTAGCTGCACGTCTTCCCCTGTGGAGGAGTTCAAGTATCTCGGGGTCTTGTTCACGGGAGAAGGGAGCGGGAGATCGACATACGGATCAGGGCTGCTTCTGCAGTGAAGCGGACGCTGTACCGGTCTGTCGTGGTGAAGAGGGAGCTTAGCGTAAAAGAGAAGCTCTCAATTTACCGGTCGATCTACATTCCTACCCTCACCTATGGTCACGAGCTTTGGGTAGTGACCGAAAAAATAAGCTCACGGATACAAGCGGCAGAAATGAGTTTCCTTCGAAGGGTGGCTGGCCTCTCCCTTAGAGATAAGGTGAGGAGTGCGGCCATCCAGGAGGGGTTCAGAGTATAGCTGCTGCTCCTCCACATCAAAAGGAGCCAGTTAAGGTGGCTCGGGCATCTGATTAGGATGCCTCCTGGCCGCCTCTTGGGTGACGTGTTCCGGGTATGTCCCACCTGGAGGAGGCCCCGAGGCAGACCCAGGACACGCTGGGGAGATTATATCTCTCGGATGGCCTGGGAACACCTTGGGGTCCCTCCGGACGAGCTGGAGGAGGTGGCTGGGGAGAGGGAAGCCTGGGCTTCGCTACTTAGGCTCCTGCCCCCGCGACCCAGCCCCGGATAAGCTGAAGAGAATGGATGGATGGATGGATGGATGGATTGAATCTTAAGTGTCATCAGCTGTGAACACCACAGCCACTGTCAGTCCTACACAGTGTTTTACTGTAAATGCACAGTAGTACAGTAAGCTACCCTGTTTATCCTGCACTAAACTGCAGTATTTTCATGTAACCTTTGGCTAACAAAGTTAGTATACCTCAGTTTGTTTTGCAGGACGTTTCACAATATGAAAAAGAATTACTTCACATCATAAACAGATCCAAGATCTGATTTTAAAAAAGAGAACATTACACGTAAGCTTTAAATTTCCAGTCTATCAAATGCCACTGAGCAGTCCTTACCTTTAAATCTAACCTCTCTTCTTCCTCTCCTGTCCTCTTTCTTACATTGTTCTCCAACTCTGAGTGAAGCTCTCTTACTTTTTTCTCTCCCTGGAAATACAACAGCTGGAGCTTTAGCCAGCAGACGCACTGTGTGACAAAAACTGCACACGAAACTTACTTTAAATGACCTGACACTGTTGTTCAGCTGTTAGAAATGTTGCATTTGAAATGACCTGCCACAACACGTCACTCTCTTTATGCTCGCTCCTCTTTTGTAGCAGTTGCTAGATGCTGAAATGCTGCGACTACAGCTTAGAGACATCTGCACCAAAAATGCCTGTCTGGATCATTCCAGTCTGCTTTAACTCCTGAGTATAGGGCTATAAATAATGTATAAATTATATGTTTTTGGAAAAGCTCCGGTGATTGATACTTCAATAGGATTGTATTTGTTATTGTTCCTCCATATTGGCTCAAATCAGGCATGCAGTGATGTGAAATAAAAACTTCCCTCAAATGCATTAAACCTAAAGTAACGAGCCTGGTTTTAAAATGTGAAGACTAGAAAATATAGATATTTGTGTAACGATGTAGGGAGCAAAATAAAAAGTAGTCACAAAAATAAATACTCAAGTAAAGTACAGATACCTGAAAATTCTATTTAAGTACAATAACAAAATATTTGCACTCCATCACCTCCCACCTCTGCTTTTGGTGTTGCTATTTTAAGAACTTGTTGGTCCTGCCGTGTGTTTGGCAGCCATCCTGACGCTGTATCTGCCCATCACTTCTGTCAGCGTGAGAGCAGCGTCACAGAGTCCTTAATATTTGGTCAATATTGATCTGTCTATGAATTCATAAGGACCAAAAGAGTCATGGAAATGCTAAATGGAGAAGCTAATCTGATAATTAATCTGTTGGCTAATCCCAAAGCTAATACATTAGGTAATATGGGAGTTAATCCCAGAGCAAACAGCAGAAGGAATTGAGGAGTGGGATCACCATTTTAAACATCAGAAATAAATCTGTATTCCTAATTTGCTTTTATGAATCCATTTACTTATTTCTCTCTATAAATTGCATTTTACAAAAGATTTATAAATCAGTTTTATTTTATTTTTGAATATGAAAATGTTTTTTGAAATTAGGTTTTTATTGAGAGTTTAATGCGTTTTTTCTGTAAACCGCTTTTTCATTTGAAGCATTTTTTATTGGATAAATAGGTCATTTAGAAATATTTATATTTCCTCTTTTTTATTGTCTATTAAATTATCAAATAATTAATTGTTTTATTGACATCCAAATAATCCATCCATCCATCCATTCTCTTCAGCTTATCCGGGCCGGGTCGCGGGGGCAGGAGCCCAAGCAGAGAAGCCCAGGCTTCCCTCTCCCCAGCCACCACCTCCAGCTCATCCGAAGGGACCCCAAGGCGTTCCTAGGCGAGCCAAGAGATATAATCTCCCCACGGGGCCTCCTCCCTGTGGGACATGCCCGGAACACCTCACTCAAGAGGCGGCAGGAGGCATCCTAATCAGATGCCCGAGCCACCTTAACTGGCTCCTTTTGATGTGGAGGAGCAGCAGCTCTACTCTGAACCCCTCCTGGATGGCTGCACTCCTCACCTTATCTCTAAGGGAGAGGCCAGCCACCCTTCGAAGGAAACTCATTTCTGCCGCTTGTATTCGTGATCTACCCAAAGCTTGTGACCATAGGTGAGGGTAGGAACGTAGATCGACCGGTAAATCGAGAGCTTCACTTTTACACTCAGCTCCCTCTTCACCACGACAGACAGCGTCCGCATCACTGCAGAAGCAGCCCTGGGCCGTCTATCGATCTCCCGCTCCCTTCTCCCGTCACTCGTGAACAAGACCCCGAGATACTTGAACTCCTCCACTTGGGGTAAGAACTCGTCCCTGAGCCAGAGAGGGCACTCCACCCTTTTCCGGCAGAGGACCATGGCCTCAGACTTAGAGGTGCTGATTCTCATGCCAGCCGCTTCACACTTGGCTGTGAACCGTTCCACTGCGAGCTGGAGGCCACCCCCTGATGAAGCCAACAGGACCACATCATCTGCAAAGAGCAGAGATGAGACTCTGAGGCCACCAAGGAAGAAGCCTTCCGCCACCTGGCTATGCCTAGAAATCCTGTCCATAAAAATTATGAACAGAATTGGTGACAAAGGGCAGCCCTGATGAAGTCCAACACCCACAGGAAACGAATCCGATTTATTACTGGCTATACGGACCAAGCTCTCACTGCGGTTGTACGGAGAGTGAATGGCCCGCAACAACGGGCCAGACACCCCATACTCCCACAGGACCTCCCGCAGGATACCCCGAGGAACACGGTCAAATGCCTTCTCCAAGTCCACAAAGCACATGTAGACTGGTTGGGCAAATTCCCACGCCCACTCAAATATCTTTGAGAGGATAAAGAGCTGGTCCAGCGTTCCATGTTCAGGACGAAAACTGCATTGTTCCTGTGACATCCAAATAAATAAATTAATTTGAAAAGTAATTGGAAATGAATTTTCAAATGCATGTTTTATTGCACAATTCATTATTAAACCACAAAATGCTTTATATCAATGCATGGGAATCTCCTGGTCCTCCATGGCCACTAACCAGAGTTTTTCCTCATCGGGTGTGCAGCTGAGTGAGGAAATCTATTTGAAACATGAACGGTGGTGTATACCGGGAGCTTCTGTTTAGGGCTGCGCTTTCTTTCACAGTCACCCAGCCAGCCTGATTTCCCAGCTGCGCAACCCGACTAACTAAGCTACTTACGCCCGCACCAACTACTAGCTAGTTATAGGCAGTCCACAACTACCCACGGACGGCCTTCGCGCAACCCCCACTCCAGCATAAAACAAGCATTATACTTCTTTGAGGTCTGCTTGAAATCCGCCCCCTGGGGTGCATGCCTAGTTGGTGCATTGTAATGTAAATTCTCCACAGATCAATATGCGTGGCCTCAAAACACAGGCAGGCATGCAGACATCTGCATGGACCCAGCACTCACTGTCTGATCCTAGTGGACCCTAATGGACTCTTTTAATGACAGGATGTCTGGCCTTGTAACAGAACCTGTTAAGCTTTTGAGCAAATCTATTTTCTATTCTCTTTCTCAGAGAAACAGAAATACATAATCATCAGGTAGAATGAATATTAGTACTAAATGTCTTCCCTCATGTATTAACTCACACAAAGTGCAGCACACCTGTCCGTGTGTATGTTTTGTTTACATCTGTGAATTATTTGCATACTAACTTGAGCCGTATCTACCTCTTAACCTGCTCTTAGCCTCTTGTTCAGAATGGAGACGCTGTTAGCGCTGTGCCGCAATAAGCCTGATTGAGACTGATGGAACCAAATCGTTTCAATTAAGCGAAGGATTTCAGTGTGTGTGCATTCGTATGGAGTCACAGTGAGCATGGATATGAGTAGCTGGTGCTCTGAAATCATCATGCATCTGTGAGCTTGTATTGTTACATGAAAGTGCCTTTGCTTTAATAAAAAAGCTCTGACAGTGTCTGAGGCTTGAATTACACTAGGTCATAGTGTTGATATTGATCCTTTCTGGAGTGCCATAATATCATTGCATGGTACAGTTATTTTATCAACAGAACTGCTGATGTTGCATAGAAGAACAAGGTTACACACATTGCTTTTAAAGCAATATTCCACTTTGTTGGCTTGGATATCAGACTCTGTGGCCACGCTTTGAATTAAAACTGTTTTTTTAACAGTTGTTCAGGTTCATGTACAAATCTGTTCATATTGAAGATATATAGGAATTGGGCTTTTATAGACTCGACTGCACAAGTCATGTTTTACCACTATGGTGGCTGCATTTTTGCAGATCCAGCCAACAGTTCTTAGCTCTCATCATAACATTTTGCTGTCAAAGTTCACTGTTTGGACTTCAGAATGCAGCAAAAAATAATGGAAAGAAATTGTTTTCAAACAAATTTTAGCAATTTTAAAGGATAAAACAGACTAAGCAACGCAAGTTCATCTGCTAAGGAGGGCTGTGCAACTGAATCACAAACCTCCAGAAGAGCTGAAAATTGATTTCTTTTAAACTGTTGTTAAAAGAAACACACTTTTTTTGTGAAATCTTTGTAAAACCAAGCAGCAGCAGCAACAATGTCTTCAAGATATAACCTTTGTGGAAGTGAAAACCACTGAGGCCTGTTATGCTGGCTCCAAAAATACATTTTTAAAAAAATACCGAATTCAGCCATGAAATACTGAGTTCACTAGTCATTACAATTTTATTAATTAATAGATATTGGGCCTCAAATAGAGGCGTGTTTGAGAGGACGACTGGCCTCACTGACATGCCTGACGCTGGTTTCATAAAGATAGTTTAGACTGACCAGCAGCTGGTTTCACAAAGATAAACTACAGCTTAAAGGAACCGAACAGTCAGACTTCAGCTGGATGTTTTAAAACTGCCGCTGTGTAAAACAGTTTTATCGCTGACTATGCAGAACAGCTCCAGAATGAATTCTGGGTAAAATTAAGACTCTTTTCAAAGATGAAAACCGACTGAGTGACACTAACAGCACAGCCAAGCACACAAACACAAATTTTAACTGCAGATCCAACAAAAAAAGACTTTTGTTGTGCTGATGATGTGAGGCTGCATACCTGGAGCTGCTGCAAGATATGTCCCCTGGGCTGGACCTGGTGTCTGCTGCAGCTCTCCTGGTAGGCCACTGCTACCTCTGTCAAGGTGAGGCAGCTGTCAGCTAAAATAGAAGAATACACTCATTCACTCCTTTAATGTCTCTCTTTTTATGACATTAAAATATTATTTAAAGCATATGAAGATCTCTTAACTATAATCTTTTTTGTTTTTCATGTCAATACTATAAATTATGTCTGAAGTCCTTGACTTCAGCTTTGTAGTGTCTCCAACAGTGTGTGACTTGAGTGATGCAAAAGCAAATGTAAATTATTATGTAAATTATTATGGTAAAGTAATGTTTATAACTTATATATATCTCGTGTATCAGATATTGCTGCAGGCAGAAGGATAAAGTATGTTAAAAGCTTTCGGGATGAGTTTTGTGCAGCACGTTGCAGGCGGCAGTGTCAGTAAATGATACACATCACAGAGGTTATATGCAGCACATTAATATGCATAAATGAAAAACATTGATACATTTTACTCAGTTATACATCATATAGAAAAGTACATGATTTTAAAAGGAAAAATACATTGATATTTAGTAAACTTTCACTTATTAGGGTGTACATGTTTTCAGTTAAATGTTACACATTTAAACATGACCGTCCTTTCCATTATCCCAGGATAATATATAAACTGTTGCTGTGTTTCTTAAAATGTATTTTTATATGAGATAAACAAATTTGCCAAAAGAAAAGGTAAACTGAAAAAGTTGTAAAAAAATAAAACGGTTCCCTTCAAAGCTGCGTTTCTTTTTAATTAATTGTGAATACTTCACAAAATTTTACACCCTATTTCACAAGATGATAAAGTTGCAGAAACAATCACAGAAACTAGCAAATAAAAGACCCAATTTGTTGCTAATATTGCAAAGCTTTTGGCTGTTTGACTGTGGCTGAGCCGTTGCCTAATTGCAGACGTAATGACACAGAACTGTGCGTGTTTAGTTTGGAGCAGTCTTATTCATTAACACTGGTGGTGGGTGGTGGAGGGGAGTCATGATAAAACAGGCTGCAGATTATGTTTGGACTAACATTTGAATTGGTGAATTGAAAAAGTGTCCACGTGTAAGACTTTGTTTTAACAGGATAGAATAAAATGTCTTTTGCTCAAACTGTTACTATGGTGCAAGATTCATACTTTTAACAAATATAATACCTAATCATGGATTACAAATCTCAAAATATAATCCAAAATTCTTTAGTCTACTTTTTGAGTTTTGGAGTTATGAATCCACAGAACAAAACCCACAATGGTCACTGAAATAACCTGACACTGACAACAGTAATGATAAATAAAAATTCACTGAAAATGAACTCATGAAAAGCAGACATTGCTTTTGAATTGTGGTTCAACAGAATTATTTTAAACAAGTGGTGCCGGGCACAACAAACCCCGCCCCCAGCAGACATTTTATCTGATTTGAATGTTTTCCTTCTCATATCACTCTCCAAACATTGAATCACTGAGATCCATCCATCCATCCATCCATCCATCCATCCATCCATCCATCCATCCATCTGTCCATCTCTCCATCCGTCCTCTTCCGCTTATCCTGTTTGGGGTTGCGGGGGCGCTGGAGCCTAGTTTAAAAAGTTCATCTAAAATAACTTTGATTTTACGAATGTAAATGGAATCTTAATGGAGTTTCCCATGTTAAATTCAAGTAGCCTGCAAATCCAGAATGTGGATTGGATTGGTTTAAATTTTTGAGCATGAAATGATGCTTTCAATGACCAAACAAAAAAATACTGTCACCCCCAGTGCTCCCCCTCAGCCTCCTGGCAGTAGACTCTTTAGGTGGCGCAAATCCCCTGAAAGCAGAAGGTCTACAACACATACATAATTAGCAGGTCTCAGTAGATCTTAATGGGGTGCATATGAACCTCAGTGACTTGCAAATGCAAAGACCAAACCAGGAACAAGAAATGCTAAAATTCTAATAAATATAAACCACTGAGAATACTGTCACTTTCTGTGATTGGCATTAAGATGATAAGAACCAAGTAGTCTGAGATGTTTAGTAGATGAATTTGAACATGCTAGATCAAATTGTTTTTGAGTTATTGTGTTCACAAGATTTTCAGGAAACTTGACCTCTGAGCTTTAGCTCAAGCCCACAAAGATTTGAACTCATCCAAGATTTTTAGTAGATGCATCTATGGTGTGAATGTGAACAGTCTACATGCAGGCAGCATAGTTCTTGAGTTATTGCATGAAACTCAGGACAACACAAAAGTGACCCTCTTAGACTGCTTTTTAGTTTTGGTTTCTTTGTTTTCCATTGAGTTATCAGTTCTGTCATTAGTTAGCTAATACGCACTAATTCACTGTTAATCAGTTAATCAGTTTTAATCAACAACAGTTGCCTCAAAGCACTTTATATTGTAAGGTTAAAGACCCCACAGTAACACTAACTAATTTAAGTCTGTTAGTCGCAACTGACCAACAAACCTAGTGATGTCACATTCTGTACTCGCACATGATGGTGCTACACATGCTCTAAAACTTGAAACTTTGAGCACTTGTTTTTAAAACCCAGCTTCACAGTCTGTTGAATCTAGGACAGTTTTTTCCACTTTAAAGTGTTTGTCATAGCTAAAAGCGGCACAATTTGGGGGCCTGGGGCATGGATGGATGTCCAAAATACTAATATATAGTAGATACTGGATAACCTTTCTGCTTTGAAAAAAATATTAGTTCAAATTTTGCAACAGAGACATTACATGTCTGTGGAAACTAACTTTGGAACCAATACTTTTTCCTGGTATAATAATAACCTAAAACAAGCTGATAGTGAGTACTTGCTGTGTAATATCACCACAATTATGATGTGTTTTAGAAGGTTAAGTCAAGTATATAAGTGAGAAATACCACCACAACTGGACTTCATTCAGTGACACATACGTAAACAGCAGCTTACCCTTTCTCTTAGTGTTCCAGTGTTCAGCAAAGCCGGACACTAGCTGTTCATCTGGGGGGAAACACACACGTTTTCCTCCTTTATTTGTCTTCTTTGAATTCTTTCTGGATTTTCCCGAGTTGTCGTCATTCTGCTCGTCATCATCATCACTGCAGTTGGTCATCCCCTCTCTATACTTCAGGACCGTACCATGGAGCTTTCTACTGTAACTGCAAAGCAAATTGTTGGCAAGATCAAGAAGGAAACTCCAAACGTCTCATCAATAGTCACAAAATATGCCATCCACGAAGCTGTGCCAGCCGTTACTGAAGTTCTTCTCTTAATTTAAAGATGAAGTGTGAAGCAGTTGATGTACAACCACGTCCCCTCTTGAATGTGAAGTGTCTTCACTCTGTGGCACTTGGAAAGACAAGACACTAAAGAACCAATATCTTATTCATGAGTTGTGCACTGTTACTCAATATGTTTGGATCAAATGACACATTCAAAACAGGTAAGGCTCTGCACATTTACATACCTATTCAAATTCAACATTTACAACATTCAGGAGTGTACACTCTTAAAAAATGTTCTTGGATAGGAAAAACACCGGCAAGTTAAGTCTTTTTTAAGTAAAGGCATTTACATGGAACCACACTTGATATATCATGCTTAGTTATCCAAATAAGTGAGTAGAGTTTCTTAGAGAAATGTCTGGCTCTGCTAAACAGAAGGTTTAAAACAAGAAATCAAACAAGCTGTCGTAACAAAACTACATTTATTTAGCAGCAAACATCAATTTGAACCTTTCTCAATTCCCATCGCAACTCATTAAACATGGGAGAGAGACAGTTCAGAGACAACAATCTCATGAATCACAAGCAACGTGACAGAACACAATAAAACAGCCACTGAAATACATAAACCCCCAATTCTCTGCTGTTGCCTCCATTCATTTTCCTCCATGAAGCTTCTCTCAAAAACTGTCCTTCAAGGGCACGGAAACAGTCAGGAGTTACAAGAATGAACTTTTCACTCTGTATCTAGAATAATTTGTTTATGCAGAGAACATTTCTCAGAAGCACACAATATTGTTCAATATTCTTAATAGACCTGCAAATGAACAGCTGGAGGGCCGTACCCATCCGAATTATTGTTTAGCTAAGTGCAGCAAAACATGATAACAAATCTTATACAGAAAAGAGAGCTATGGGACAACAATCTGTCAAGCAACTGGACAGAGCATAGATAGATTGATACTTTATTGATTGATCCCACAATGGAATTATTTGGAAAAATGCCCATAAAACACTTTTCTGTCCTCAAATTTCACTCACCTCATTCACAAGGGTTATTCTTCAGTACCTGGACCTTGTTTGAAAGGCACTGGATATCAATTCCCATCAGGATCTTCTGAAGAAATTCCAAATCACCTCAAGTTCAGAACATAGATGACTCCAGAGTGGTGGCCGTCGTGGCAGTAGCAGCATCTCCAGTGTCCTTGAGCACGGTGACAACCTCAACTATGATCCTTCTTCTGATGGATCAGAGCCGTCTGCATCTTCTTGTTTGATGACAGTTGGTCTCATCCATTTGGCTCTGGACATTGTCAAAGTTTACATTATAGTGACAGAACAAAAAAAGACATTTTATTAAAGATTACATGTACTGAACAGGTAAATCTATGGAAAGGATTCCATTAACAATAAATCTCTTTTTACTAATTTTACTCAACATGTCCCTGCTCATTGAAGCTTTAGAGTTAGCACCTCTTTATATCTCGACATTTTTACTCTAGATAAACTGTGTGGGACATGCAAATGTACAGACACACTATTACAAACACTAACCGAGAAGCCCCATCTGTAAAGGGTGCCTGTGTGATCATCAACAGTAAATATACCAGTTTGTGCTGTCATGTCATGTCACAGATTGCAGTGCCAAGCACCACCTGAAGATGAGCACAGCAATGGGAACCAGGAAATGGAAACTTCATGGGTACCAAAATAGAATATGTATAATTATGTGATCCTTTCTGCACCTGCTAATAATAGCTATTACTATTATTGCTACTAGAATGTTTATCACGGACGTCAGTGCTGCTACATACTCAACTGATTCTAGCCCTCCCTGGTGGCAGTGGTTTCAATCTAAACTTCACTGTACATGTACAAGTTAGGCCATACTTTGGAGCATACACTCACTGACCACTTTATTAGATACACCTGTTCAACTGCTCATTAACATGAATATCTAATCAGTCAGCTACATAGCAGTAACTTAATACACTTGGGCATGAAGACATGGTCAAGATAACCTTTTGAACATCAGAATGGGGAACAATGATTTAAATGGCTTTGAATGTGGCATGGTTGTCGGTGCCAGACAGACTGGTCTGAGTATTTCAGAAACTGCTGATCTACAGGAATTTTTTGCTTTGGTTCTTGCCTGTTTTTATTTGTATGGAATTTTCCTAAATAAATAAACCATTAAAATAAGTGAACAATATAGTGCATCTTTTTTATTTATTTTGACTCACATAAAATATGCCATCAAATATAGTTATGCTGACATTTGTCCTGAGTTGTATCTTTAGAAAATCAGCTACAGTATCTAGAACATCCTTATAAGTATCCAATCTCATTGTACATTCTGTATAATGACAATAAAGGCATTCTATTCTATTCTATTCTATTCTATTCTAGTATACAGTGAAAAAGCAGATGGGAAATACTTCCATTTTCTAGAACACCCAAGTCAAATTAATTCTCAGTATTCATTTTGAATCTTGTGTGTAATATGTTAGAAGACATTTTCCTATCACTAGTTTTATTTAAAAATAAAAAATGGAACAATGACTGTCCTAGAGTACGCACCGTCATTCTCAGTGACGTCACTTCCTGACCGGTAGTTTTGCGGGAAGTTTGGTCCACTTACAGCTGGGCTACAGTGAAGCATAACGAAGTGACGGTATGTGTTCATCATATACTTTATCGAAATGTATTAACGGGCTATATGACAGGTATTCAGGAACGTTTATTATTGAACGACGTCATGTTGCAGTGAATGTAGATTGCTAATGTGAGACACTTCGTAACGAAGCGCGGTTAGCATGAGAGCTAATGAGCATAAAGAAAACGTAACTAATAGTGCACGATTCACAACCGAATGAAACTTTCACGTTATTGTTTATTAGCGCGGTGAACCCTTTTATGGTTTAACTTATGTACTAACTGGTAATTCGTGTTAACGACATTTCTCGTATAGGCTAAATTTATTAGCAGGTGATAGGGGAACTCGGGATGTGGTCAGCTAACTTCTGTAGATAAAAAAACTACACGATTTTAATGTTTTAATTTGTTGTTGTTGCTGTTCATATATATATATATTTCTAAATAAAAATTGTCAGTGTATATGTGGGTATTGCTGCGTTAACGATATATTAACTTTACCTCAGTTTAACGTACTTGTATTTTGGAATTCTACTTCCAACACCTGAAGCGATGTAGCTATTAAAGCGTGAAGTGGCACTAACAACTACCGTGGCTGTATTTGTTAGATGCCTCCTAAAGCCAAGGCGGCAGGCAAAAGCAGAGCTCCAGCCAAGAGGAAACTGGCAGAGGAGTTTCCACCTGGAGAAGTGCTGAGAGACACCCAGAAGAAGGAATGGAAGCTGGGGGCTCCAATCGGCCAAGGGGGCTTTGGTGTCATATATTTAGGTAAGAAAACGTATGAAGCCAGTGACCCAGTTTAAAAGTCATGCCAAAATCAAAGACACTGCTCATTTGTCATTCATCAGACATTGTTTTTGTTATAGAAAACGCCTGATTTTGAGTAGCAGAATTTATAATGATTATCGGTTGAACATATATTGTTAATGTTCATTTCAAGCACGTATGATCTAAATAGTGCAAATACTGAGAAAGTATTCCTTTTTATTTTCCCCCAGCTGAGGAAAATTCAGCAAAATCTGTGGGTGCTGATGCTCGCTATGTCATCAAAGTGGTAAGACTAACAAGCTGAAAACATGAAGGTTTTTTTTGACACAATATCATTCTTTGGATTATTTTCTTTTCTTTTCTTTTCCCAACAAAGTAGTTCTAAAACATCTGTGGAATCTAAGCATCATGACACCACGGTCTGCCAAGTTTTAATTCTGACATGCACTTTTGAAACGACTGTAACTCTGTTACCATTTATGCTACAGAAAAAATTTCAATGGTTTCGAGAAGAAGAGAAGACAAGCTTTACAGAGATATGTGGTATATCCAGCAATCTAGCCAGAAAAAAATTCACAGCCCGGCGGTATCAGACCACTAGTGGGTGTCCCCCTTTGGTATGGGGTGACCACTTGCTAATGCTAATAGCCGCGTCTGCATGCCAGTTGCAGTAACAGTGAACTGTTCAGATAGCAAACCAGTGAAATTCTCAGTCCAGCCCATTGCCGGAGGATTAACCACTGGCTAGACCACTGATATTACAGTAACACAAAGCATTCACAATGTCTGTGATACTGGCAGAAAAATCATCTCATTTCCTCAAGTGTGCTTCACATTACTGTAACTCCTCACCTATTTTGGGTTACAGAAAAATTTAGATGGTTCCTTAAAGATGATTTTTTTCAATTTTACAACCAAAATTACAGAACAAGTCCAGGTGACCTGTATAATACTTAAGTGTTAACATCAGTTAATTGGATTGTGTTCAGAAATAAATGAGTTGCTGACGTGACTACTTTGGAATTGTTTGACTTGATTAGACCAGTTTGACTGGCTTTTCTCCTGTAATGTGCACAAGATTTCAGTGTGGACATTAAGATTAGCACAAACATTTTAGTGGTTAACGTCATGTTGTGAATGGACTCATCACTACTCTACAAAGGTTTTGAGCCACCCTTTTTTTCTTTGCATTTAGCTTCCAGGTCATCAGATTTTCTTGTAATTTTTTAAAGTAATCTGGAGCAATGGTTCCCCCGGCTTTAAGGAGGTCTTTCAAGGTTTTTCTTTGAAACAGACAATTTCCAATCATTTTCTTTTGTTTTTTTAAGCCACTTAACACTGACCCATGACTCATTCAAGCATAAAAAGCCACTCAAGGTATGAACCAAGAACCAATTTAAAATTGTAGCTTTAAGCACTTTGGTACTAGCAGCCTGTTGCAAAAACACATAAATTATTCCCATTTCTTCAGCTGAATCGAAGTGGAGCATGCCTTAAAAAAAACTATCTACAGCAGCTGAACAGTATCTGAAAGTCATGTCTTAAATAAATAGAAAGAAAATTCAGCAAAGACCTGACACAGGATGTGATTGATGGATCTGATCCTTCAGTTGATTAAATGCTGTTCACTGAAGCCTCAGCAGAAATGGACAACAGGTTTTAGGGAGTGATGAATCCAGATATAAAATTTTTGGTTCACATTGTTGTCAATATGTACAGAAGGAATCAGGAGAGAGGTACAACAGCAAGTGTCTTCAGCTATCTGTAAGCATGGTGGAGGCTTTGTCATAGTCTGGGGCTGCATTTCAGTCAGTGGTGCTGAGGGTGTTGTCAAAATTGATGGAATTATGAACCAAAAGTACAGTCGGAATTTGATCCATCATGCTGTAGTCCACTTCAGACTCACCCCTGAATGCTGCAGATAATACTGTTAAAAAGAGACATGGCAGCTGCTGTTGGCCTGCAGCAAAGTTTAAAAGAAATCTGGCAAATATAAAAGTCTAGTGATTTATCAGCATACAGGCAGCATTTATTTAGGCTTCTTTCTCATTTTTGTTCTGTCACTGTGGAAAACAAATGCTGGATGGAACTAAAAATATCACTTTTATTTACATTTAATCTAGAGCCCAACTGATATATTGATGGGGCTGATATGAGCTGTTTGCCAAAATATTCCCACAAATCAGGCAGAGCGTAGAGTAATCCACCACTGTCACAAGTTCAGGATTACTCTACACTCTTTAAATGTTTTTTTGTCACAAATAAAACATCGGAATTTAAAATCATTAAGCATCAGTATTGGTCTTAAAAATCCTGTATTGGTTTGGGTTTTCATTTAAACTAATCACAGGTGGTTTGATGAAAGACTTTTTATTGGTATTTTAATGTGACAAGGCAGAGTGTAAGAAAAAATTACTCGGGGTCTTTTTCAACCAATTTGCTTCACAGGTGAATCAGTCAGTGGAGACGCTGTCATTGGCCGAAACAGGCCAGCAGTTGGCCAATCAACTTGCCCAGTGTACTTGACCCTGAGCCGTTGGTACATTAATTGTATTGAAGCCTGGTTTTTAACACTGAAGACTCCACTCAAGTCATCAACTGCTGTGTCTCATAATCCATAAATCGTGGATCTGTCAGTCATGTTTTTTCACTGCTTCTGTAACTTCATTTGTCCACAGGAGCCCATTGACAATGGACCGCTATTCTGTGAGCTCGCATTTTACATGAGAGCTGCCAAGCCAGATCTGAGTAAGTCACATCATCAAATATTACACACACACAATGAGAAGTATGCCAGCAAGCCAAAGTTAGCAAAGTTAGCCCTGTGATCATAACACAAGTGTCTCACCACCAGGGCAAACAAATAAAAAGAGAGACAACTTTCTTAATTAAAAAAGATAGTCTTGTAGCAGAGGCACAGAGGCACCCTACAAAGGCAAGGAAGCGTTTGGTGGCAGCGCTGCTGGCCCCCAGGCCACCGCTTTGCATTTTATATAATAACAATCCAAATGTCAATCTCCCCTGACGATTAACTGTTATATGACTAAGGAACCAAAGCCTCATATTTTATTCATGCTGGAGTCTCTCGTTGTTGGTAAATATTTGTCCCAGCAGCAGATTAGCTCACGGCCACATTGGCCAGTTCCCCCTACTGAATTATATTCTTATTACTTTGAGTCTCACATTCATCACCCACTTAAACCAGCACCAGTTAGCAGCCTATTCACACACAGTTTCACTACCTAACTGTCTTTGATTTACATGTTGCTGATTTCATATTTACATGTTGATAGCACATTTTATCCAAAAAAGGTACATTTCTGATAAGTTTCCGCTTGCCCTGCAGTTCAGACCTGGATGAAGTCTAAAAAGCAAAAAAATCTGGGTGTCCCTCGTTACTGGGGCTCAGGTCGACATGAGAGAGGAGGGAAAAGGTAAGGCCAGAGTTGCTCACTTTTTTTTTTGCTTTTTTTTTTGCTTTTTGGGGACAAATTTCAGTTTGTAACTAAAATAAAAATAAAATCTTCTAAAAGATGGGCTACATGGATCTTTTTTGGCCTTAAGTCATTCAGGATCTTAAAAAAAAAACCGTTCTTGAGGAGAAGCTGATGTGTAGACGTCTTTATTAATAAAAGGAAATTTTTTTGCTATTTGTTCGTTTTCTCAGAAGTTTAATAGAAGAAACGTTTTCTTTTGTGCTGCTCACAATAATAAGGGAACATCAGATATTGATGAGCGAGTTGAAAATCTTTACTGATATTTATTTGTTGAGAGTAAATCAATGTAACAAAGATCAGTGGAAACCAAAATCATCAATCGATTGAGGGCGGGATTTAAAAATGACACCAAAAATCAGTTCAGATTATTCCCTTAATTTTTGGGTGGCACTCTGAACTTATCTTTATTCACTATGTCTATTAAAACCACACTGGATCCACACAGAGCCACTCACTGGATGAATGAACAGACTCAGAAGCAGGGCTGAGCAATATGACCTTAAATCCTTATCACAATTAATTGAACATTTTACCTTGATTTTAATTAATGAATGATTATTATTACACACATTTTTTTGTTCTTGCTCCCTTAGTTCACTAGGTTTGTATGTAAATATATTCAGCTACTAAAGCTGGGATATTTCTTTTTTGGAAATATGATTCAGCTCCAAATGTAACAGATTGGTAGTGTTACCTTTGGTTGCTAAAACTAGTTTTCAGTTTTTCTTTGTTGTCCTTACTAAAGCTAAAAATGTGTCCAAACTACAAACACGGCATTTTTATTGGGACAAACTGCTCGAGTTGTGCAGATGGCTCAGTGTCTGACTTTGCCTCCATCATGTTTCCAGGGTGCTGACTGAAATGAGCTTCCTCCAAAGGGTGGCTGGACTCTCCCTTAGAAATAGGGTGAGGAGCACAGCCATTCAGGAGGGGCTCAAACCTGATGCAGACCACTCACCTTTGGGCTCCACTAGTTCCACTCTTCTGCACAGGCTCAGAAACATAGTTCACCGAGGCTTCTCATAATTTACAGTAGATCTAACTGTCAAAATGAAGGACTTCTCCCAGCTGAAAACTACCACCCCAAACACACTCCCACAGACAGCTTTCTAAAACTTCCACTAAAAAAAAAACTCCTTAGGGCAGTTTTATCTAGATTTATTCCCACACTTATGCATACTACACAAACACAGGTGGGTCTACAAACCCAAATTTCAAGGGCACACTGTTCTAAGCAACTTGAACTTTATCAAAAAAGGTGGTACAGTGTCATGTGAACAAAAGTGGAGCATTAGATAAAAGTGAAGCTCTAAATATAGCTGAGAGTGGTTTTAGCAGGAGCTAAAAGTGAGGCCCTGAACATCCAAGGGAGTGAATATAACAGGCCTCAGTTTTATTCTACTGATCTAAAAGCATACAGTGTTCATTAATCCAGTGTGTGTGACTAACAAAATTGGTGATAAATAATATAAATTAGTGACAGTAAAATACCAAGTGATTAAAAATTCCCAAAACCCTACTTAGAAGATCTGCCTTTTAAAGTAGACCTTACCTGCTTTCATTCAGTGGTACCGAATGACTGTTTGCTAGTGCTAATGGCTGCGCCCACGTGCAAACTGTGATGATAGCTAACAGTTGAAATTCTCAATTCCCGCTAGCTAGAACCAAGCACATGACAATAAAACTTCTTAATTTTAATGAAAGCTAGATAAGTCAAAATAAAGATACCAAAATAAGATCTAAAATATATTTAAATCTTGAGCTGACTTCTTACCAGGGTAACAGCTCAAAAATAGAACATATGAAAGAACCATAAAACCTTTTTTTATGAAGGATCAAAGGTTTTCCTTTCGCAAAGGTGTTGTAAGATTTTCAAGCAGAAACATTTTATGTTTGCCAAGAACAAACAAACAAAAACATTTTTCTCGCTTGGCTGAAGTTCTGCTGTGCTGCTTTGACGTGTCTACGTTAAAAAAAACATAGTGCTGTTTATGACAGTTAATTGGCAGTTTGTTAGGGAACCTGTCTGATACTAAAAGCTGTCTTTGTACATACCAGTTATAGGTTCATGGTTATCGACAGACTTGGCACAGACCTGCAGAAGAAGTTTGAAGAATGTGGAAGAAGATTTCCCAGAAAACTGGTCCTCCAGCTCGGTCTTCGACTGGTTGGTTTTTTTCGTTGTTTCATTTTTGCTTTGTTTTTCCACAGAATCAGAGTTAAATGGTAAACAGCAGGTTAAGGGAGTTACAGGAATGAGAATGTAGTCATGGGGAGTTGCCAATAATCAGTTGATGAATGCTTTATGGAGACCTGAAAATAATTGATAATGGTTCTGATAAAATAATACAACAAATTCTGAGTCCAAATCAGGGTTGAAATAACAAGTTGTTTTGGCCTCAAAGTGAGTAGTAAGCAGAGTTTTTTCCAAAAAGAAACTGAATCCAAGAGTTTAACATAAGAAGTTAATTTCAGTCAACTGCTGAAACTTCCTGCATTTTGTTTTTCCTCTCTTTTGGACACAGTCCAGTAAACGATGCATTTCCCGCAGTGAGATAATAGTATCACAATGCAGCAGTTCTGTTTATCTTCCAGTTATATTTTCATCAATGGCGGGAGGATCTCTTCATCGTTGATGCGTCTTGTTAAGCATGTGGTCAAACTGCAGATTATATTTACACAATTTAGTCTGACTGCATTGTACAAAGGTCTTTGTCCCCAGCACATTGCAAATTTGTCTGTGCTACCATTTAATCAAGCATTTTTTTTCCCCGTTCAGCTGGATATTCTGGAGTACATCCATGAGCATGAGTATGTACATGCTGACATCAAGGCGTCTAACCTCATGTTGAGTCACAGTGATCCCAACCAGGTCAGTAACAGTTACTAAAACCGTCACATTCTGGTGTGAGGAAATAAATGTTGTTTACAGTAAGTAAGGTGCTGCTGTGACCCCGGCACTGCTCTTTGAAAACAGGAGGATGATTCTGTGTTTTGGTTGTAACACACTTGTACTGCTTCATTAGATTCAATTAAGGCCTGGGGGGTGGTTGGAGGGGTGGTGGTGAGAGTGTTCAGACGGAGGAGATTAGATGGCAGCAGCACAGAGGTGCAAATAAGGTGGGGCCAGGGGCAAATATTTAATTTGAAGATTAATAATGTATCATCGGTGGTGTTATTAAGGAGCTTTTTATAAATGACAATTTAGAAATCAGCCCCTCAGGATTTTAATATTGGGTAAGGTTGTTGTTTTTCTGCTCTCCCCTGGAGTTACTGAGTGTAGGTTTGCTTTTATTGCTCTACATTTCTTTATTAAAGCCAAAAAGAATATAAGCACAATGCAAACTGAGTAGTAATAATGAAGTCTTGTAGAGCTGGAATTACAATTTAAATTCCAGAAAAGGTGAAATCCTATGTTCTCCTGCTTTCCTTTATCCTGACCTATGTCTGTGTATAGTGAATGAACACTGGTGAAACTGATAATTCTGCGTATGGATTAGTATAAAGAGTTATAAAGTTCTCTGTGCACAGGTGTGTGTGTGTGTGTGTGTGTATATGCATGCCTGAATCTTTGTGTTTGTGAACTTTAGGTTTACTTAGTAGATTATGGGCTGGCCTATAGGTATGCACCTGATGGTCTTCCCAAAGAGTACAAGGAAGATCCCAAGAAATGTCACGATGGTACCATCGAGTTCACCAGCATTGATTCCCACAAAGGAGTATGTAAGTACAAATGTGCTGTTAGTAGTCATGACACCCAAAATGATTTACAAAAGCACAAGAATGAGAGAAGTCTGTAAATAGGCATTTTTATTTATTTATCACCCTGATTACAGAAATTGCTGTGGAGTTCACCATCTTACAATAAAAATGTATTACTGAGTAGGGCTGCAACTATCGATTATTTTAGTAATCTATCGATTATTCCATTGATTACTCGAGTAATTGGATAAGAAATACTTTTTTCGTGTTAACAGTTCATCTGCATATTTAACTTACGTACTGCAGTTTTTCTCTGTATGAAACAAACAGCGGTGGATGGAGCAGCTACAAGTAGCTTCCAGTACAGAGCAATCGCTAATGCTAATTATTGGAGCCACAGCTGATGTAAAGAAAAAAATAAAAGCTGAAATTCTCAGCACAGTGAGCACAACACATAAACACAGCAGAGAGCGGTGGAGGCGTGGAAAAACATGTCAGCGATGATCAACTTAGTTTTAAAGGGAATCCGTCACAGCGACAGAACTTTTTAGAATCTGAGGGGGTTTTCTAATGCCTGATCTACACTCCAGTCCAGTAGGGGGCAGTAATGCAGCTCTAAGCTGGTTTGCCAACTGCCAGTAAAACCACAAGAAGAGGAACTGTAATGCTGCTAATGCTAACGCTGACATGCAGAGTTTAAACGAAGCATCGAAGCAAATTTGTTGAGTATTTTTTTATAATCGAATTATTCAAGTTACTCGAGTAATCGTTGCAGCCCTTTTACTGAGACCGTATGGTGTACTAAATTCTTGAATCGAATCAGGAAAAGGTCTGTTCAGACCCCCCCAAGTATTTTATTATGTTAGTTATACTCTGGTACAGTACATTTCAGCTGCACATACTGGTGTTATTGCCAGTGTTGGTACCTGTAAAATGCTATGATTGCTAACAGCATTTGTTGCTGCTGATGTTTGGCTCCAGCTGCGTCCAGGCGCAGCGACTTGGAGATCCTGAGTTACTGCATGGTTCAGTGGCTGTGCGGTCGGCTGCCGTGGGAGGACAAGCTGCAAGACCCACTGTACGTCAGAGACTCCAAAATCTGGTGAGAGAAACACACTACATACACCATCCCAGACTGGGTCCCTTCACAGAATGTGGAATTTTATAAATTGCAATTTTTAAGAAAAGTTGTCTTTTTCCTACTGATTTTTCATCTGCAGGAGTAAAGAGAACATAACTGAGTTTATGACCAAGTGTTTCCCTTCTCAAGACAAGCCAGGTAAGAAAGACTTAAACACACCTCATAAACACAGGTGAGTGTAGAGTTTTTGTGGCCATGAATACCAAAAGACCAACCTCTTTAACATTTGGGTAAACTGAAAAGATTTTAGACTGATGCACGTCCCTATATTATTGTGGCTCAAGAGGAAGAGCAGGTCATATAATAATTGTAAGGTTGGTGGTTTGATCCCTGGCTTCTTCACTCTGCAAAGTGTCCTTGGGCAAAATATTGAACCCCAAGTAGTTTCCAGTGTATACAGTGGATTGTGCTTGAATGTTAGGTAGAAAACACTTAGATGTTTAAAAAAAAAAGTGCTTGTATGAATATGTGTGTGTGTGTGTGAATGGGTGAATGCAGTTGTGTTGTATAAAGCAGATTGAGTGCTCAGAGTAGAGGAGAAAAGTGCTCTATAAGAACTAGTCCATTATTCTCTTAATGTGTTCACATCCTGTAGACTTTTTACTCTCATCTTTAAAAGGCTGATGGGGTATTTTCATCATCCCTCCAACAGGTGGGCGGGTGGCCAATTTTCAACTTTGTGAATGCGATAACTCGAACGATGTGACCCAGGATTTTCAAATTCACACCATAGATGCATCTACTAAACATCTCAGACAGCTTAGTACTTACCATAATAATGCCAATAATCACAGTGACAGTATTCTGTGTTTTTGGTTTTGTTTTTTGTTGTTTTTTGGATCTTTGATTTTTTATCCTTTGTTCTTAGCCATTTCCTTTTAATTAATATGGTGATGTGGTCGCTGTGAGGTGACTGTTGTGATTTGGCACCATATAAATTGAATAAAGTCATTGAGGCTCATATGCACCCCATTAAGACCTGGCAATTAATTATATGTTCTAGAACTTGTAATTTCAGGGGATTCGTGCCACCTAAAGATTCTACTGCCTGCTGGCTTATAGCTGAGAGTATTTTTTTTTTTTCACTGCAGATCTTTTGACTTATGTTAGGAATGGCTCAAATTGTTTTATCGTGAGTCCTGTAGACTTCTGAATAATATGTGCAGCTGTAGTCACAGGAACATCAAGCTGCCTGAAAGATGGTCTTATAGCCTTTACCTTGAACATGCTTGTCAGTAATTGTATTTCTCATATCCTGAGACAGCTCTCTCCTTAGCTTTCTCTAGTCCATGTGTGACCACAGAAGTGTGTGAAGGGTTCACCATGATACCAAACAGCACAGTGACTACTTTTCAATGAGAACAGGGTTCTAGCCAGAAATTTTTTTCTATGTTTTGTTGGGGTCAGTATGTACTTGGTGGAGTATTAACAGAATTTAAAATCACAAAACCAAAATAACTGACATCGGCAAGATTGCATCGATTAGACGTTCTTAATATCGTTTTTGATTTTTGATTAATCGCCCAGGTGCAACTCAAGCACACTTATGCAGTAGGATAATAGACCTCAGCAAGTCCACCTCTGAACTGAAAAAGGAAAAAAAGTTTTGGAGTGGCCTAGTCAAAGTCCTGACTTAAAGCAGATTGAGATGCTTATCACGCAAAGAAGAGTGGTCCAAAATTCCTGCACAGCGATATGAAAGACACATTGCCAGTTACTGCAAATGCTTGACAGCAGTTTTTGCTGTCAAGGGTGGCACAACCCATTATTAGGTTTAAGGAGCAATTACTTTTTCACAAAGGGTAGGTTTTAGATAGTCTTCGTTTGTAATAAAATGATTTTTTGTTATTTATTTGGGGAATTTTTGTCTATTATTAAAATTTGTTTGATCTGAAATCTGTGACACAAAAAATGAGAATGAACATCTATAATGGTAGCATGCTTGTATATGCTTATATGTTGTAAAAGGTAAGCTAAAGATAGGTCAGGTTCTAGCCAGAAAATAATTTCAGCCCAGCGCAGTTAAGAGGGGGTGGGGTAGCATTAGCATTAGCTAATTAGCTTTACTTTGCTAATGTTTAACACTAAATGCTGCATTTGTTTGCTAATTGAGTGATGGTGAACAGCCAGGCCTGAATTAGACTTCTTTGCAGCTAACTGCAGTAATCATGATGTGTAGCTACATTTCTCGAGAGGTGCACATCAGGTTATGTCGTATGTTACAGCGTAGGATTCAGAGGAGATTTCTGGTTATGTACGTAGGACCGACGCAGAACTCTAATTAGATGGAGTAGCAGTAGCGGTGTTAGTGTTATTATGGTTGTGGTGATTGTTGTTGGTAGTAATATCAGCTTCAAGCCTTTCCTGTCAGTTTGTCTTATGAAATGACTCATTTTGTCCATTCCTGTGAACATGCCTTTCATTTGTTTTTAAAGTGATGTAATTAATGTCTTTGAGGCAGTGACCACCGTAGTTCTCACTAGGATAGAAAACTTAGTGCACACACTGCGGCAAACATTTCAGTGGTGGCTGTAAATGGCAACATTAACGTTTGTTGTCTCACTGTGCTAAAAGTTGCCTTTTTAATGCCGATGCTTTGACCTGAAGGCAGTGTGTTGGTTTAGACAGAGGAGACGTCACACCTCCTTCCTTCTGCTGCACTGAGCGTAAGCAAACTGTTGTTTACTGCTCCATCTGTGTGTGCGTGTATGTATGTGTGTGACTGTGTGCCAAATCTGAATAAAATCACAGCAAACAGAATTTAGCCTGTGATGACAACAGTGTGTTGGAGCAAAGCTTGTGTTTAAACAAGAGGTGGAGAGATGTTCAAGACTTGTCGGGGTTATTTATTTATGAACTCTATCATTGTATAAAAAGATAATTAAGAATCACACATATGACCTGTTTATCTTTAATTTAACCCTACAAGCAAAGAGCCTTAAGTTTCTGATAAAAGGGTTCATTATTATATTCCAGATGAGATCCAGCAATTCATGGAGAAGATTAATTCTCTGGGATACACAGCCAAACCGCCATACGACAAGTTGCGCTTAATCCTGCAGGCCGGCCTGACGACCATTGGTGTTAAAGATGATGGCAAGCTAGAGTTCACTTCTGTCAGTGGAGCAGTGTCACTTCCCACCAAGGTAAGCAGTGGGAGTGGGCAATATAACTGCAAAATTATATCAAAATTATACCTTCTCCGAAGGGTGGCTGGCCTCTCCCTTAGGGTTAGGAGTTCAGTCATTTGGGAGGGGCACATAGTAGAGCCACTACTCAACATCAAAAGGAGCCAGCTGAGGTGGTTCAGACAAGGATGCCTTCTGGGCACCTCCTGGGTACCTCCTAGGTGAGGTGTTCTGGGCATGTCCCATGAGGAGGAGGCCCAGGATAGACCCAGGATATGCTGGAGAGGTTATAGGTGTGTCCAAATTCAGGGGCTGCATCCTTCGGAGGCCACAAAGATCGCAAAGGCCGAAAGAGTGTGGCTGTGAAATTTTCTAGCTAACTGTCTAACCATCATTCACTAGAATGTCATTTCATGTCTGCCCTTCCATTGGCATTTTCTGGTCTTCTCTTTTAGGTGCAGCGCAGACTCAAGGCTACATTGACCCGCAAAAATTAAATAATTGGAAAGCCAATTTCAAAAAACTGAATTCATATGTGTTTTGGCTAAAACAAGGGAGTCCAAACTTGCGCCCCGCCCACTTCCAGTCCGCGAATTGATGTCAAAAATAACATACAATTTGGAACCCCTTAATACCGACGGGAGCGCCCGCGCTCCCATTTGCATATGCATTTTGTAACCTCGGTAGAACTGCAACCAAATAAAAGAGACAGCAACACTTTTTTGCATCTAAAACCAGAGGAATTACACTTACATTTTGTGCATTCAGTGTGTCCCAGGGTGCTGCATCTTTTCTCTAACAGATTTGTAGAAATCTTGTAAAAAGTGCAAAACAATAAAAACTGGCTGCAAAAAAGCAGCCAGACGCGGCTGCTTTTTTTGATGCAATTAGCTGTTCACGGGGCTTCCTACATTGAAATGCATACCATCATGATGTCAACATCAACTTTCCCGGATTTTTTGGTTTTTTGTCTGGTGTTTAGGCTTGATGGGGTCAGTTGAGGCACCCCAATCACTGGGACAAAGGGTTACTACTAGGGCTGCAACGATTCATTGACGTAATCGATGTCGACTACAAAAACTTTACCGACGTGGAATTTCATCGTCAAAGCTTCATACTTTTAAACCCATCCATCTATTTTCTTCCACGTATTGTGTGATTTTGTAATTGCAATACACTACAGGAAGATATGGGGGCAGTATTGCCTCCATTGTCAATAAAAACAATACTAACGAAGAAGAAAGTAACCGAACAGTGTTAACGATGGTGGAACAGAGAGGAGGGTGGAGAAAATGAAAGAAAATGGAGACAGACTGTCAAAGGTGTGGGAGCATTTCACAGAAAACAAAAATAAAGCTGAATGCAGACTGTGCAAAGCAGAGCTTTCCTTCCACGGCAGCATCACTGCAATGCTGAGCGTTTAAAACGCGTGTCCTAGGCACGACAAATGGAAACAAAAAACTTAGGCGAGTTTTTCAAAAGCAATCGCTCAATTCAGAAGACTTGACAGAATTGGGGGGGGGATTTGTAAAAAGAGGCTGTCCAGGGGGATTCCCCCTACATTATAGCAAAATAAATCACAGAAAATAAACGCCTTCATTTGATCAGAAACCTGCTTTTTGCAAGACTGCTTCAGCGTATTAGCCGAGGCCCCAAACAGGTTAGCTCTGAGAACATTGCTAGGTTTTGACGCAGTGATTGTAACGTACCTACTTTAACTTAAAGGATATTAAAATCCATCCATCCATTATCTTCTTTATCCCGCTAGTCGTGGTCGCGGGGGGGCTAAAGTTTTAAAGACACCTTAGCTGATTTAAGTTTGTCTTGGACAGCGCGTTCCCAAAACTTTTCATATTCCTCATACTTGTTGATGATGGAACAGGTTAGTTGTTGAGCTGTCCGCTTTCTTACAAAGTCTGCAAACTTCAAACCACGTCCTCACCTAGGAATTAAGGCGGTAGACTGTGAGGCTGGCAATGTCTGAATTTCTTCCCCTGGCGCAGTGTGTTCACTCATTTCCAGCTTTAGGTGTGTTGTTTATGCAGCTATGCTAGCGCGCAGTATGGCCACTGTCAATGCGCACGCGCAGCAGCCCATACTAAAGCATAAAGTGGTGAACGCGTGGAGCCGAGGCGTTTTGATTGTTGCTTTTTTCCTCATTAGCATACTCAACGTCAGCTCGCATATCGTTAACACGGCAATTACGATATTATCGTAGACAATATATATCTCGCACCCCTAGTTGATACCCTGTTAATGTTTGTACAGGAATGTTTCTGTTTACCTGTCGGAAACAAGCTCTTATGGATGATTTTGCTAAGTGCCACCATTTCAGTTATGCTAGCTAACGAATGAAGGACAATAGGAGCAGCTACATTACTCCTATTTTTTCCTCGCATTAATATCAGCATTCATTCTGAATAGTAAACCTCTGCATGAACTGAATCATCTGTAAACTTTTCAGCTGTTTTGGACAGAAAAAAACTTTTTGATTTAATTTGAAGCCTTATTTGCACTTTTGGACAGAGGCCATTTTTATTCATTTGCACATTATATTTTCATTTAAAAAAAAAATTGCACTCACTTTAATATGCTTTGTTTGATATTTATTGTGATGGTCACATTAATGTTAAAATACACTGGATTAGTTTCAAACTCATATTTTTATGGGTTATTATTTTAATTGTCATAAGAGACAAACATGGTGATGTTAACAGGTGGGCAGGCTTGAACAGGTGAGTTAAGATTGAAATAATCGATGACTAATCGATTAAAAAAAATTGACAGATTATTCGACTACCAAAATAATCTTTAGTTGCAGCCCTAGTTACTACATTTATTTATTTATTATAAATTTTTAGCTTTATTCGTAAATTAATAAAGACTGACTTCTTTTTCTTCTTTTGGCTGCTCCATTTAGGGGTTGCCACAACGATCATCTGCCTCCATCTCACCCTTTCTGTAGTATCCTCTTCTGCCACACCAACCCTCTGCATGTCACCCTTCGCTACATCCATGAATATTCTCTGTGGTCTTCCTCTTTTCCTCCTTCCTGGCAGCTCCATATTCAACATCTTTTGTCTAATATATCCACTATCCCTCCTTTGCACAAGTACAAACCATTTCAGCCTTGCCTCTCTAACTTTGTGTCCAAACTGCTCTCTTGTCTCTCTATCGTATCCGTCGTGGTCAGTCCCAATGAAAATCTCAACATCTTCAACTCTGCCACTTCTAGCTCAGCTTCCTCTCTTTTTGTTAGATAAGATAAGATAAGATAAAACTTTAATGATCCCACGACGGGGAAATTTGCGCATTACAGCAGCTCAGTACAGAGAGAAAAAATGAAAAGGATGAGTAAGAACAAATAACTAAACTAAAACTAAAATAGAATAGAATAAAATAAAATAAAATAGCAAAAAAAAACTATACACATATACATAAGCACTATATACATAAAATATATATATATATCAATGTCAATACACACATTTACATATACACACATATACACACACATCAAAACACTATATACATTTACATATACACACACATCAAAACTATATACAGATATCAAAATATTATATACATTTGTAGCCAGTAAGGTACACAGCATACACGGTATGAATTATATGGGTGAGTGTAATAAATAAAATGTATCTGGACTGTATGGATAAAGTGGTGACAGAGGAGGTAAAGTGTCCAAGTCACTCAAGACATCATGATGTGTTATACAGTCTAACTGCTGTTGGGATGAATGACCTGCGAAAGCGCTCCTTCCTGCAGCGAGGATGTTTCAGTCTCTGACTGAAGGAGCTGCTCAGCTCACCCACGGTCTCATGCAGAGGGTGATGGGGGTTGTCCATGATGGATGTCAGCTTTGCTAACATCCTCCTCTCACCCACCACCATCAGACTCTAGAGGACATCCCAACACAGAGCTAGACCTCCGCACCAGTTTGTCGATCCTGCTCCTGTCCCTTTCGGTGCATCCACCCCCCCAGCAGGCCACTGCGTAGAAAAGGGCAGACGCTACCACTGTGTCATAAAAGGTTTTTAACAGAGTCCTGGAGACACCAAAGGACGTCAGTCTCCTCAGCAGGTGTAGTCGACTCTGGCCCTTCTTATACAGGACGTCTGTGTTTGTACTCCAGTCCAGCTTGTTATTGAGATGAACACCCGGGTACTTGTAAGAGACCACTGTCTCGATGTCATTTCCCTGGATGTTCACCGGTGCTGTAGGGGGTGGCTTCCTCCTGAAGTCTATAACCATCTCCTTCGTCTTGCTGGCGTTGATTTGCAGTGCGTTGTTCTCACACCAGCCGACAAAGTCACTGATGACCCCCCAGTATTCCTGGTCGTTCCCATCTGATACACATCCGATGATGACCGTATCATCTGAGAACTTCTGTAGGTGGCAATGGTCTGAATTGTACCTGAAGTCTGAGGTGTACAGACTGAACAGAAAGGGTGAGAGGACTGTGCCCTGTGGTGCCCCCGTGCTGCAGACTACTACATCAGACACACAGGCCTCTTTCCCACCAACAGGGTTCCGGAGCCCGTGCCGTAATTTGAACCGTTAGGCGGGTTTTCCACCGCCGAAGCACTCTGTGCTCGGCCGAAAAACGGGTTCAATTCCGGCCCCGCATACTAGCTGGTCTGGAACCAGAAACTCGTGCCGAAAGCGGGAGAAGGGCGTGACTCTGCCGTCTCAACATCAAGTTTTCTACCATATTGCATGTGTATTACATGAGAAAAGCGAAGTGATTTTCACGGCTGTGAATTAGGTTGGGCTCTAAGGCTGAACTTACTGCTTTGTATCAGTTCCTATCACAGATAAAAGGACACAAAGTGCGTACTTGTCGTCTTGCTCTAATCGCTGTCTGTGTTTACCTCTGCTGCACACAGATGCTGCAGTAGTTTGGTTTGGACCGTAAAACATATTTGCAGCTCAAGAAAGGGGAGCGTGTTCTCCCACGTTTGTGCGCTTCAGCTTCCGTGTCCAGACGAGGACTCGCCCACGCTCATACGTAAAGGAGCAGTTGACAGAAACGCGGTGGGAACGCGGGCCCATTCTTAATCGTTTCGCCGGTTCCTTGGGATCAGCACGGGAACTTGCTCCGGCTCCAGAACCTCGGCGGTGGGAAAGTAGCAACAGACATGGCACCTCACATACTGTGGTCTGTTGGTGAGGTAGTTGATGGTCCATGCCGTTAGCTGACTGTCCACTCTGGCTCCCTCCATCTTCCCTCTCAACAGTGCAGGCTGGATGGTGTTGAAAGCACTGGAGAAGTCAAAGAACATGACCCTCACAGTGTTCCCCGCCTGCTCTAGGTGAGAGAGGGATCTGTGCAGCAGGTAGATGACGGCATCGTCCACCCCGATGCCGGGCTGGTAGGCGAACTGCAGGGGGTCCAGCGCTGAGCTCACCAGTGGGCGGAGGTGGTGCAGGATGAGCCTCTCCATGGTCTTCATCTGGTGAGAAGTCAGGGCCACAGGTCTGTAGTGGTTGGACTCCCTGGAATGTGCGATCTTTGGCACTGGAACTATGCAGGAAGTCTTCCACAGTTCAGGAACCCTCTCCAGATTCAGGTTGAAGGATGTGCAGGACCACCTGACAGAGCTGGTCTGCACAGTCCCTGAGCAGTCTGGAGCTGATTCCATCCGGACCCGCTGCCTTCCTGATCTTCGTTTTCCTGAGCTGACTTCTCACCTGATCAGCTGTGAGGCTGGGTTGGGGTGGGTGATTGGGCTGGCTCCGCTGTGGGTGAGGGTGAGGAGAGTGCAGGCAATGATGGCATTACACCAGGAGAGAGGGGGGTCAGCATACGGAAGGGGGCAGATGGGAGCTGAGGGGTGGGGGAGGTGGTCAACGACCCAGAGTCAAATCTATTGAAAAATAGATTCAGGTTGTTAGCCCACCCCCGGTCAGCAGACACTGTGGCTCCTCAATTGTCCTCAAAGTGGCCAGAGATTTTTTTCACGTTTTTCCAGACTTCACGGACTTTGTTATGTTGGAGCTGTTCCTCTATCGTCCTCCTGAAGCTCTCTTTGCCTCTCCGGATCTTGTATTTCACATCCTTTTGTACTCTCCTCAGTTCCTCCTTGTCTCCAGATCTGAAGGCCCTCTTCTTCTCGTTCAGCAGGGCCTTCAGCTGTGGGGTCACCCACAGTTTATTGTTGGAGAAGCACCGTACCTTCTTGGTTGGCACAGTGGTCTCCACACAGAAGTTCATGTAGTCTGTGATGCAGTGGGTGAGGGCGTCGATGTCCTCACCGTGAGGCCTGCAGAGTTCCTGCCAGTCTGTATATTCAAAACAGTCTCTCAGGGCCTCACTGCAGTCCTCAGACCACAGTCTTGTTGTCTTCTTGGTGGGGGGTTTCCTCTTCAAAATGGGGGTGTAGGTGGGGTGAAGAATGACCAGGTTGTGGTCTGAGTGGCCAAGCGGGGGTAGAGGTGATGAGCTGTAAGCCTCCTTTGTGTTAGCAAACAGCAGGTCTAGAGTTTTATTGTCCCTTGTGTGGCAGTCAACATATTGGGTGAAGTTAGTGAGAGTGGAAGAAGGTGAGGCATGGTTGAAGTCCCCAGAGATGATAATCAGGGACTGCGGATGTGCTGTCTGTAACTGAGAGACGGTGGTGTGGATGTCCTCACGGGCTGCTGTAGCGTCGGCTGACGGCGGGATGTAAACAATTAACACAATAACGTGAAAACTCCCGGGCCAGGTGGTATGGCCGAACGCTAACCGCTAACAGTTCAATGTCTTTGGTACAGCGCAGCTCCTTCACAGTGATGTGTCCTGGGTTACACCATCTCTCATTAACGTACATCGCCAGTCCCCCACCTCTCCTCTTACCACTCTCCCTCATGCTCCAGTCCGCTCTCACCAGTTGAAAGCCCTCCAATGTTACTACGGAGTCCGGTGTGTGGTCCGTGAGCCAAGTCTCCGTGAACAGCAGGAGGCTGCTCTGCTGGTACTCCCACTGCAGTCTGGTTAGCGCCGTCAGCTCGTCCATCTTGTTGGGTAAAGATCTTGCATTGCCCATGAGAATAGATGGAATGTTCGGTTCGTACTGTCTCCTCCTCTCCCGATACTTCGCTCCAGCTCTGCATCCCCTCCTCCGACGCCGTAATTCCTTCGGAATCTCGGGTCGCTCCTCCGGAAGTACCCTCCTGTTGCGCAGGGCTGACAGCTGATCCCGGCTGTAAACAATAGAGTGGCTCACAGGTTCTCCAGATGAAGTGGTGAAAAGTCCCAAAAAGAGTATAAGGAATGCCACTACTCTAATGAAACTTTGCAGGTCTATGGCGGGTTTGATATCTAATATAACTATGAAACTAAGAGTCTGAAAGAAAAACTTAGAACGCAAGAAAAACACACAAGAAAGGGAAGTAACCTGGGAGCTGCAGTAACAGGCTGCCTACCGTTGCGCCATCTTGGGGGGGGAGCGCCACCATCTCCAAGCCATACAGGACTACCATCTTGTAAATGTTCCCTTGCACTCTTGCTGCTATCTTTCTGTCACAGATCACCAGTGACACTTGTCTCCACTAACTCCACCCTACCTGCACTTTCTTTTTCAACTCTCATGTGCACTGTCCATTGCTTTGGATGGTATTTCAACTCATCTACCTTGTTTGTTCTTTTTTTTTTTTCTTTTTTTTCTTATAATCGATCTTGCATGTTCAACTTCCACCTATCTCCCTGTTATTCACACACATGTATTCTGTCTTGTTCTATTGATATTGCTACTCTTTTTTTTTTTTTTTTTTCCCCAGAGTATACAGTACTGTCCAAACTTTTGAAGGGTACTGTACCTCCACCTCTTCAGGCTCTTGCACCTGCTCTCTACTCTCACTAAAGATCACAGTGTCATCTGCAAACATCTGCCTATGACTATCGCAAACAAGAAGGAGCTCGGATCCCTTGAACCCATTTGTCACTCTTACTGCACAACTTACCACTGTCTTGCTATCCTCATACTGTCTTGGTGTCCTGCGCCAATTTCACATACTCTTAATGTAGTACCATCGTTTCTCTCTTGGCACCCTATCATTTGCTTTCTCAAGATCCACAAAGACACAATGCAACTCCTGACCATCTTTATAGTTCTTCATCAACTTTCTCAAAGCAAACATCACAATTTTGAAATTTCAATGACCATTGCAGGTTTTTCTTTCTTGAAGGTATACCAAGAAGTATACAACAAATATAGTTTGAAGTCCACACTTTCAACATAAGTTGAAACAGAGACTCAGCGAATACTGCTGCTATGTCATCTTAAATTGGTGATGTCATTTGGACATGCTGGCGCATCCGTCGACTAAACAAACTAAACAGTCTGGTCATAAAGTTCGCTGCCTTCTGCCCCAGACATCTCCCTACCTCCATAGGCATGTCATCTGGACCAACCAACCATCCACCCTTCAGCCTCTTCATAGGTGCTATTACTTGCCTTTACTAATCCTCTGCACTTCCTGATTCACAATTTATACAAGTCCTCTTCTCCTTCCTTAATGTCCAGCCTCACATACAACTCATAACTACAACTCACTGTAAGTCTTTGCATTTGCCTTTTCTTTGACTTTGACTCTCTTTGCCGTACACCTCCCGGTACATGGTCTTCTTAAATTTCATTTTATTTGACGTCAAATGTAAGTCTTAAATTTAGCTTTGTTTATATATCTGTAGAAGATGGTTCAAAGTTCTGAGTTTAATTTTTGTCTATACTATTTCCTATAATGATGACATTTTTCCAAAGCATCAGCTTTAAGGCAGGCGCTGCAGCCTATGTAAACCTGTCATGTGATTTTATTTCATTTTTTTGCAGTTTGAAATTTTTGGCATAACTATATAGTGGCACACAGCTATAGTGTGACTATTTCAAGCTACATTTTTTCTGTCTTCTCTTTCTCTCTTGTGCTCTCTGTCTGTCACTCTCTAACACTTGCTCCTCTGTCTCTCTATAACATTTGCTCTCTGTGCATATGGAAGATGCCACCGGGGACATGGTGTTGCCAGCCGAAGGGTTACTGGGCCCTGGTGCTTGTTATTGTATGTAATTATCCCACCAATCTGTTCACCTCAGTGGGTGCCGCATGGTGATCATGAGGTAGCAATTGTCAAAATGGAGGCAAAAATGGAAAGGGGGACGGGTGAACGATAGTTCAGACAGAGTGAGCTTCATTATAGAGACCCAGAAAAGGAGGACAACGGATGGAGGAGTTGATTGCCTTAGATAAATACATGACTCTTTCACGACTCTTATTTTTTTTTTCCTCCTAAGCAAGACCCCATGCTTGCAGAGGACATAGATAATAAAGTCACAGTTTATGGAAAACCCTTCAGAAGCCTTCATATTTGAGTAACCTCTTGAAATTGCATTTCAGATTGAAGGAGCCTGAGCTTATAAGTTTGTTTTGGGAGAGGGAGAGTGTCACAACTTGAGAACAAGCAAAGCAGTAGTGATGGATGCAACTGAGTAACGTTTTTCCTGTGAGGAGTCTTTGTAGTTTCCTCATATTACAACTCTGAAATAATTTTACATACCAGTTTCTGTATGGAGAGGAGTATATATTCAAGTTCATGGCCAGCTCACTCACTGCAATATGTTCAGGTCCTGTGGCTGCAAAACAAGCCCAAATAATTATTGTCACAGTTGGTATGATGCATTTGTGCTAATATCCTGTGTTTGGTTTTTACCAAATGTGCCACTGTACACGATGGCCAAACATCTTCACTTTGGTCTTCTTTGTCCAAATAACGTTGAGCCTCATTCACTCATGTGTGCATGGAAACATTCTTGCCTTGCACAAAAAAAATAAATAAATAAAAAAAGATTTTGCATGTTGCCGTCAGATTCACGACACATAGCGGACTGCCCCTGAATTATCTTATTTTCATACTTACTTTTTGGGGAGCCAGCCAGCGAGCTCTCTGGGTCAGTCCTCCACCTGCATTAATGAAGTCAATAACTCACTGCACCGGCCAGTTTTGTTCCTACTATCATGTGTATAGTGCTTAACAAATTTGTTAGACCACCACCCAATGTATAGTTTGTCACAGCTGCCCTAAATTGACAATATTGGTAATGACCAAAATAATTTTTTGTGTTTTAGTATTGGCTAATCCCCCAGTATGCACAAGTTCTTTAATCAAAATATTTTTAATGCTAAAATATAATTATTGTTGTTCACCAGTTTTCAGATTTACTGTCTTACAAAAAGCAGAAAAAAATAGTAAAGCACATTATTGGTTTTTTGATTATGATACCAAATCCCAGTTATTTACTTGCATTCCTGAACAGAGAAATTGGCTTTAGTGGTTCAATGTTAGGCTTGATTAATTTTTGTCTTCTCAGAGAAGTCCAGTGTATGTGAATTTGGTTTATTTGCCTATTAAATAATATAGATAGATAATATACAGGCAGATTTCTGTCTGGGTTGTAGGGGATCAAATACTTATTTTACTAAAATACTTCCAAATCAGTTTATAACTTTAATATGTTTTTTTTTTTCTGGATTTTTGGTTGATATTCTGTCTCTCTCTATTAAAATGAAACTACCATAAAAAATTGAGATTGAGATTTGTGAGCAAATCAAACAACTGTGTGTATATCCACATTTGGCAAAAAAAAAAAAAAAGGCTGAAGCTTTTTTTTTTTTTTTTTAATATGTAATTCATGTCACCACCATAGCTTACCTGGTTGAACAGGTGACCCATTCTTCGAAGGCTAGAATCCTTCCTGCAGCGTCCTGGTCCAAAGCCATTCCGGGCAGTTTTTTTGTGTCACCCCCCCTTACTTTCTCTCTCCCCTTTTCTGTCTACTCAGTGCCCCTATGAGTGGATATTTTAATATATGGACCTTTTTTTCTTAACTGTCTTTGATTCCACTTAACTTAGATCCGTATGAGCTCTGTTATTGGTTGGGATGTTGAGAGTGGACCAAATGTTGGTCACAAAACAAGAGACCAGAAGTCAGTTTACATACATGTCAATGCTTTCTGCCCCCTTTTGGGTCTGCTGGTCTTGAAAACTGTAGTCCATGCCTGTTAGAGGCAAAGCAGTTGCTTGGTTTTGAAAAAGTTTCAAGGACTAATATTGATTTGTACTGACACTAAAATTTATTGAAATAAGTTTTCTCAACTGAAAAGTTATTTAAAAAAAAAACAGTTAAAATGCAGGTACTTGTAGGCATCCCTCTGTCACCTCTTTTTCAGAACCACTTCAGCAAGGGCCTTGTGAGTTTTGGAGTACAGTGATCCCTCACCTATCGTGGGGATTACGTCCCCCCGCGAGACCCCCACGATAGGTGAAAATCCACAAAGTAGCGGCATTATATTTATTTTATTATTTATATATATTTTAAGGCTTTATAAACCCTTCCCACACTCTCATAAACCTTTCTCACTCTTAGGACAACTTGAATGATGAAAATGATGAATTATGTAGCTGTGCAGTACTGATGGTGATGAAGGTGGTGCAGCATCTTCGCCCTCAGCTGTAACTTCTATTTCCGCTAAAGGCGTAGGCTTAACTTACCTCTTCGTCAGAGTGATGAACAGAGTTATGGGGTGTTACAGAAATACCTATATAGTGCAAAATCCCGCAATATAGTGAAAACTCCATGAAGCAAAATTAGTAATATATTTGCGATACAGTGAAGCCACAATAAGTGAATTGCGATATAGCGAGGACGACTGTATCTTTGAATTTTTATGTGTCCTCCAGTTGTTCATATTGGCAGTGTCAACCCATTGCCCATTCATGCTTATTACAGACATGGTGAATGAAGCCAACTGAAAGTCTCTAAATATGAAAAACATTTAGCTATGAAATACATTTATAGCTAAATGCAAGATAAATCCAGCCAAGTTGAAATATGTTGAAGCAATGTACAACTTACCGTGAACTCTTTGTATGTGTATCTGCCAGACATGGTTAACAATAAGTAGGACTGACTGGTCTCTGATCTGTGCTGCCTGGAGGTGGAGATGCTAGTAAACAGCAAAATAATTATGGTGTCAAGTGGTGTAGGTAAACACCTGCCACATCAGTGTTTATCACTCCTGTAATCTTTGACAGGTTCTTTAGTCACATGTCCAAACTGTGCTTTGTTCTGTGGCTTTTGTGCCTCCCTTTTTCAGGATTTATAATCAGTGTTGTTTATCCCAGCTGCAAATTTAGAACAAAATGTTGATGAGTTTTTTCCACATCATATCAGTATGTTACGTTATCACAATATCATATATCATATTACTGTTTCTGTCAATCTTAAAGGTTCTGTTTTACTCCTGAGGGAAGACATGAAGTTTAGATTTAGATTTAAACATTTTTTTTGTGTGAGAACTTGAACAGTAGATTGCTACCCTGCTTTGTCGGGCTAAAATCCCACCACCTAGGTATCTGTGTAAACACCTGAATGGAATTATTATCCATCCATCCATTCACTTCAGCTTATCCTGTTCAGGGTCGCGGGGGGGGGGGGGGGGGGGGGGGGGGGGGGGGGGGGGGCTGGATCCTATCCCAGCTGACATAGGGCGAGAGGCAGGGTGCACCCTGTACAGGTTGCCAGCCTGTCGCAGGGCCAACACAGAGAGACAGACAACACCCACACTCACATTCATGCTCTCATTCACACCTATGGGCAATTTAGAGTTTCCAATTAACCTAAGCCCAGTAAGTGCATGTCTTTGGACTGTGGGAAGAAACCAGAGTACCTGGAGAAAACCCAGGCAGACACGGGGAGAACATGCAAACTCCACACAGAGAGAGAGAGGGGCCTGGGCCAAGGTGGAATCGAACCCAGGCCTTCTAGATGTTATTCTGACTGTGTGGCAGCAGTGCTCACCACCACGCCACCGTGCTGCCAAAATTGGAATTATTATGTCAACTTTATATTGATAATGTTTTTATTGATGAAAAATTCTTTCAAAAATCATTCTTTGTTTTATTGTCCAGCCGTAATGATGATACAGCAGCAGCATCTTTATCCTGCAGCCTTGCTATTGCCTCAGCCCTTTTCAACAAACAGTCATTTTTAACAGGGTCCACAAAACAAGTGTTCTGGATGGAAAGAATGTTGAGGGCACCACCACACCCATTTTCATAACATGAACAGAGCAGTTTTGGTGTCGTTATTACCAGGCAGCAGCATGTTTGTTGACAGCATAAAATCATCAGCCCACTTCATCAGAGGCTGAGAAGCCCACTACCACATGTCCACTGGCCCAGATCTACCCAGCTTAAAAAAGCAATGATGAACACATTACTGTGATATTGTATAATTTTTGATTTTGAGTTTTTCAAGAAGCAAAAATGTTCTTCGAACACTGCACTCTGGTTGTTCTACTGTAGGTGTACAAAAACCCCTTTTGCCCATGTATACATACCGGGTGACCCATATACGATTATGGGTTAGATACATAAAGCATTTACCCATTCTACTAGAATTGCAGCGCCACTTGTGCACATTATGAATGGTGGACCATGTTGACAGGTAACTCACATTTCTGTACTTGCTGTACATTCTACTTCAGGCATTCTGCATACACAGTTGATGCTCTTGCACCAACAATTTCCCCTGCAATTGACCCTCCAAGTGCACTTGCGTGCAGTGAAAGTTCATTATAATTTTGTGGCTCTGATGACTGTTGTAGTTCAGCAGTCATGTTGTGCGCTGTCACATTCCAAACAGATTAATGGGAGCTTGTCAGTGCATGGAGACTTCAATGATCCACCCAGTCTGTGATGGTACACATACACAATGCACATGTCATTAATTGGGTTATTATATGCAAATAATTTCAATTTGTACCTACCAGTAAGCATCAATTCATGCAATCCTGCCAATGTAAAGAGAACTAAATGGCAGATTTCTGTTTGTTGATTTCAGTTATGGTTTCAGTCAGCTAATACCTCAGATCTAGTACCATATATTTTTGGAGCCCCATAAATTTGTACAGCTTTGTAGGAGATGCAGTAAACAACAAATAATCTAAAGTGGGTGAAAATAGTTTGTCAAAGCTATCACTTTCAGCCTCCTCCCTTTGGGGTGGCATTTAAGTTGAAGAATTAGCTGCTCAGTCAATTCTGGTGACACCAAATAGGTAAATGGAAAATAGAAGACAAGCAAGAACTCTAGCAGGACAATGCATCTTCAAAGAAAACAATATTCTGTGTTGAAATTAATTCGCATGCTGCTCCTTAAAGTCATTGATTACTCCATCAACTTTTGGTTCCTCATCTCCAGTGCTTATTTACTGAGGCTAGAGAAGAAACAAACACTCAGAAACTACTGCATGTATTGCAGTATTACTCAGAGTGGGTATTTCAGAAAATACCCATTTTCTAAAGTCTGAATTGCCTGACACTGAATTGTCAGTGTGCACAAGCCTTTGCATTCCTGGCTTCTTTGTGCCTGTACTTTTTTCTTTTTTTTTTTTTTTTGGTGGTGTTTTGTCCCTGTAATAAATTGGGGAAATGGCATTCACACACACAAAATGCAATTTAGAAATAGTTTGTGAAAAGTTTCTAAAACATATCATTTTAATTTGTGATAATTGACAGAAACGAGCAGTGGATAAACTTTGTGTAATTTAGACACCCACGTTTAGACAACAACTCTAGACTCACTTTGTCATTATCACTTGATTCAATGCTGAACAGGGTTTGCCAACAAACCCCATTTCTTCATAGAAGTCTCAGGACCATCTTCATATCCTGTAAAAGAAGAATTCAGTTGAACAATCTTAAATGTTTATGGTGGTGTACAGTTTGCAGCAGTTGTGGTCACATAACAGCAATGCGAACTTAATACAGTTTAGTGATCAGCCATTCAGTCATGCCATTTCAACTGACTCTTTTTCTTTCATTCATTCATTCGCTTGTTAAACGTGTCAGATTATCTCAGATTTTGATGGATAACTTGCAGGCAGTGCGATGTCTGTCTGTTATCTCACCCACTGAAGTAGTTTAAAAGGGCTCTGTGTGTTCTGAATGAGAACTTAAGCTCAGATCCTGAAGTTCTCTGACACTGTGCTGAAATGATGCCATGGGGCAGTTTGGATTGGATATTCTTGTTTATTTCAGGCACAGAATTGTCCTTCGTTTAATATGTTCTGAAGGAAAAACAAAAGATACAGAACTCAAGGTGGAGTTCCAGCTTTAAAGTAATGTCCATGCTTCTCACCTTGCAGTCGAGATCAACAAACTGATTCGTACCGCTCTTCATATTCTTTGTGTCTTACTCTCTCTAGAAGAAGACCAAAAGAAAGATGGCAGAAGATGAAGTCGAGGAGACTGAGACTGATGCAAGTCCCATCAAGAAAAAGAAAGTCACAAAGAAGAAGGGTAGGTTTCCTCTTCAGAACATATCAGTTTTTGGACTGAGGTATCCCTTAATGTAGCTTAGGGTTTAAAGATTCCCAGACATGCTTTTAACCCTGGTACATCTTCCTCTGCAGAAGTGAACGGAGCGAAGAAGAGTCCCAAAAAGGCTCCTAGGTCGAGGAAGGTACCCAGCACTGGAAAAGGAGCTGACCCCAAATTCAGATTGGTGGAAATGGGCACCCAGACGTCACCTGGACTCGCCCAGAAATCCAGAGGCAGACCCAAGAAAACCAGCTCCTAAACATCCACTTGTTTCTACACTCATTCTTCCCTCCAGTATTTCTTCTTTATAAAAAGTCCTTTATGTTTTATATACTTTGGTCGGTTACACTGTGCTGATACATGCTCATGTTTAATTGCAAGAATTGATTCTAAGAATAAAGAAGTAATGAAACTGACCTGCTTTTGTTTTAATTCATACTTCTTGCCCAAAGTATGAAATAAAACTCCAGTTGGAATGCCTTTTTTTTTTAATGCCACATTTGAGGAACTTAATGACAAGTGGATTAAGAACTAAAAGAAATCCTGTGAGTTGTCACGAGAATGCAAGTCCATAGATGGTTTTGTTATGATCCTGTTACCTTTAAGTTGGGGGTTAAAAAAAAAAAAGGTTTGTCATGTGCCTGTTGATGATGGACAGTAAAGGCAACCCACAGCTTAGTGGGTCTCTATGCTGTGAGGTCCTGACCTTGTTCTGAAAGTACCTCAAGATGACACAGCTGGAAGAGAAAGTTAACCATCCCTTTGGGATTTCCAAATACTCCAAAAAAAAAAAAAAAACGCTCACTCATTGTTCTAGACGAATGGTGACTGATGGTGATCTTCATGACTGAGCAATCATTTACAATAAAGTAAACTACTGAATTTAGCTTCCTAAAAAAAAAAAAAAAAAAAAAAGGCCTGCAGCAGCGATGACCTCCATCATGGTTTCTTTGCCACTTTGTGAGACTTGCATAGCAGTGACAAGGGAGCCACCCATCTACCAGCGCCTACTGTCAAAGGCATGTAGGAGTTTTCTGTGTGTGCGAGTATGCTAGAGTATGATTAGGCCCAAGTAGCAGAAATGTCTTCATCAGGGAGTGTGAGGCTCCATATGGGCATCCAGGTCTCTGCCAGTTTCTTGTGACCATACAGAGGCCTTACACGTACAATGCACCAACTATGCGCACACACCCTGCCGGTAGATTTAAATCACACTTTAACAAAGTATAACAGGAATGACTATGTGGTGTTTAGGTGACTGGATGGACAGCAGCCTCGCCCCTGTCCCTTTTTTGTTGAAATCCTCTTCATTGGTTAGGAGGATCGATCAGAGAGTTATCGTTTACTTTTGTTAGGGAGGATTGGAGACCATTAGAAACTTGTTTGGGCATTGCTCACCTCTGAAGTGAATACACTGCTGCTCACTATCTTAGGAGGAGTGGGGAGTCGCACCTCATGTCTAGGTTACCCCCCGGCTGAGGGCAGAACACTACCCAGTAATATAAAAGTAATTAAATAATTTTTAGCTGTGATATGCACATTGATTAATCAATAATTATGATCCAGTAATATCATGGATGTTTTTCTGTAAATTTTGATTCTAAACTTTTTTACTCCTGTGTTAGTGTACAGGGCTGCATGTGAGACTGAACATCATACCCAGATATTTTCATTTTCTTTGGTGAGAATGGCCGTCCTGACCAACCATCAGAAAACATTTTGATACTTCAGCAGCAGAAACGAAAATGTCACATTTGACTTTCTGAAACCTCGTGAGGGAATACCACACAGCAGCACCACTGCTGCGCTCTGCTCTACATGTTTAGAAGGCAGTGAGAAAATAATCATGTCTAATGATTAGATGTGGTCAAATGTGCTCTTTGTCTCCCTGTCTGTCTGTCCTGCTGCGCAAATCTCACATTTTTTTCATTTCCATCAAAAGTGAGTGTGCAGAACATTTTACACATGAGAAGCTGCTGACAAGCTGTCCATTTTCCTTACATCCATCCATATCCTCAAGCTCACAGGCCATCCCCTACGGGATCCACCCACCCCACACACACCTCTCATTAACTCCCAACAGGCTCCCCTCCCTCCTCTTCTCCCTTCCCTTCCCATGGAGGAAGTCATCTCCGCTAATGTCAGTGTTGTGAGGGCCCTCGGGGGCCCCTGTGGTGGCCGTTGGCTTGCCACCAATTGTTATAGCCACTTCAGAAGTAAAGAGGCCCCCTACCTGGCTCTCCTCTGCACCGCCTTTCCTCCAGCACAACCCCACCCCCCTCTCAGACATTGACCTTGGGGGTGCCACAACTGTGGGCCCACATTAGGGGGCAGTAGCACATAATGATGACAAATGGGTGTAGGTGGGTGGGGGCAGAGTCAAAAAGATGGAAGGGGGGAGAGGGGACAGCACTTAAACACAAGGCTACCATCTTTTCTGCTGGCAGAGATGTGCACAATTTGATCCCAACTGGTCGTGTTCTAGTGTGGCTGTGTTATCCAGTGGCCAGCCTGGCAGGCAGTTGCTGCCTGTGTGTTTGCTGTTTTCGGCCTCTGATCGGCGAGCCGGCAGAGCGTGAAAGCTTCGCAGCAGTAGCCTAACCACTGCTCTCACGATATGGATGCCAACCCTCCCCAGGCTCACATGCCAGTAACTCAATAACAGTTTCCCCAGCCGGTGGGTTTCCTGTGTTTGTGACAATTGTCAGTGTTTTGGTGGGGTGGGGTGGCAGAGAATCCAGAGCACTGAAAGCAAGGTGGAAGGTACAGCTAAGGCACAGTTCAAAAAGCATCTAGCAAAAGTGGACTTGGAAAGTTTCCATGCGTGCCATTCATCCTGCAGTAGATAGACACGAGAAATGAGTTGAAGCTCGTTTAAATATGCAGATTTAAATCTGCCTTTTTAAAAGAATCTGCATTCCTTCTCTGATGTTTTGTCCATGAGAGCAAAACTGGACACATGCAGTACAGAGGGGATGGCTCCTGTTACCCTTTTCTCTGAAAATCACTTAAAATCTCTCCCAAGACCAAAGATTACACAGTTGATGGTTTAATGCCCTACTGACTTGTTTAAATCTTGAAACAAAGATCATCAAACAAATTTTAATATTAGACAACTATAACCTAAGTAAATACAAAATGCAGTTTTAAAATGATGATTACATTTATGAAGGGGAAAAGGTCACCTGGCCCTATGTGAAAACGAATTACAATTCTCACATCTCACATTTGCCAAAAAAAAAAAAAAAAAAACTTTTGGGACAATATTCAGTGGACTGACGAGATAAAAGCTGAACTTTCTGGAAGGTTTGAGTCCCGTTATATCTGGTTTAAACTAACACAGCTTTTCATAAAAAGAACAGTCAAAGGTGGTGGTGGTGGTGTGATGGTTTGGGGCTGCTTCAGCGTTTCATCGACACTCATCTCCTTTCACTTTCTGTGTGTTTATACACCACTACTGCATTTAATCATTTGCAGTTATTCTCTCCCACAGTTTGCCTTTTGTCCTGTTTCCCTCTGTTCTCGTCTCTTTCTCCTCCAGCCAGGCTCAGGGAGGCTGCCCCTCCTTGAGCCTGGTTGTGCTGGAGGTTTCTTGCTGTTAAAACTGAGTTTTTTCTTCACACTGTCTCCAAGTCTGATTGTTGGTGTTTTCTTTCTAGCATTGTAGGGTCTTTACCCTACGATATAAAGTACCTAGAGGTGACTGTTGTTGTGAATTAGTGCTCTAAAAATGAATTGAATCAAATATTTCCCTAAAAAGACTCAGCAGTTTGTGTTAGGCAGAAAAAAGCCTTAGTGTATTCATACACCAACGTAGTTATTCTTTCATCAGTCCTTCAGTATTCTCGAACACACCAAATAATTTAGTCATAATGTGTCATTTACATTCAAAATACTTCCAGGTGTTCTCAGTTAAGGCTGTACGTCGTTTAAAAAAGTACAGTCAGGTTTGACAATCCCTAAAATGATGAGTGTAAATCACCTGAGAGTCAGAATTACTAAAGCTTCAAGTTCTAGAAACGCCGCGTGCATCAGAGAAGGTGGAGGCGTCTGGAGGAAATGCTGAAAACTCCGAGCTGCAGTTTGGATTTTCTCTGTCATTCAGTGAGTGCTGTGTAGCCTGAACATCTGCTGGGGTGTTTTATGTTGCCGTCCAGCTCAGCAGTCATCAAACTGGTATTCCCCTTTTTATTTGGTTGCTTGTTTGTTTGTGTGCATGTGTGCATGTGTGTGTGTGCGTGTGTACACCTCCAGAGCTCAGCTCATATCAGTGATTTGTTCAGAAGTTCCACAGTTCTTTGCTTTTGGTCAGAAATGCTGAATTCCTCTGAAATTCTCACTGCTGGGAAGCAGCTTTTTAAAATTGAACTAGTTTTTATTTAAACAATGGACCACTTAGCTGTTGGATGTAGAAGGTGTCTGTAATTGGATCAGTGCAACAGACTCATCACTAACCCGTTCTGTCAGCCCATAAATCCTCTTACCAATTTTATTTTTCGGTTTAGAGACACGGCTCTTGAATTTCTCTTTCTGTGCTGGATGAGTAAACACAGAACTGTTTCCTAATATGTGCAGCATAACAACTTTACAGCCATAATATGTCACGTGTGTGTTATTGTTCTGAAGCTTTGTCTCCATGTGGTCAAACATATAACACACACACACACACACACACACACACACACACACACACACACACACACACACACACACACACACACACACACACACACACACAAAAGGATAGCATCAGGAATGACTCAAAGTGCCTTAGCAGGCTGGTTTATTATAATCAGTCCACACACTGTGTCTAAAAGATGGACATTGTGATGTCACTTTTAGAGTGCAGTGGCCATTAGAGGAACTGCAGTTTTGCTCTATGTTGTCTTCATTTTTCAGCCACAAACGTGTGTGTGTGCACAGCAGTGAAACGGTCAAGCAGGCACCAAACATCAGCACGTTACCACGATGAGATCTCAGCATTGTCATCAGCGTGTTGTGCTGCCGGCAAATGATTTGAGTTTGAGGGAGAAATAAAGTGTCAGACTGTTAAAAAACAAGACTGTGAGCTGTTCACCAAATCAGGCTATTTTATGGGATATTAGAGAAAGAATTCATGCATTTTTAACATTCCGACGCCTGTTAGGACACAGAATTAGATATAAAACAGTAAAAAGAAAAAAGAAAAGTCATTTTCTTTTTATTGTCTTTTAAAGTAAATCATGTGGACTTTTTTGTCTTGCTCTTGTGAATAATCTGCTGTGTCAGTGGCCTCCTGTATCTCCTCTCAGCGTTCCCTGGCTCTTCAATTGTCACAGCTTTGACAGCAAATCTGCATTTCACCCTCCACTCTCACCTGGGAAAAAGAAAAAAAAAAGTAGCGCACAGATTCTATTTCACCCACCTTTCCCCCCAAAGTGTACGATAAAAACTTTCCAACAGTTGCAATCTTTCACACCTACCTCCCCCTTAAACTCCTGTATGAAAAGATGCGATGAAATTTCACTGTTTGTACTGCAATTTAGCCCCCCCCCCCCTTTTTTTTTTTATCAAAACAACAGAATCACCTCTCCCAAAAGACAAAAACACAACAACAACAACAACAAAAAAATATGCACACAGGTTCCAGGTGTGGGGAGTGTGTGGGTGAAGTTACGGTACATTTGCCATTCTAGTTGTGTGTAAATATTAGAAAGCAGCGGGTTCCTGGCGTGAGGAGAAGCCAGGCAAAGCGGCGGCACTAAGACAGGCATCCTTATCGGTATTGTGTTCAGACTCCGGTGTGCTCCTGCTGTTTGTAATCTGCAGCCGCCGCTGTGAGCAAAACTGGACAGGCATTTATTGTCCCAGCAGGAGGACGCTTGACAAGAGAATGTTAAACACTCCGCTACCTGCAATTTTCAAAAAGCGATAGCAGACATGATAAAATGTACACACGCATTTAATTTCATCTTTTCTTTTTCAGGAGAAGGAGGATAAGCAGCAGCAGCAGCAGCACGGAAAAATTGAGACTTAGGGAAAAGAGAGAGGAGTTTCGTTCAGCTCTCACTGTTGCTGCCACACGTGTGTGTGTGTGTGTGTGTGTGTGTGTGTGTGTGCTGTGTGTTCGCTAATGTCATGATGGAAGAAGATTTCTTTTCAGATCCTCAGGGTGACACACTTCCAAGAGAGGAAGGGTGCCAGAGTGGGCTGACCGCGGTCCAAATTGATTTCTTGCTGGCGGTGGTGTTCTCTTAGCTTAGCGGTCATCAAGAAGACATGTTCATCAGCGCTCAGTCCTAACCGCACACACAGAAACATGCACTACCCGTGGAGCCAGATGCCACACAGGACACCGCACCTGTGGAAATTCTTGTAGCTTTAACATTTCTTTCTTTCACAGTTTGAAAGCAAACAAACAAATAAACAAACAGTATAGCCGTGGGCTTTGGATAATGAGCGAAACAACAGCCCATACAAACTGGTGGCTGAACTCACCTGTCTTCACAGTTGGCCTGCCCACCACAGTCACCACACACATGCAAGATTCTCAGCAACCCACCTCCACCTCAGCTCCTCATTTGATGATGTTTTTGTCATAGCTGCTCTCTTTGATACCCGTTCTGTTCTGTGCTGGGGTCGTCCACATCTATGCATGAACATGGGCTTCATTTAAGCACTGGGTGGGGGCAGGGGGAGGTCTGGTGTCAGGGCCTTCTACTTGTGGAATGGAATGCAATGACTTTTATATGTGGCATTTATATTATAGATATACATATACTGACCACTCAAAGTACTTTAGACTTTCATCCACATCATCCACAGTCAGAGGAAACCCACACAGGAAGAACATGCACATGGATATAGCTTTTTGGGGGCCTTTGTGGTGTCTTGCAGGCCTTGGTTGAGTTGAACTTAATCCAGTGCGTCCTGCATTTGCTTGATTGGATTCTATTTTAATTTACTAACATGTCCTCTAAAAGAACTTTATACTGTATGTTGATTTAATCTCACCCTGTTAACCTGTTACAGACCTCAACAGCCCAGTCCTGACCCGCCCTCTGTGGTCTGATCACTTTGTGCTGCCATATTTGACAGCATGCTAAAATCATACTGGCAGCAGAGACATTTCCTTTCCTGATTTGGCTGTGTGAGGAATGGCTCTTAAATTGGGTCACAGCGACTAATGGGTCCCATGCCGGGAGTGCCATTAAGAAGAAATAAACCTATGTGGACATATTTATTAAGCAATTTGCACCTCGGGCTGTCTATTAGAGGGTCAATCAGGGAAGCTGTCTGACTGCCTGCTTCACCTTTAAGTGAATATCAAAATGTACGATTACAGTGCAATCAAATCAAAGGTTCAATTATATTTAGATTCACACGAGGGTTGGGCATCTTTAAGAAAAATTTTCATAATTGTAATAGGGATGGTTATTAAATAGCATTACATTACATTCTCCTTTGCTTTTACTGGTGCCTGGTAGATGGTGGTGGTGGTGCATCTGGATGCTGCTTGTCATCCACAACAAACAACAAAGATATCTTTGGAGCTTTAAAGCATACGTGTGGTGTGATGAGATTATATGCTACTCTTCAAACGGGACAAACATGCAAAGCCAAAGACCAAAATAATCCTCTGTGGGGCTTCTTCACAAAATATATGAAAGCATAACTCATGCGAACATTACCTGCAAACTGTGCCAGGTAGAGTTAGCATGCCACATGTCTGCCACAGCGACTCATTTGAGAGCTGTTCGGGTTGCTGGTGGGGCTCTTCAATGAAGAGTTGGTTAATATTCACATAAATTTCAGCCATTCTGATTTCCTCAGAACGACGTGTGCTGAGACATGCAACACAAGCTTAACCAACAAAACCACAAGGGTTAAAATATCCCTTTGATCTATATTTATGTTCAGATACCTCGCTTCACCGGGGCTTCATATAGCTGCTTTCTGACTCTCCTCTGACACTTTGCACTCGCAGACATTCTGTGTGTCACGGTGTGTGCGGTGAATCCTGGGGGAGCGCGTTCCGTTAACCTGGATGTCTGGAAGTGGGGACGGGGGTCCGGCTGGTAAACAGGCCCCAGGCAGTGCTCTCTCTGACCAGGGCTAGGCTCTGGTAGCTGGGAGGAGGATTGCTTCAGATGAGATAAAGGAGCTTGTCAGTGGTCTGTGGGGAAGTCATGCTCATTCAATGAACAGTGAGGGCCAGTGGGGAGCCTCAGGCAATGTCCCACACTGGGGCCACAGAACAACTTTGTGGTGTAACACTTTGGGTTCAGCAACATCAGAGTTGCGGTCAGCTGTGGAACAGATCCCGACTTTCTTTTTGTACTCAGACATGACATGTTTCTAATATGGCTTTAAACAGGAGTGATGATTCAAGAGTGGAATTAACTGTTTACTTGTTCATAGTACTGAACAATATGAACATTATGAAAGATTTCTCAGTTTCTTAGTTTGTGCTGTAAAAGGCACCAACAGCACAAACTAAGATTATTGCTAAGGATAGTTAAATAATTACTGGAAACTGGTGGGGATGTGTCCTAATAGTCCCAACTGAATTCAGAACCCAATAGATGAAACAAATACTGTAACAAAATAAATACCTCTATGGTCTTATTCTATGTTCAGTCTGTTAATTTTTTTTCCTTCAAAATATGACTAAACATGCAAGGTAGGGTGGTGCTAAGGGCAACTGTGAGCACCTAAGGGAAATAAAATAGAAGGTAATCATAAAGACAGAAAATATTATTGAAATAAAAGAGAAAAGGGAAGAGGAGAGTTTTAACTGTGCACTGAACCAGTCAGTGTGCTTTCCTTGGGCTTTTTTTGGTGTCCTGACCTGGAGAGGATTGACTGATTCCAACTGTGAGGTTTCATCAGTACAGAGCGGTGCAGTGATATATATGTGCAACATTTTACATCACCAACAGCTACTTGTTTCTATGCTTGTTCCAAGTATTTTACATCCTCAATTATGAAAATTATAGTTTTATTTATATTTGGAATATAGTGAGTGGAAAGCTTGAAGCTAGACTTCACTCCCCGGGGAATATATTAAACATCACATTATGTTTTTTTTTTTTTTGAGAGAGAGAGAAAGAAACAGAACTAATAACTGGTCTCAATTATATTTGATTCATATTTTTTCATATTCTACTTATGAGAGCATAACCCAGCATTAAAATGTGTTATCATAAGAAGACATCAGAGTGAATGTTGCCTTATTTCTTAAATCACTGCATATTTCACATTTGCATGGTGGGCTCTGAGATAAACAACAGTTAACAGAGAGGAAACTTTTAAATCTCTGCATGAAACTGTTACAGCAGCTCTCTGTGCTCGCTCTGTGCCCTTGATGCCAGCGCCTGCTTCATCCCACTTTCCATTTAAACTGGTAGCTACACACTCTGATGCCACTGATAGGCAGTAATTAAATGAGCGAGTCTGGTTCTTTGCCCTGTAAACCAGCTCTCCTGGGCCCGATACTACATGGAAATTCAGCTCTGAGGATCCACTTTCAGATGTCTGCCTGGAAAACATGCCTACTCACAGCCCTCACTCTGTGTGTGTGTCTGAGTGTGCTCGTACATGGAGGCAGTGGATTTGGGGAATACACTTAATGAATCTTTTAACCTCAATCTTTTCTCCTGCAAATGTATGCATATCATGATCTGTGTTTGAGATGCAGGCCTGATATTCATGATTTATTTATCTTAACACACACACACACACACACACACACACACACACACACACACACACACACACACACACACACACACACACACACACACACACACACACACACACACACACACACACACATATATCTGGGCATTTATGGCAGTTTGTTTGACATTCAAAAATGTTTGTGCACTGAAACTAAATAATTTAAAATTATTTCAGTTGACATATTAAAGGTAGGAATCCGGAAATCTGCCATTGGAATAATTATAGATGGTTCCAGCACTCCAAAAAATACATTTAACAAAAACTTTATAAACCTATAAATTATTCAGCATTTCTCATAGTCAAGATATGGTTAACCTAGTTTTGCAAAGTTCAATATCTTCCAAAGTTCAAAAGTAAACCTGCCGACAACCTTCAGCTGTCTTTTTTACATTATGTGGAGAGGGATGACAAACTAAAGGAACAACCTCAAGGTTTGAATCCTACAGTGAGGGGATGTAGTGTCTGTTATGTGTGTTTGTGGCAGTAAAGTTGTTCTACGATGAAGCAGTTCTATCCTGATGGGTGTGGTGTCTTCCAGAATGGCAATGCCCCATCCATATACGAGAGCTATGAGGATATGAGGGCTCACTGGTTTGAGGATGAACATGGAAGTCATATGTTATGGCCTCTTCAGTCACCAGACTACAACCCATTTGAATACTGACATTTAGACACATTGCACAGCATTGTCTAAATCCATCAGCAAATCACTAAATGGTACAACAGTTTCAAGAGACTTGGAGAACAATTGCAAAGGAGCACTGAAGTTGATCTGGTTGTACACGGTGGCCTAATAACTCCCTTAAATTCTCTCACGTCTCTGTTTCCATCCTGGTAATTAAAGCTGTTTTATTAAAGTTGCTGCTCATGTGGAGTGTGATACACTGGGTTATGGCAGCACAGTCCTAAACTTTCCAAAAATTAACCAAGAATGTTTTTACACCTTTCTTGTTGCAAATATGTGCATAGCATGTAACCCCTGCTTCTGCCAGAGGTTTCTTCCTGTTAAATGGGAGTTTTTCCTTCCCACTGTTGCCAAATGCTTACTCATAGGCGGTCACTTTGCTTGGGATTGGGTTTTCTCTGTAATTATCGTATGGTATTTACCTTGCAATATAAAGCGCAGTGAGGCGACTGTTGTGATTTGGTACTATTTAAATAAAACTGAATTACATTATCACCTTGGACAAAGCTTGGCTTCTGATTGCACCTTAGCTTTTATATCCTTATGCTAACGTAGGCTAAACATGTCCTGACCCAACAGCACAGCATGACTCTATGAACTGTCACGGACAGTTATAACAAGAAGTTTGGGTTATATTTATTACACTATGTTTTTGCTTCCTTGTAAGTTGGAGTAATCCATAAGCATGTTAACCACCTGCTGATAACGGTTACCCTGCTGACAAATTCTTCCTACATAGCTGTTCAGATAATAAGAAAGATGCTATTAAAAGCCACATTAATTATATGGTAAACAACAGAAAAGAAAAGAAAAATCTTTACAGGGTGTATCGTAATTATCAGTCTCAGAGAACGAACTCACAAAATTATGAATTATTCCTTCCCCTACAACATCAGGAGAGGTTCTACACCTTAGATGAGAAACTGAATCCGTCCCGCTCCACCAGCTGTCCCACATTACTCCGTTTACTCCTCCTCCTCCTCCTCTCCCTGCAAACTACACGGCTTTATCTATCGCCTTCAAATGCACTCTTTGCCCATTGTGATGGACAGACAGATGAAAGAGGAGGTGGAGGAAAGCGGTCCCTAGGCTCAGGTTTCCTTCTTCCACCTCCTTTTCTCTGCCACAACCCTGCAACCTTGCCTCACCCCGCGCCCTCTCTCATCCTCCTCTTGCCCCTTCCTTGCCCTCTCTCACCATTATGTTCTCAGCCTCTCTCTCACTCTGCCCTCCAGATTGGCTTTGCACAGGAATGGGGAAACAGAGAGAGAGAGAAAGAGGGAGGGAGAGGGAAGGAGGATGTGACTGGGCCCTTTCCATCTGTCGTGACTCCAGGATCAAATAATAGGATTCTGTTTGAGAATAGAAGATAATTGCAGTCTGTATTCTGCTCCCTAAGTGCATGATATTAACCCCACGCTCCCCACTCGCCCTGCAGTAAGAGGCAGATGGCTCTGTGTTTTGATATCTGAGCCAGGGAGAGTGAGGTCAGAAGTCAAGTTGGAGTTCAAATCCAAAGGAGTGCTTTTTTGCTCCCTCCTTTAACCCCCTCTCAATACCCTCCCCTTTTCCTCCATCTCCCACGGTGGAGAAAATATGGATGTCATTCAAAAAAGGACATTCCCTAAGACCTGTGCCCCAGCTGACCCTTTGCAGCCTGATGGAAGCAGGTAGCCCTTGTGCCACACTAACCCACTTACATACACGGTGAGTGGCATGCAAAGGTTTCAGGGTTTGAGGCAAAGGTGGGAATCAAGTCCAGATTAGATTCAATCATCAGGGTGCACAGTGTGGCAGAGGTCATAAGCAGCTGGAAAGGGTTAGGAAAAGGGCCATTCAGAAATATATCCATCTTTAAAATTCCTGTTTAACTGTCTGAGAGCGCAGGCTGAAGGCACAGTGATGTATGGAAACAACACAGGACACAGTGAGTCACACATACCGCACAAGTGATTGGGTGTTTTTCTTTAAAAACTCATCAAATAACAATTAATGCAGGACAGTCTGAACATAAATAGGAAGTACACGAAGAACTGCGGTAAAGTCAGCATGGGTTTTATGAAATAAAAAATGTAATAAAGAAAACTGACTTAGCTAAGCAGCCACAGAAAACATTTGGGCACTGATTTCAAAATTAAAATGGGCACACCGTGCAAATAGAAGAACTTGCTTGCCTGTATTTTCTTACACATTAAAACGAGCAGGTATTGTTCCATCTGCTGTGTTAAGGGTCACTCAGTTAAATTTCCAAAACCTGCACTTTGGTCAATCACACAATACGACTTACGAACAAGTGCCACCTCTGGCAAATGATAAAAGTTTTATCACTTGTAGATTGTGGCCCTTTCTGTGGTTCGCTGGAGTCCCAAAGCCTTAGATTTGCAACCCTTTCCAGACTGATCAGTGTCAGTGACTTTGCTTCTCATCTCTTCTTGAGTTTAGATCATGACGTGCTGCTTTTTGAGGTCTTTGAGCCTGCTTCACTTTGTCAGACAGGTTTTATTTAAGTGATTTCTTGATTCAGCAGGTCTGGCATTAACCAAGCCTGGGTGTGGCTACTGAAATTTAACTTTCCAAAGAAAAAAAATTAATCACATTTATTCATATTTAACCAATTACTTTTTCACATCGGGTCAGGTCGGTTTGGATAGCTTTTTCCTCTTAATCCCCTTAATAAAACTACATTTTTTATTAAGATTTGTTTGATGATCTGAAACATTTAAGTGTGACAAATATGAAAAAAGAAATCAGGAAGGGGGCAAATACTTTTTCACAGCACTGTATGTTATAACTTTAATGATAGAAATATACAACTGGATTCAATGGGAAATTGGTTTTACTAAATACAGCTGCAGTCAACTTTTAATACACGGTGTCTAACTATCATGGGAAATGTAACACTTAGTTCTGTTTGTGGACGTACATGTTTGCATGCATGTGGGTGAGGACTTTAAGGACAGTTTCACTGCGATGTAAGGGAAGCATGTACAATAAAACCAGCTACAAGTGCATCTCATCAGGCCATTTAACAAGTGCTTGTGTTTGCCCTGCACTCTGCGTCGGAGGCGCTCAGAAGATAAGAAGCAGCAGGCCTCCCTCCAGCTAACCTGTGCTCCTCTGCTGCTCCAGACAGCCGATAAGGAGGAAAATGGATTGGAATAATAGCTCATATAAAAATCCAGCCGTCTCATCAGCCAAAATCTCAGCATGGGGCTGCAACAGAGGAAAGCGAGCCATCCTCACTAATTAGACCCAAACCACATGTCCAAATTTAGAGCTGGCTATGGTCAATGGTAAGTACTGTATTGTGTCATAATTGTTACCTATCAATTACCATAAAGTTGAAAAACATTGATGAGTGGGACTGATCTCATGTAAATTTGACATAATGTATATATTATTACAGCTCTTTTTAAAACTGCAACACTCTCCTTATTTCTCCCCTATTTTCTTCCTGCTTTGATATTTTTTTAACCACTCAACCACAAAAATAAATAAATAAATAACAGTCAAATCTCTTATTTGTCCTCAAAAGTTACACATGGAAGTGTTTTCTGATCATTTGTCTGAGTCTTCATTTTTAACAAATTATTAAAGACAATTTGCAATGTTAATTGATTGCAAGAGTAATAAAATTTCATAACTCTGGTCACAACACCGTACACAGCACACAAACAAACAAACAAATTTCAAATTTGTTTTCTAAAATGTATTTGAAAGTTGAGTGAGCGATATTAGCAACAAAGCTGATTTTATAAATGCAATCTGCTAAACATGTTAATGCTCAGGAGACTTGGGATAGCTATTTATGCTGGGATATTTTAAAACAAAGCTGAGATAACCTAAAATATTGAGTTTTTGAATACATAATTTAATAAATTTAAAATTGAGCAGCAGACGTGGGAAGTAACAAATTACAAATACTTTGTTACTGTATTTAAGAAGAATTTTAAGATATCTGTATTTTACTTAAGTATGTTTTCACCTTCACTCTCTATACATGGCAGGTAATTTTAAATGCAACGTTTCTAACAGCTCGACAAATATCACCAAACACACAAACTGCCCGCTAAAGGTTCAGTTACTGTATTTCCCAGAAGAATGATGTAAAGCAGTTTGCAGAATACTCTGGTTAGGTTGCAGTACTGTGGTGAAATTTACAGTAATGCTCTATGTTGGACCCGTGCAGAGCAGCTGTGGTGTTCATAGTCAGTGTAATCCATTTAAATTTAAGCCGATGATTCACTCACTGAATTCCACCTTTATACTAACTTTATACATTCTAGGGGTTGAAATCAGTCATAATAGCTCATATATTGTAACATCTGCTATCTTGTTGAATCCAGTTGGTTAAATCCATAAAGAGCAGCAGCACAGGTCAACTGATCACAGCCAGTATGCAAAATTTACTTGTGCTCATAATAGAAATTATTGGGACTTATTTCTAAGTGATTGTTTTCTCCATGCTGCATCATTAGAACTGATCTTTTCTCTGCTTGGAGTCTACATAACTGATATTAAGGCTGAATATATTCACTAGAATTTAAGCTGATAAAGCACTAAATACCAAACAAGTTTTTATTTCCTTATAATACAATAATAATCATATAATAATATATATAATATAATAATATAATAATAATGAGGTTCAGTTAACTTTGCACAAAGTAAAAACTTCACTCAGCCATAGTAGAGTCACTTTTTTGCATCCAATGCCAACACACTGCTAACGCAGTGCCTGAGTAAGACAGTTATTCCAAATATCAGTGGCACTATTCTCCAGTGGCTGATAGTTGCAGTGGAGTTTAGGGACTTTGTTAGCTCAAATGCCACAAAAAGAATCTTTGTTTCCTTCCTCCTCTTCACTTCCTCTCCCTCCTCCTGTGCCCCAACCAAGAGGTAATATCTACAGTTTAATGATGATTTTTCACTGTCAGTTTCCTGCCTCTTCTTGTTCTGTTTGGAGATATTGCTTCATGGTGGAGGATCAGGGTAAGGGGGTAAGAATGGGGTTGCCTGCCCCATGAACACAGTCATTTATTTACTGTATAAGGGTTATCTGGCTAATTGTAATCTAATTATCAACAAGTGCAATGATGAAGCGCCTTAATATTTTGCCTCAGCCTCAGGAGCTAATAAATGAAGCCACTTCCAATGTGTGGAAGTGGCAAAGTCTGCAGTTCCTCTAATGGCCACTTGAGGTGGCTCCAAAAGTTTGTCTATCATCATACTGTCATTATAATGGGCTCATTCAACTTTCCTGGATTACTCATTTATCATGTATTTTATCATGTATTTTATCACATTAATAAACATTTGATGCTTTTTTTTTTTTTACTCCAGTTTAAAAGTTTCTCCAGTTTTCATGAGAAAGTAGTGCGTGTAGTAACATGCGTACATTTGGACACCAGTACAAAATGGCAAAGTCAGTATATAGTCCACTAATATAATGCTGTGATGACTATATTAAAATGGAGCTTTTTTTTACACAGAGCATGAATTGAGGGACTTATTCTTAAATATGAAAATGTAAAGCTTAAAAACATGGAAATGGAAATGAGCAGAATAGGAACCAAAAAAAAAGAAAAGGAATCAAAACAAGGCTCACATTTCCACCACTGCCTCAATATGTATCACTACTCACTGCTAACCTGAGGTGAACGTGGGTCCATCTTAAAATGATCTTTTTTACACCAAATACTCGTCTGTCCCAGTGTGCCTTGATCTACAACATTACAAGCCAGAAAGCCTCAGTACGTCCCATCACACCTGAATGCAGAATGAAAAGCAGCAGTGCTCATTATTCAGATGGGGAGCAGTGATTTAATGTTGTCCCTGACTAGGAAATAAGAAAAGAAGGTACAGGTTAATCTCTCTAACACACACACACACACACACACACACACACACACACACACACACACACACACACACACACACACACACACACACACACACACACACACACACACACCAGCTTGGCACCCCTCTGGTCGTATCAGCAATCTAAAATTTCACTTACATTCCAATTGAATACAAGCTATCATCACAGGCCGCCTTTATCTGCTGTGATATATACCCACAGGCTGGGAGAGGGAGGACTGGAGGGCCATAGTGAACCTATTTGTGTTTATGGCTTTGCAGGGAAAGAGATAAATGACCCCCTGTTTTTATTTGGTTTTAATGAAGTAGGGACCAAGGGACTCCCCAGCAACCCGTTCTCCATACCCTGCCTGTCCTCTTTCTTCACTAGCATCCCTTACTGCTCACCCCCTACCTTCTCCTTGTTTGGTGGGTGTTTGTGACCTAGATGCAGGATGGCTGACAAAGGGCACAGGTTGGAAGAGAAACTCACCTCTGTGAAGATGTGAGGTGTGAAGTGGAGTGGACGAGGTGCCAGGCAGAAACTTGTTAACCCCTGCAGTCTCATGAGCTAAGAGAAGCTCTCCTGGGTGTTGGTTGGGAAGGCCAAGGGAGGGGGACAGATTGGGATGAAAACATTATATTTGGCTACCACATGTTTGTCATACCAAATGGCCGCGCTGGCCTGCCGTTAATTGGATGCTCAAGCCCCCAATTAAGGCCACAGCTCAGAAGGCGACTGGGGAAAAACAAGGCCAATGCACACACATATGCACAAACAGCACAGCATACACACACCCCTCCTTATCCTCCATATTTTCCATGGGACTTCATTAAGAGCGTGGCGAACACCATGGGAGAAGGAACATGGACTGACATACATGCAGTACAGACAAACAAGCACGCATATGCATTGGTAGCAAGGGTGTTAGCACACACACTTAACCATGTCGCAGCAGCTGCTGGCCTGCAGCTCTGACACACACACACACACACACACACACACACACACACACACACACACACACACACACACACACACACACACACGTGTTTCATCACATTAAATCATACATTTCCAAAAATGTTTGCATGCTGTACAATTGAGTACCTCCTGTCAAGAGAACAATGGCAATATCTTAAAGTGACAAGCCGTGCACCACTAAAGGTACAATAAGGTACTTTATTGTTACATCCAGTGAGTTTTCTGAATGTCAGTGCTCTTAGATGTATCTAGTTTTGTTGCTATAGTTATTAGCGGTCATGTGTCACTGCTTGTTTGGCTCCTTGATTTGATTAAAACAAAGCCAGCAGATTGCCAAATGTAAATAAGATGAACTGCTTTGCTTTGTTTTGTCTATTTTTAACTGTTATTCTATCTTCCAATTAAGTCTTACATTATAATTTTCAAATGCAGCTAAAGCAAAAATATAGACTCAAATTATACAATTAAAGAGGAAAGAATTCCAGATGATTTTAAGCAAGTTTGAAGTCAAAGAGTTGCAGCAAAGAAGCAGTTAACTGAGGAAAGGTGGTAATGGCACTTAGTTTCTTTTATTAAGTTGGAATATAAAGACTTCAAAGTTATTCCCAGACAAACTCCAAATGTTTGACTTGTAAAATAAGTCTTGCAAGAATACTTGATTGGAGTGCTGTAAAAAAATTAAAAAATTCTGTCACCTGTGCTCTCTGCATGAGTGGCCTGACTCTGTTAATTACAGTGTTACTGTCTAATGCAGCAGACAGATGTTTCACTTGTTTACAGACCCAAAAAACAGAGACTATTTTTAACAGAAAATGACATCTTCAGATGGAATTTATTTGCAGTGTTTGGAAAGCAGGTAATAGGAGAGCATGTGGTGAAATTACCTGTAAGCTTCTTGTTTGTACTCTCTGCAACACTTCCAGGCTGCAGAGAATTGTTTTATGCGAGCAGTGTGCCTGTTATTGTTATTTATTCATTTTTCACCATGCGATGAGAGCCCGGCGAATGTTTGGGGTGGGGTGGGGTGGAGGATGGGGGGGATTTAAAAAGGTCGAGTGTCTCCAGGAGCATTATGTGTCTGAGGGATGCTCCTCAGGGACAGCAGAACCACCACTCTGCTGAGGAAAAAGCTCTGATGGTGAGCAGCATGAGAGAAACACTTTTGTTATCCGGTCATGCTTGTTTCATGTTGCATGGGTGAGTTTGTTCCCCCATTATCTTTTAATGGTAGGTTATGAATTTCATATTACTGCTCTTATTGTCTATGTATGAATGTTTATGCGAGTGTGTCTGCTCACAAAGGACACGCTGTAGCTGTAACCTCACACACACACACATTACAGCAATCACAGAGGTATAATCAGTGGGGTAATGTAGACATGTGCATCTACAGTTGTAACATATTGTACTTGAGGATGGTGTTCTTACCTAACCACATATTGTGCTTTTTCTGCTATTACATTTATTTGGAGAAGAGCAGCATGAAAAGCCCTCTGACCCCCCCCCAATCTTTGAGTTCATCTCCTCTATGGACTTACAGTCATACAGTTACAGTTTATGACTGTAAGTCTTAGTTTAGGGTTAACGCACAAATTGATAACCTGACATTCAAACAGTGTTACAGTTATCAAAGTCTGTTATTTATTTTTTTGCATTTTTGGCCACAGCAGCTTTTATGGGCAGTGGAGAGAGACAGGAAATGGGGGAAAGATACAGGGGAAGACACGCGGGCAAATTGGCGACGGGCTGGGACTCGAACCCGCGCCACCCGCACCGTAACGCGGCATATGTATGTGGTCGCCGGCTTCACCACTAAGCCACCCTGGCGCCCAATCAAAGCCTGTTATGACAAAATTCTAGTCTCCCCATTCTTCCATGGACACCATCTCTGCCCACTCTTGTAGGTACATGTACTGCAAAAGGAGTTTATGAACTTCTCTTCTGCAAATACTCTATTTGCTAAGTACTTTGTAACAAATGAATGACCGAGTAATATAATTATCTGTCTCTCCACTAAAATGAAATGCAACTTAGAGTCTTGGAACGCAGGTGCTGATGGTAGCTCTTGTTCTGGTCTGCAGCCTTGGTGGGTTAGGCATAGCGACACATGAGCCAGCTCTCCCTCCAGCTCGCCATTGACATGATCCTCTCTGAGGAAGCTGCTAAATGACATCAAGGAGCACCACAATAATAATCTGGTCAGCGAGCCAACTGATGGGGAACACAGAAGGGCCGGGGCTTGCTGGTTAGCAGCAACGTCAACTTTCAAAGTAAGAATGAGGTTCACTGACACATCAATCACACGAGTAAAATGTTTAAATGAGTTTATTTTCATCTAACTCTTAACACTCTCTTGGCAGTTAGCATGCAAAGCTAGACTGCCATTGGGAACAACTTTTGGTTCACTGTCATGCCCAAGGACACTTTGGCATGCCGGGTATTGAACTCTCTGAGCTACAGCTGCCTGCAGGATTGGGTCAAATACATTTCAGAGCACCACAGTTTGCAAAACAGTTATTTTAAGGCCACCATCTCTTTAATCCAACTTTCTCCTGACTGTAAACCATCTGTGTGCAATGAGCGGCCAAAGTGTGAAGTGGAGTGGGTGGGGATTTTGTGCTCACAACCAGAGCTGTGGGCATGAGATGAAGGGATATCATCTTAAAGCAAGATCGCTTCACTTTAAGGGTTATACTTATAGATATGCTACAGAAACTACAGCGATTTTCTAGTGTTTGTGTTTGTGGATGTTTGTTTTACTGCAAAATGAGAAAAAACATATAAACAGAAGGCAGTAAATAAGAAAGCAAGTGTCTTTACATTAGAAACACACCTGAAATATCACTAATACCCCCCACCATCCCTGCTTAAAAAAAGTGGAAGTATAATAAATCTAATCAATGCTTATCATGGACAATCTTTGTAAAATTGTTAAATGCTAAATTCTGACTGGAAGGGTTGTTTAGCACCTGATCAGATCTCAGCAATTAGTTTGGTGAGTGCAATCTAATTATTACTGATAGAAGTGATATCCAAAACTATGACAATAAAAGACATGCTGTGATAAATCAGGAATTATTGTTATCAAGTAAGAAGGCAGGGAGGCAAAACACAGCTAAATATGAAGCATTGTGTCACAGCTTTGCACAGCACATATCTCATCATCTAAAAAAAATCAGATTCCTATGACATTTGCTTTCACATTATGGGATGTAATGAAGATTACTGCTATAAAAACAGCCAAGCCGTTTTTATGCTGCTTCCTGGAGTTTCTGTTACACAGAAATGGAGTCCAGCCTTTAAGTTATGTGGATGTTGTGTTACAGCACGTTATCGTCACACAGCACCCTGGATTCCAGTTTGCTACCTCTGTCCTAATTGATTTCTCTCTCTCTCTAGCTTTCTCTCTGCCAATTGTAAAACACCAAATGCCACAGACGAAAGCTGCAACAAACAGCAGTAAATGTTGTGTGGCCCTACTTGGAATCTCACAGCTAAATAAGACATCCCTCCATCTGTGCATTGCCCTATATCACTCCCTCTGCAACTACCAGGGGGACATGTTTGAACAACGTGCCATAAATCCCATTTATTACACATTAAGCAGTAACCCCAGAACATGTGCTGTGAAACCTGGCCTCTCACCATGTTTCCCAAGCCCCAATTAAAAGCACATTATGGTACTGGTCCCTGAGTCCTGGTCAGACACTCAGAGTACTGCAGAGCCACTGCTTCCTCCAGGCACGGCTGCAGGACTTTCTTTATAGGGACATGTTTGCCAACGGGGAACAAGGGACGTTAAGTGTTCTGGCTGTCTGTATCGATCTGACTGTCTGTCTGTCATGCAGAGGGCACTGAAAGAATGTCTAAATCCTCCAACCAAATTAGAGGTGACAAACGTTACAGACAGAACAATCATTGTTTGTTTGATGTGAGCAGGTAACAATGCTTTCATTAAAAAAATGCAGTCTTAATAAACATATAAAATAATATTTCCTTATTCTTCTTGTTTAGACAAATTTGACCAAATTTACAAAGATACAAAAGACATTTTTAAGTAAACAATATCATTTTAGTTAGTGTGAATTACTTATAATGCTTTCTGACACCTAACTGTAGTTTAGTTTTACTTACCCACAATAACTTTGGACCCAATCAAAAGTCAAAAGTCAAAGGACTTCCCCATAAAAGTGAAAGTTAACAAAGTCAACCTGAAACTAGGAGAAAAACATGGTCCCACATGGGAAATGAAACCTGGACTCCTGGATGATAGAGTACCACAATAACTAATGAATGTTAAGCTTGTAGTTACCATTTGAAAGGGTCTTAACTCAAACCACGATCTTCTAACCAAGTAGTTTTAGTGTCTTACCTGGACCTCACAGATACCAAGAACAAAACCTAAAAGTTAAATATGAATAATATGAAATAATTCCTAAATGAAATGTTACCCTCCCCCTCCAAAAAAAAAGGGGGAAAAAACCAAAACAAACTGTAAGGTAATAAGTGCGAGAGAAAAGATGCCTGCCTTGAAATGTAATTGAGAGTTTTGACTGGATTGTTTTTAACAGTCTATTTTGGCATGGATCTGTTTGGGACTTTCACACTCATACTTAGAAAGACAAACAGACAGCATTCAGTGAAAAAAGACAAATCACTGATTAAGTCAGACATAGTATGACTAACTAATGGAGGAACTGGGGTTGAGGTGGTTTGCAAAGTGGCTTGCAAAGGTAACACCTAATGTAGGCTGAAACAGGCTGTATAGCGCACCCCAATGAGATTGATCAGTAGGATGCAAAGAAGGTGATCAGCAGAGCCATCCGCGGGCTAAGCTTTACTCTGTTGCCTGCCAAAAATAATACTGTGCTGAATTTTTATTTTATTGAGATATCATTTTTGGAGACATGGTTGAAACACATCGTTTTTTTAAACCTCCATTAGAGGTTAATTTTAAGTCCTGATCACCTCAGTTGGTTTTCACTTCAATAAATTTGTGACTGTTGTGTCTTTATTTTCTGGTATAGGTCAAAGCCACTTTACCACTTTGCCAATGTTTTTTCATGAGAGTTAGATCCATTTTCTCCATTCTCCTTCAAACTCACATAGTTATGTTTTGATAAGCTGAAGAATGATGTTGTACCCTCTTAAACGTGAAAGAGAAAGGAACAAATCACCAAACTCCCTGCTATAAAAACTTCACTCTAATCAGTACAACTCTATTTTCAGCTGATTGTGTGTGGTTGCGTCATGAATGCTTACAGTGCATTTTCATGTTGGTGCTTGCAGTTCCCCCCCATGCCACCCATCGACCTCCACCCCCACCACAACTGTTGTGATGCAACCTTTCCCTTTCAACACCTCTCTTGCTGATGCAACCATGTTGGCCACAGAACGTGCTGCTGTTATTACTACTCTGCTTAATTACATCCTGTGTGAGATGATGTGCAGGGGGCATGGTGTGCATGTTTCACTGCACACTTACACTGGTGTTCATCATTGAATCATATGTGCATGCTTCCTAACCCTGCTATGTGTGCATTTTTCATTCTTTGTGTATGCGTCTGTATGCTTTGCATTTGTGTGTCTGTGGTGTCCTTGGAGATCAATCCATTGCATCTCCTCTTTAATGAAGGCCCCAAAGAGAGAGGGGGGGAGGAGGGAGTGCAAGCGCCACTGCCCTGGCCCCTTAGGTCAAGCTGAGCATTTTAATTGGCTCTGAGTAGCCAGTTAATGCTCCTGGCTGGCATAACACTGGCTGAGTCACCTCCTGTGGCCACTTTACAATCACTAAAGTGACAAGAGTGTGCAGGGCCATGGCCAGGTAGCAGGGAGATCAGTCTGTGGCAGCTGCTGCAACACACACGCTAACTCGGTGACTTAGAGGCAATTTGTTAGCCTGGTAACAAGAAGAGGGACACACACACACACACACACACACATATATAGATAGATATTTGACATCCCCCAAAAGAGAGGCAAAACTACTAAGAGGTGCAAACATTCATTGTAAACTAAGAAAAAGAAACAGAGAGAAAAATAAATTGTGAGACAGCCTGAGGTATAAAGTTTGTCTTTAATTCTTAAGAGTCGTGACCCCCCCCCGCCTCCCTCCCTCCCTCCCGCACCTTTGAACAGACTGTAAATGTAACATTCACACATGCTCACTTTATAAATGTGACAGTGTTTGAAACACAATGAGACATTTGGAGTGTCATTGTTTCTCACAGACAGCTCGCCTATTGCTTTGGCTGTAGCTGGCTCTTCCTAAGCAGTGTGTTGGCTCCTGTCCTCATGCGCCTGTCCTACTCCTTTCTCTTCATTAGCTACAGTTAAATGTGACAAATTACTAATTAAAGGAAGAATCTAAACTTTTAACCACTTCCAGTGAAGCAATCTGGGAGCTTGGCTATGCTGTGGGAGATATTTTCTTGATAGGGTTTGTGTCTCTTTGTCATCTTGGAGATAAGCATCATGACAAATCAATACAAAGGTGTTCAGAGTGGTTACATGGAGCACTAGGACATTTCCTACTGGCTTGAGGGACATTTTGACCTCCTATGAACAGTTCATTAAACCAGCAATAAGATAAAAAGCACAAATTCATTGATCAAGCACAACTTTCTTGCCCCTTTCTTGACAAGTTGTGGAATATCTACCTGTTTCTCCTGCCAATTATATTCATATTCATATATATTATATTCCCTCACAAAATGGAAAAGGAAAGGTGGAGGAGAGAGGGAGAGATTTAAAAGACAGAGATTCAAAGATGCAGCTTAATGCTGAAAAATAGATGCTTGTCAGGGACCAGCTTAGTAAAAAATATGAGCTTAAAGGCATCCCATTCTTCATCCAGCCCTTGTCGCAAGTCAGCCAGTGTGGTTGTGTTGGTCAGTCACAAACAGCATGCCCAAGCTGATCCCACTAGTGTTCAACGGGGTTGAGGTCAGGACTGTGTTCCATCCTCTCCCAAATTCTGTAGGTACTCTCTGATAAACCCCGCTCTGTGGGGGCGAGCTTTGCCATCTTGGAGGACAGAGTTTTGGTCTCAGACTGTGGAGATATTGGACTGCCACTGGTTGCAGAATCTCTCTGCACTGAGATTGCCAATAGCAGAATAAGCTGTTTGGCATCGGCAGAGAAGATTTGGCAAGTTTTTCATGGGCGCAACCCACATACTCAACTTTGCTGCTCAACCCACAAATGCGTTTTCCTTACAAATGTGGCTCCACTTAAGGGGAAATAAACAGACCTTCCAATGGTCCAATGATTTATTGCAAAGAAGCATTGTTATTATGCCTAGGCTGCTATGATTGGTTGCATCTCTTCCACAGTGTGTCTTTTGTCCTGTCTCCCTCCCCTCAGCCCTAACCAGTCACGGCAGATGACTGCCCCTCCCTGAGCCTCGTTCTGCTGGAGGTTTCTTCCTTTTAAAAAGGAGTTTTTCCTTCCCACTGTTGCCAAGTGCTTACTCATAGGGGGTTGGGTTTTCTCTGTAATTATTGTAGGGTATTTACCTTACAATATAAAGCACCTTGAGGCAACTGTTGTGATTTGGTGCTATTTAAATAAAATTGACCTGAATAATATAGGAGTCCAGGTGCTGAACTGGCCTGCCTGCAGTCCAGACTTTTCACCAGTTCAAAATATTTGGCACATAATGAAATGAAAAATTTGACAAAGAAGACTCAGGACTGTTGAGTAGCTAAAACCCTATATCAGAGAAGAATGAGACGATATTCCTCTCCCAAAAGTCTAGCAGCTGGTCTCCTGAGTTCCCAGGCTTTACAGACTATTGTTAAAAGAAGACGGGGGTGCTACAAAGAGGCAAACATGGGCCATCCCAACTTTTTTGAGGCACATTTTCTGTATCAAATTCCAATTAAGCTTGTGTTTTTTCTTAGAATGGTTAATTTTCTCAGTCTAAAGATTTGATATGTTTCATTGAATAAAACATTGGTTTATCGAATGAGAAAACAGTATAGCACAGAAATACTTGAATAAATTACAAATACATTATAACTGCAGTTCAGTAAATCACTTGGTTATGTACTATTATATATTGATTAGTTAAATTCCACCACAGGTCCCTTCCATGCACTTGACTCTCATTGATTCTGAATGGATTGCATTGCTGAGCTGAATTGTGGATTTATTTCTTTGCTTACAGCGGTTATGCTGAAAAGTTAAGAAAAATTCAACTTTTCAACTACCAATGAAGGGGCGAGCAAACCAAATGTGTCTATTCAAAAATCTCCATTAGCCACTGAAATGAGTTTGTGAAAGTATCCACAGAAAGAAAAGTGGCTGCAGTTTGGCATGAAAATGAGGAGAATTTGAGCATTGCAGACAGTAATAACCATGTTCTAAATAAACAATATTAGTAACAGGCATCTAACTTGGCTAACTTCTGTTATGTTGCTCTGTGAATGTTTGGTTGTTGTTCATATGATGATCTCTCCATCAACGCTACTTCCTCAAGTGTCAGGCATGCCCACCTACAAGCAATGCATAGCTGTAGGTGGGCAATCATATTTAACTGAGGGACTCATCATGCTCCCCCTCTGCTACAAGGCTACTTGGGAAAGTTTAGAAAAAGATTGTGGTTTGGACTGAAATGGACTGCCCAAACGGACAAATATTTGAGTTTAAACAGAAGCAGACACATAAATAATATGTAGTACATTTACCTCTGCTGAGCCCAGTCCAGTCCAACACAAACGTTTAGCCTCACTCACAGCATTACTGAGGCTGCTTGTCATACATAGATATTTTATACCCCTGAAAAATAAAACATGAACCCCTTCTTCCTGACATATGTAAAGAGGAGGTGGGGTTTGTCCTTATCATTTCTTCAGTCACAATATAAGGCAATACGCTGCTCATTTCATGTTGATAAAGGTCTTCTCTCTCTCTCTCTCTCTCTGTAGACATATCAGCAAAAGTGGAACAAGAGGGGGGTGGGGTGGGGGTGGTGGTGGGGTGTTAGGATCAAAGCAGGCCTGTCAGCTTGTAGGTATGGGCCTCATCAGGAGACAGATAGCCTTCCTTCCTTTTCTTCCATCCTTTCTGTTGTTTTTCAAAAAGTCTTGAACCGATACCAGGGTGTTGTCTAATTAATGACTGTGTGTGAGTGAGTGTATGTCTGGAGTTGACCTAAAAAAGTTATAGTCACTCATCGTTGAATGTCACTCCCATCATGTTTTAATATGTGGGTTGCCATGCTTCATATCCTCACCATGGTAATTGTTAACAAAGATAATGATATGCTATATTTGACCTTCCAGCGCTGTAGAAAAATGCTCTAACTGGGCCTTAACATGGAAGCAAGCGCTGAGTTATCTATTACTCCTGTTTAGATAGGAATGATATTTGTTTATGCTGTGAAAAATCTCGTCTGTGCATGAACATCAGCTGGCTGGTGTTCATGCAGGCACGTGGAATCAGTTTTGTAGCGGTGGACTTTTCTTTCAACTTTTAATTCCTTTTCTTTATGTGCATCATATCTTTCATACATTTCATGAAAGTAAGAATTTAATTCTCCATTATTGGATAAAATGAGGAGCAAAAAGACTTCCCAATAAAGGTCAGGTTCTTTAAACGAGTCTGTGGCAGAGCTTGAGGTTGTAAAGCAGCAGTGCTTTGAAACTGTGGTTATTTAATTGTTTAACTGTACATGCAGACATTAGCATGTGCACATTTGGAAAACACTGGATCATAAAAATATGCATTTTAGCAACCTTCACACAATATACAGGTGCTGGTCCTAAAATTAGAATATCATGAAAAAGTTTATTTATTCAGTAATTCCATTCAAAAAGTGAAACTTGTATATTATATTCATTCATTACACACAGACTGATATATTTCAAATGTTTACTTCTTTTAATTTGATGATTATAACTGACAACTAATGAAAACCCCAAATTCAGTTTCTCAGAAAATTAGAATATTGTGAAAAGGTTCAATATTGAAGACACCTGGTGCCACACTCTAATCAGCTAATTAACTCAAAACGCCTGCAAAAGCCTTTAAATAGTCTCTCAGTCTAGTTCTGTAGGCTACACAATCATGGGGAAGACTGCTGACTTGACAGTTGTCCAAAAGACGACCATTGACACCTTGCACAAGGAGGGCAAGACACTAAAGGTCATTGGTAAAGAGGCTGGCTGTTCACAGAGCTCTGTGTCCAAGCACATTAATAGAGAGGCAAAGGGAAGGAAAAGATGAGGCAGAAAAAAGTGAACAAACAAATAATCCCTGGAGAGGATTGTGGAACAAAAATGTGGGGGAGGTTCACAAAGAGTGGACTGGACCTGGAGTCAGTGCTTCAAGAACCACCACACACAGATGTATGCAGTCATGGGTTTCAGCTGTCGCAGTCCTCGTGTCAAGCCACTTTTGAACCAGAGACGGCGTCAGAAACATCTCACCTGGACTAAAGACAAAAAGGACTGGACTGCTGCTGAGTGCTCCAAAGTTATGTTCTCTGATCGAAGTCAATTTTGCATTTCCTTTGGAAATCAAGGTCCCAGAGTCTGGAGGAAGAGACTCCTCTCTTCCTCCAGACTCTCCAGGCACAGAATCCACGTTGCTTGAGGTCCAGTGTAAATTTTCCACAGTCAGTGATGGTTTGGGGAGCCATGTCATCTGCTGGTGTTGGTCCACTGTGTTTTCTGAGGTGCAAGGTCAACGCAGCCGTCTACCAGGAAGTTTTAGAGCACTTCATGCTTCCTGCTGCTGACCAACTTTATGGAGATGCAGATTTCATTTTCCAACAGGACTTGGCACCTAAACACAGTGCCAAAGCTACCAGTACCTGGTTTGAGGACCATGGTATCCCTGTTCTTAATTGGGCAGCAAACTCACCTGACCTTAACCCCATAGAGAATCTATGGGCTATTGTGAAGAGGAAGATGTGATACGCCAGACCCAACAATTCAGAAGAGCTGAAGGCCACTATCAGAGCAACCTGGGCTTTCATAACACCTGAGCAGTGCCACAGACTGATCGACTCCATGCCACGCTGCAATGCTGCAGTAATCCAGGCAAAAGGAGCCCCAACTAAGTATTGAGTGCTGTACATGCTCATACTGTACATGTTCATACTTTTCAGTTGGCTAACATTTCTAAAAATGCTTTTTTTTTGTACTGGTCTTAAGTAATATTCTAATTTTCTGAGATACTGAATTTAGTGTTTTCATTAGTTGTCAGTTATAATCATCAAAATTAAAAGAAACAAACATTTGAAATATATCAGTCTGTGTGTAATGAATGAATATAATATACAAGTTTCACTTTTTGAATGGAATTACTGAAATAAATCAACCTTTTCATGATATTCTAATTTTATGACCGGCACCTGTAATGCTGGTTTGATTTCTGTCCAGTTGGACTTAATTTAAAGTCACAACAACACAGACTATGATGAGATGTAATCAGCTGCAGGTTTTGGAGCCAGGCTGCTCTTACTCTCCAATGACTGCAGGGTCTTGATTCTTTTAATTACATAAATGTTGTGTGTTGGATGGTGACAATTTTATGCTGAATACTTCACTGATCATTAATATATTTTATATATCACAGTTTCAGTCTGTTGCATGTTAACCTAGCGTCTGTCTGTCTGTCTTTCTTTCTTCCTTTCTTCCTTCCTTCCTTCCTGTCACCAAACTGTACCTCTTAACTTTGTTGCTCTGCTTTTTGGAGCATTTTAGTTTTTAAAGATTTTTTTTATTTTGTTTTTCATGTGCACGGACACTGCGTTCTGCAGATGGGAGAAGTTTGCTTTTGTAATGTCATTAATGCTTTGAAAGGGTTTATTTGACCTAAAACCATGACTTTGGTGTCTTTGGTGTTTAAACCAAACCAAAAAAGTGATGGAAGCAAAAAACTCAACCAAGTACAGAAAAATTAAGCAGGGTAGTAAAAAGTGGTCTCACACGAGAATCTCACACTCCTGTGACTGATGCCACTCCAGCCTCCTTGGGTGGATTTTTGTTGGTTTTTATACTTCTTCATCTTGCAAGTTGCCAAAAAAAATTAAGCTTCTGTAAGCGTGTTAATACATCATGTGAAGGAGTTCTGACCAATACAGGATTATTTGGAATGAGAATGTGTTCATACGATTGTTGCCAGGGTAGGTGCAGTTCAATTCAAATGAACATATGTCCCTGATAGTGATGTCACTGGAACCAATTCTTATGCTATCTTTCAATATTAAAATTCTGAAAATGCGATTGTACTTGTTTTTTTGTAGTAGTGTAGGTACTGTAGGCAGCAGAGGTACTAAGGCTGCAACTCTCTGGTTTTTGGACACAACCCACATACTCAACTCTGCTGCTCAACCCACAAATACATTTTCCTTACACATGTGACACCATTTAAGGGGGAATAAACAGGATTTTCAATAATATAAGATTGATATCCAAGAAGCATTTTTACAACAAAGAAATAATTGACCAAACACAAAATTCCTTTCTCTTTGTGCCAAGTTTATGTTTTTTATATGTTTTGAAGGAAATCTGAGAGGAGGCTGATGACTGTACCGACTCAACAAACACACAGAGACAATGTAATATATTAAACCACTCTCAACGTGAAATATTGACAACATGCACTGCATTGGCTACGGTTGCACTGCAGCCGTAACCAATGCAGCTGAGTTAAGTCCCTAGCTCTGCTGTGATATAATAACACTGTGGATCACTTTCTGCATGCAGTGTGGATGCTTCATGATTTACACTGGGAAGATCTTATTGAGTTAACAGCTCATAATGCTCTGTGTTTGTCTTTGCACCTCTTGCAAAATTGATTTCAGGGTCAAGGTTAAGAAAACATCAAACACTGCTGTTTCATACTCACGCTGTTGTGTCTGTGTTTTGAGAATTTCAGGTAAAGTACTTACAGGATAAAGTGTGCAGTTACAATTTTTCAAAATCTAAGAATTAGACATGGGGAAGGCACACAAAAACAGATTTAGTCTGGTTTTTTTTAGGAGATCAAAACTCTTTGAGACAATAAGAAAGTTACTGGTCATAACCCAAAAATACTGAAGAGACATAAACATTTTAACCTGGAGTTTGTTTTAGATTAAAAGTCATAGAATCACTAAAGGTTTTAGTTTGTTCCTGAGTGTCAGGCAGTCCATCAAAGACCAATTTCCCTTAAACACACCAAAGTAATCGGTCTATAGTAATGAGAAACATAAGTGAAGATGATTATCAAAAAATACCCGCTGGTATTATTGAAGGGGAAAAACGTTTAAAGGTTTCATCTTCTGGGGACCACAAATAATTAGTAATCAGCAATCTATAATAATCAACAGTGATGGTGTTTTCTAGACTCGTGGGAAATATAACTGAATGCAACACTTCTTAAATGCTATACATCACATAGCTGCTTTATATGGCCTGAAAAGAAGAAGAGAAGGTGATAAATCACGTGACCATTTAATTATTTTATTATTTATGGAATTTGTGGATATTGAGCGCATGACTTTTGTAAAAAACAAACTTTTAGCATTAGGTCAAATCTTTTTTCTTAGTCACACAAGCTGTTTCAGCCTGTCTGTCTCTGTCTGTTTGTCTCTTTGTTGGAGGTCTCTGGATGAAAATGTTGGAGGGACGACTGATTTCCCTGAAGAAAAACTGTTTCCTCCAGGCCAAGTTGCTGCCATCTGTACCACAGATCCCTGAAGCTTTATGTCTTCTCCCAAGTCTTTCCTTCCAGTGACACTAAATATAACCACCAACTGTGCCACAACACAATCATTTGATTCTTTGACAAAAGACATTCAGATGAATGAAAACATTTCACACAGCAAGATGAGTGGCTAGATAAGCAGCACTGATTGCAGCAACAGTAGAAATTAAGTTTCTATAGGCAGTCTGTGAAAAATGAGCATAATCATTACTTAAATATCTGCCCATACATTATTCATTTTGGTAATATTTTGTAATGGTTAAGAAAGCACTGAAATAATAGCCGCTGATATACTCCCCTGTTAGTATTTAACTGATTACCTTGCCTGCACTAACTCTACTCATTAGCATCACACTTTAGTGTATCTGTTGCAGACTTAATGAATAGGTTAAATGACTCAAGACCTCAACTGTAAAATCACACTGTACTGTACACCTAATCAGCAGGCTCTGCCAGTGTGACTAGAGTGTGTCGGTCTGTGGCTATTTATTCTTATATATTAAAAACTGATGAAAGATTAATAGTTTCACAGCCATTAATCCATTGCCAACACCAGGTTAAAAAAAAAAGGAGAAACAGTTACACTACGTGCTTTTATGAGGGTAGAAATAGAAAACATCATCCATCCATCCCCATCCATCCATCCATCCATCCATTCCCACCCCCATTTAACCAATTCAGGGTTCCTGTTGGGCTGGAGCCTGTCCCAGCTGTCATGGGCGAGAGGCAGGGTGTGTCCTGAAATGAATGTGTGAATGTGAGTGTGTGAATGATTGAAAACAATGCAATAAATTTCCTAAATCCAGTTACTGATGTAAACTAGAGAGTAATGTTTTGGTCCAACCCAAAGTCCCAAAAAAGTCCAACAGGGAGGGAGACTAAATGGCAACACAGTTGTCAGAGATAACAACACAAAGGTGATCTGAATCAAGACAATAACATGGATGGAAAAGCAAAATGAATTTGGGGAGTAAATACACACTGTTTAATTTGGTGTCATGCTGGATGAAACCAACAGCGTCCTGACAGAAAGACAGCATGTTCAGATTTTTGGGGGTCTTTCTTAATGGTTACTTGTGTGAGGTTGACCAGTATGAGCAAAAAGCACTCAGCCAGCCATTTAGTGTTTTTTTCTCTCTGAACCTTCGTGGAAATTGCTAGCTAGATGGTATTGCAAATGATGTTAAATATGACAAGAATGACCAGCACAAACAGTCATTGTTATGCCAGCAGTAACATTTTAGTTAGAATGTTAACTGGTTAAAAAAAAAAAAAGTTAAAATATTGCCTTTTACATAAATCCAAAGAAGGCTAATTAAACCCCCCCATATACCAGCACTGCACACCTGTCCACCTCAACAGATGTTCGCACTTTGGCTGATTAGATGTTGTCTCTTGCTGTGTACAAACCATGCTTAAGTGACAACTCTCTGTCAATCTCCTGTTAGTTTCCTTGCACATTTTAAAACAAGAACAAAATGACTAACTCAGCCATTCTTTAGCAAAGTTCTGATCAGCCTGAACCACTGTGAGTTTGGAGGCCTTAGTGTAGGACAGCTCATGTAAGCTGTGCTGCTGCTTTAACTGGTTTCATGGTGAGATCTGTTATACAGAACATTACACTTTTTTAACTTTTACAGCCATCTGTCTGAAAGCAGTAAAGAAAAATATGATGTAAAACTGGGATGTGGTGGAAACTAACAAGTCACCATTAGTTCCGCTGGGTGAGCTACTAATGAATATCAACTATTACAAAAAGATAGTGACTGAGGTGGCTTCATAAACCATTAGAGAGATACTGTAATCTGCTATTTGTTACTCCAGGTAGCATGTCCATGGGGATCAGTGTTTACCTCAGAGAAATCTTAAAATTCCATCCATCCATTCTCTTCTGCTTATCAGGGTTGAGGGGGGCTGGAGCCTATCCCAGCTGTCATAGGACGAGAGGCAGGGTGCACCCTGGACAGACCACCAGCCTGTCACGGGCCATGACATTGTTGCTCACATTAACACCTATGGGCAATTTAGAATCATCAATTAGCCTAACCCCACTAACTGCTTGTCTTTGAACTGTGGGAGGAAATCGGAGTACCCGGAGTGAACCCAAGCAAACATGGGGAGAACATGCAAACTCCGCACAGAAAGCTCTGGGCCAAGGTGGATTCAAACCCAGGACTTCTAGCTAACCACCACTCCACCGTGCTGCCCTCTTAAAAATTCATTTTCAGTATAACTGACTAACCTAAACAATAACTATCAGTTACCTATTCTTTAACATATCTCTTTCTTTTATAGCTTCATAACTTATTCTGTGGAAACTTGGTCTTTGTCCCCACCAGAAATACACATCCCCATCATGTGACTCCCCACAACACGACTAATATTGTGACTGCACACTCACACAGAGCTGGACTGCCCCCGAGTGGCCTCCTGCCCCCTGTAGAGGGCAGCACTCTGCCAAAACACCTTAGGCTCCATGTCTGTATCAGAGGGGGCACACAGTGAGGGAAACACTGAAAGAGGGAGGGGAGAGGCTGCAGCAACAAAAGTGGCATTTCTAGAGCGCATGAACAGACACCCCCCTCCTATACTTTACCTCCATTACCCTCTGTGCATCACCCACTCCCTCCCATCCCCAGCCCCAGGCCTCATAAAATTGGACTTATGGCTGGATTGCCAGCGTAAATAAGTCCCTTTGATAGTTAGCGGAAGAAGTTATGACCCTCCTGGGTATGGTGAGGGACAGTGGCAGGGCAGCGTCTTGGTGGCAGCTCACCCGGCACCCTGTGGCTCTGATCCTCATGCCGATTCAGGGCACGCTTTCTTCATTACCGGCGGCCACTGGGGACTTGTTTTTTCTGCAAGATTAATGAGTGCTGCGGAAATTCTCCTGTGCATCTCGATAATTAAGTCTTTGTTTATCAAAAAACAAGTTATATTAGGAGCAGGAAATTCGCAGTAATTATTCATAATCCTAACAATTCAAGTGTAGCTACCTCATTTGCCTGTGTAATTCTGCTTTTTAATTTCTCGCATATATTTGCATATTAATTTTGCCCATTGGCTGCTGCTGGGGCTCTGACAGTTTTTCTTTTTCTTTTTTTTCCCCCTCCCTTCTCCTTGCTCAGTGTAATGTTTTTTCGTGGGGGGAGACTCAGTTGGGTGGCATTCTGGACTGGGTGTAATGATAAATTATGAATTTTTCTAATTTGATGCATAATGAATTAACCCCTTCCTATCCACTTCCTCTCTGTGTCATCGATCCTTCCTCTCTGGCTTCTTCACACCGGCCCCCCACTAATTCTCCCCCTTACACCATTTCTCTCTTCCTTCCTCCCTCCACCGCATCACCTTCAGTCATGTGGTCATTAGGGACAGAGAAGCCACGTTTCATTGGTGTCAGAGGCTGTCTGGTAGGCGATGAGAGGAGGTCGGCCAACATGGCACCTGTCAAAGCCCTCTGCTCTGACTCCCTCTGCCCTGGCACACTGCTTACATTCTCTCTTCTCCTTTTTTTCCTTCTTCTATCCTTACTTTTCTCATCTCTCTCAGATTCTTCCTGACACTTTTCTCTTGTTCTGTAGTTGTTCCCTCATCACCCATTTGTTCTTCTCTTTAGTCATCCTTAAAACCCTGTTGTAACCTTTACTTTCCTCTATCTTATCATGCCCTGCACATCTTCATGGATTTATCTCTCTGTGTGTGTGTGTGTGTGTCCTTCCCTGTCATCAGCCTGTGTTTATGGAATTACCCACTTGTTCTTCTCTTTAGTCATCCTTACAATCCTTTGTAACCTCTACTTTCTTCTTTCCTCTATATTCTGATGTCCTACACATCTGCATGGATTTATCTGTGTGTGTGTGTGTGTGTCCTTCTCTGTATTAGTCTGTGTTTATGGCATGTTTGCATGTCTGAGGACAGACCCCCTTGTCCTTGATGACAACATCTTTGTGGCACACTAACATATGTTTGAATGGTGGGAGTGCAGCGTTTGTTAAGTGCTAAGCGTTACACAACGCTGACTGCCGCTGTCATAAGGAAATGAATATTGATGATCTTGGGCCCCATGATACATACTGGTTGACATGCTTAAAAATACAGCCCTGCAGCCATACTATTAGACTACATAAATTCTCTCATGCACAAACACGTAATCTGACACTCAACCACCAATATTAAAATACAGAGTAACCTTTAACCTGTTCTGCTGACAAATACACTGTGAATTAATGCCACTAATGGAACTATGTGATTAAATAATTGAGATGAAACAGATGAGGAAATCTGCTGAACGCTTAAAACACTTTTCTGTTTTATTAAAACATCTGGCCTCTCAGACGTACACACCAGGCACAGTTTGGTCTTAGCTTGACCATAGAACATAAAAGGATGACGTGCTAAGGTATCAGCTAAAGCTAATGAGCTGCCTTCCTAAATTGAACACTTACAAAAATAAAATAAAATAAAACATATCTGCTGATTAGTGATTAGTTACAGAAAGATGTCTGACTGCTAAATTATCACTCACCAAAACTGAAGCACAAACCTCTTGGTCAGGCTGTCCCACACAGCAAGCCTCATTATTTGTTTGAAAGACCAACAAGTCCATACAAAGAAGAAGGTTGGCGTAAACCACACAAATGACAAGTTCATTTCCTGCTTGAGAGCTTTGTTATTGCACTTGGTTTTGTTTTCTTTCACTCACTGAGTAACTGAGTTTCATTTTCTCTCACTGTTTACTTAATTCATAACCACCAAAAATAAAAAAAAAATTATGGGAAACACTTAAATTGTTCTCCTGGGTGTACCGTGCCTTTCATCATATGACAGCTGGGATAGGTTTGAGGTCCCCCGTGATCCTGAAAAGGATAAACAGAAGAAAAAAGATGGATGGATGGATGGACGGACACTTAAATCAGAACTTGATGAATTAAATCTTTCACTGAAGATCTTTACTGGCATGCACTGTGTAATCTGAGGATAAAATGACATGAGAACAGTCGGTGGAAACCAAAAACATCAAAGCTTTGAAAGCTAGATTTAAAATCACACCAAAAATCTGTTAAAATTGTTCCATTAATTTTTTTAAGCAATATATTTGGTTATGATTGGGAAAAGAAGGTTTGGTTTCAAATACTTCTGTTCACATTGTTAATTTTGCACAGTGAAAAATAAACTAAAGAATGAGCAGTGCATCCTGTAAGTGACCAGCTGGGAATGAGACCCTGATCAGCACCAAATCATTCATTTATTCACTGTCTGTGGTGAGTTTGATTCTCAGGTGCCGTTTACACGAAGCCGTTTTCACTGGAAACGGTGTCGTTTTGATGCATTTCAGCCTTTCGTTTACATGATGGCGTTTCAGAAACGATCCGCGTTTACACGAGGACATGTGAAATGATGAAAACGATGTAGTTCCCATGCCAGGCCACAAGTTGGCGTTGGTTTTCTCTTTGCAGTTTGTTTACGCAAGACGCGCATGCGTGGAGTGACACAGTAGGTAGTGCGGCAAATTGTTCATTACTTACAAAACGGCCAATGTGAGAGGTTTTGTGTGGACAGATGATGAGGTTGGATCGCTGCTGCACACAACGCTGAATTACAAAACGGTAAAAACACAGGAAAAGCATAAGAAGCACTCGTGAATCCGCGAGTACTGTTTATCAGTTTGCGCGTGCGCGAAAAACTGGCCGTCGCAACCATAGTGCGCATGTGCGAGTCGAGCGTTTTCAAATCACCCCGGTTTCAAGTGTTTACACGAAAACGCAAGCCGGTGCGTTTCTGAAACGCTCCACTCTGGACCCCGTTTCTGAAACACATCGTTTTCACTCTGTTGTCGTGTAAACAGAAGGGCGAAACGCATCAAAACGACACCGTTGTCGTGTAAACGCAAGACCGAAACGCATCAAAACGACACCGTTTCGGCCTTGCGTTTTCACGACAAAATGAAAACAGTCTCGTGTAAACGGCACCTCAGTAACCAGCTTCCTTTAAATGTAAAAACTTTGAAGGTAACTCGTGTTTAACTTTGCAAAGCAACTGAGCATATAAAAGTAAAAAGTCCACAGACAAAAACCATGGCAACATATTATAAACATCAGCTCGCATTGCCTCTTATTAACTTAAAATAATCTTGAAAAACTGCCATAATGCCATGACACCTTAAAGGCCCCATATCATGATATCATTTCAAATAGATTCATGTAAGTCTCACATATTCCTGGAATGTGTTTCAATTTTCATCTCTTTATACTATTTGGGGCTATTAGATCATGGCTGTAATAGCCCCTTGTTTTTGAGCTCAGTACCACTTTTCAGATGAACCTTTTCTATTGACTCTTTTCAGTGAATGACAGAGAGGAGCCCATTTAGCAGCTGATATAGATATGGATTAGTATGTGACAGCACATGGGCTGTGAGACCATATGACAGGATATTAATAGTGCTGAGCAGTAACTCAGAAATGGCTTAGAAGGGAGCAGTCTTATGGGCTGCATTTATGTCACTATTTCATATTTGTTCAGCTAATGGCAAGTTTAACCAAAGTGACTGTGGAACATGCTAACGCTAAACTTGTTGCAGGACAATGTGAGGACATTGGTAATTAAAAAAATCAATGGGTGTTAAAGGTTCTTGGGTTCACTGAAGCAGCAAACAATGGAACATTCAACATGCTTTGCTCATATCTATGACATTTTGAAGTTAGATTTAGCAAAATCTATATCCACTGATGTCTTACATAGTGGCAGTCGGGGCAAAAAAGAAAAACACATTTGGATTTTCTTTTGTATAAAGCCTTTTTCATTATTTGATTAGTTTTGTTATCATCGTACTTTTATTTGTTCTCACTCAAGATAGCAGTTTCCATTCAAAGAACAGACCTGCTCTCTGCTGAGCAAATGACACCCTTCTATCTTCCGTGCCAGCGCCAACGTGTTCTGTGGACTCAAGGCCCACGTAAATGTCACGGCTTAAACTGAAGCATATTGTTGGATCAGATGCACTGGAGTAGAACCACTGCCTTTCTGCTGTATACAGACAGACAGAGTGTCACCTCTATTAGGCAAACTGGTGTTGATGCACACAATGTCTTTGACCCCTGATCTTAGTGCACACCGGCCTTATTCTTGGATTAGATGCCATGGCTTGTGCATATTCCCCATCTATTTGCAGACAACCAAAGTTCAGCTATTGCAAACAATTTATTCATGCTGCTGTCCATCTCAGCCAACTTGACTAATGTGCAAACCTCTGAATAATCATGGAGGAGAGGGGAGAACAGTGATACAACGACACAGTGTGAACGACTCATTAAGGAAAAGGAAGGGAAAGTGGTGAGGAGCCATTGGACACATTGGTGACTGGTAATGTGTTATCGGATAGCGGGGGCACGACCCTTGTAATTGCAACGTGTCAAAGCATCCTGCTGCCACCACAGAGGGCTGGCTCCAAATCTGGTGACACCACGGGGGCTGGGTAGTAGGGGGTTAGGTCAAACCAGATGACACCTCATAGTCAAAGGAGGTGACATCTGAATTAAACCCAACACCAACAGGGGGAAATGCACCATTATTCCTGCAATTTACAGCAATTTACCTCCTAAAGACCTTTGCCAGACACAGTGATTAAAAACCTTATGACTTTCAGATGATTTTAGTTGGTTTAGTTAGCTGTGCTGTTTCTGTGTTTGTGTTGATTTGCTTCTCAGCCCTGTCTCCTAAAAATTACATCGCCATACAACAAAAAACATTCTTACTCAGCTACAAGGTATAAGAAAAAAGCGTTTTCTCCTGTAATCAAAATCTGTAATCAATATCTTTCTAACCAATTTAGGTAAAAACACTTTATATCAGTCAAACCAAAAAAATAATAATCCTTTTTTGCTCTTTAGATTCTAATAAGGAAAATAGTTGGGAACATTTTAATGCTGGATTAACTTGGAATTAAACATCAAGAACTACATTAAGTTAATTAGTAATGTTTGCTTGATTACATTAGATTCCAGTATGTTGCACAATGTACCATTTAGGCCCCATTTACACAAGAACGTGTTCAGATGAAAACGGCTACGTTTTGGTGCGTTTCAGCCTCCCGTTTACACGAGAAAGGCGTGAAAACGATATTATTTGAAAACGGGCTCACAGTGGAGCGCTTTCTAAACGGGAGTGGGGGGGGGCACTCACACATATGCACTATGGTTGTGGCTCCTATATTCACACTGCCAACTTGTGGCCTGGCAATAGGAACTGCAGCAATTTCAAGGTCTTACATTTCCGTGTAAACTGAGAACGCTTCTGACATGTTTCTGTGTGAGAGGGACCATGTGGCTTTTTGCCAGAGCAAAGTTCTAAAGGCAGCGTCTAAGGCAGATGTGTATTAGTGGACATGACACGAGTAAGTTGCACATCTGTGAAGGCACCATTCACCCTGAACTATATATACAGATTTTGGTTCTTTATGAAAAATAACACAGGAAGTCCGACACTGCTGAGCAGCTGCATCAGGTCACAATGGTGCAAAATTTGGCTTTCTAAACTACAGAAACTGGTCTCATTAGTTCTTCAACACTTGGAGAGATTCAAAAATGTCAGGAACTTAAAATTCCAGTGTGCCCCACAAGAACAACAGAAACCTTTTTACACCAGTGTGCATAAAGTTCATCAAGAAACAAAACACAGTAGCTGGTTTTTAGAGGTCAACACTCATTCAAGTACTTCCTCCGTATGAGTGTAAGTCTGCCATCAACCTGTGACACTGTAACACGAGGCTCTCTTTCTCTTCTCCGTGCTCTACTAGGACAAATTGCACCTACAGCTTTGGTACTTCAGAAGGCCTGTCTGGCTGCCACCACTGGGGTGAAAGGCTGTCAAGTGGTGACGGAGAGCAAGAAGTAGAGAGGTGCACACAAAGAGAGAGAGGTAGAGGTTTGAAGGGGGCAAGGGTGGCGGTGGGGCTGTTGAAGTTGAAGCCTGATCATTTACATCAAGTTGACATTCGGAGAGTTTACTCTGGGGTCTGTAATTGTATTCTTTCGCCAGTTCTGCATTGCCAACCATGAAAATGGAATCTTATCAACCCTGACCAATTTTTAATGTACAAAATGAATTGGCAGGAGTTCAAAAAAGGGGGAGCTACAATTCAAATCAGGTGAATGATACACTGCAACCCCCACCACCACCACACACACACGAACAACCTCTCGCCACCTTATCACCCTCTGCTTTCAACTGGATTTATTTTTTCTTTCAAAGTAAGGGCAAGCTCAGGAGGCGGCAACTCATGCTAAAAATGCATGTGTGTCTGTGATTCTGTGTGTGTATTCATGCATGCTTGTACGTATATGGATATACATACTGGCGCTAATACTGTATGTGAACATGTTCTTCTGTGTGCTTTGGGTGGTGGATGAGGAAATGCTTGAAGGAAATGTTTCAGAAAAATGGTACAAGGGGTTAACCTGCCACATATTTATGGGCACTTCCAGGGTGAGTGAGCCGATTGGACTGACGAACCCAAAGAAAGAAAGTGCAATCTCAGTGAAGCTCCAGTCCTCCCATAGCTGTACATTTTATGAAACACAATTATATGGTTATTATTTGCTTTTGAGGGACAACTGTAGGTTTTCTAGCATTTTATAGCAAAGCATTTTCTGTGTATCCAGCATTTAGCTGGTATTTTACTTTTTGCATCTGTATTCTGTGTGATTGAGTCAGCTGTAAATTTCATTATGGTAGGACATGCTGAAGCTCTGTGTACCCTCCAATTTGTCGTGGCCATTATATTACAAGGACACCAAGTGCACATGAACTGAAAAACCCAAATGAACACTATATTTGAAGAGAGGCTGTGTGAGTGATCCATCACAACAGCCTGCTGTAAAGCCACTGATTAAAACAAACTAAAAACAAACTAAAAAACCCTAACCTTAGCAGTGGCAATTATATTTTGAACACACCACTAGTTGTTAGTAATTACTGGCCAGTCTCTAAACTCTAATTTTATTCCATTTTTTTTTTTTTTTTGGAAAAAGCTGTTTGTGCCAAATTCAGCATCTCAGGCATTAGTTCAGCCAGGCCACAAAGTAAATCTCAGCCACCATCCTAGCAGATTAGATGATCCCGATGCCAGCCTCCATCAGCAGCTGGCTCAGCTGATATTTTTTTCACACATCCAGCTGGTTATCTCAGATTTACACTGCTTGCCCACAGTTGCTGCACCACTACAAGCCACTTTGTAACCCACCTGTGAAAATCCATGTTTGCACTGTTTTCTGTAGGGTATGCCTCCTTATCTCTTGCTTTCCATGTAGGATGGGAAGGTGTGCCCAGAACTACAGCAATATAATATTGCTATGTACAGTAAAAATCGAAGTCGAAGTTGCACAAATTCGATTTTACTCTAGTCGGATGGCTTCTGCAGGTCTCAAATTTTTCCTAATGTTAATTCCAGTAAAGATCATCTCCTAAATCGAATCCTACAAGTCGGATTTTTGCCTACCTCGGATGAAAAATCTGGTCCCATTGTAATACATTTCCAATTAAATGTGATCGCATGTGTCCAGGTGAGTTTAGGGCTAAAGCCCTCCTCAGTTGCCGCCACGCCCACTTCCAATATCTACAATCTATGCAAATTCCATGCATCGTCTCGTTCATGCACAACTACACATACTAACAATACCTGGAGATCGGCTTGAGTGGCTAGACAGTCACGTGATGTCTGGATTGGCTGCACTGGGTGAATCAGTTCATTAGGAGTCAAGTGTAAACTAAAAACTCGCACTTACGAGCAAAAATATGAGATTAAAAAATTTGCAGAAGCAAATCCAGGGATGGAGCAGAAAACCAATCCAGTGAAATTGATATTAAACCCCAAACTGTCCGACATTTTGAAGAATTTTGAGGAGTCAGATTTTATACGACTTACACATAAGACAGATTTTTTTACAAGTCGGATAAAATCCCATGGGCCATTTGAATCTGACATAGGTGATTTTTACTATAATTTAATTTAATGCAAATATATGTATAATTCTCTATAGTGGTACTGACTGAAATCACATATTATCTTTTCATAAAATAAAATTTTTTTTTTTACCACTTTTACATAGTTCCATGTGTAGGCTAATAATTCAAATTCATTTTGGTTACCTTTGATAGGGGATTAATATTATATATAATATTATATAAATATCTATATCAACCAGTCAATCATCTAGATGCCTCATGTACTGGCTATATATATATATATATATATATATATATATATATATATATATATATATATATATATATATATATATATATATTACATTTGGATGGGGGGGGGGGGGGGGGGGGGCAAACAGTGTGTGAGACTTTGGCATAATATTTTAATCAAATTGCCATGAATGAATAAATACAATTAAGGAGACTGTCAGTCACCAAGGCAGGGATCCTGCTGTTGTTCAGCTATCAAGGAGGCAGAGAGGGGTTGGGATGAATGCAGGATTTCTATTCACCTTGAGTAGAAAAGTGCTATATAAGTACCAGTCCATTTGCCATTTGCCCTTGTTTGGAAATGGGAGAGCAACTAAAATCAGGTGTGTTGACAGACAGAAATTTCACAGACTACTCTCATTATCAAGGAAAATCAAAGGAAATAAGGCATCACGGAGCTCCATGCAAATGCATGTGCGATCGGGCTGATGACTTGGAGAATCTGATGTTGTAGAAAAAAAATTTAATCAAGAAATAAAAACAGACATGACTGAATTGTTCTAAAAATAATAGGAAGTGTGGATACAGGGTGCAGGATGGGATTCGTATAAGTGCAATGGTGTCAAATAGCAATGAAAATAAAATGATAACAGAAGTTTCAATGCACATATAGTGAAAAAAGTAAGAGGCAGAAACACAGAGCGAGGAAATCACTAATCCATGATGTATCTCCCTCTAACCCTGAGCCCCTCCTTATTTCCCTTTCCTCCACTCCACTTGTTTGCATGAGCACTCTTAAGGCTAAACAAGTGTGAAAACTGTCGCTTATTAGCCCAGTTTGGGCCCAGCCTGACTTTCCACATGTGCACAAACACTATCTCTGTTATCTGTGATCTGGGAGCACTGGGCTGTCTGCTCATGGTGAGATAATCAATTTATGACATACATACAGAGGGCCAGGGTTGGTTTCCCTTAATTGGGCGATTACTTGAGCAAGAAGCATTGACTAACGACAAAGGAGCTATGTTATTATTAGCTAGACACTGCATTATTTTTCCCTCCACTGACTTCATTGGCTGGTTTTCCACCACTCATTTAGGGAAGGAAAACAAATCAATTTTTAGTGGAAATCTGAGTTGAAGTGGTATTGCATCCATTCATTTTTTTCTTGAAAGAAAAATCCTCAGATTTGCTAATGATATGGCTCTCTGTATGCAGCAGATTAAAGTGTCTTCAACCTATTTGAAGCGGGTTCAAACATTATTGCTGCTTCATTTGTAGAATTCATTATATATGTACACAAAGAGAGGCTGTCTTATTCACCTGAAATGCCCCACCCTTGTATCACACTGTAATTGTGATTCATCAGATTAATTTGTCTGAGTTAGTTCATCACTCCATGAGACATGCCAAGGAGCAAATTGAGATGTTACCAGACACACTAAGGATAGGTATCTCCTTGAACATTTGGTAAAACTAATTAGACAGTGGATGTCACATGGAGTGACTGATGTCAGGCGTGATAACATGCGTGGCAGAAGAAATGAGCTCAAGCAAAATCAAACGTAAAGAGCAATGTGACAGTGAAGGGGGGACACTTCAGTCAGACACCTCGCTCTCTCTTTTCTGATCCATTTAGTTGCCACTGAATTTGTGAAAAATGATGGAACTGTGTTGTCAGGACTTCCAATTTGGTCCTTGCCAAATCATGGGTATGACGGTCACTTAAAAGGTGGTTTTATTATCATGACCTAAAAAAAAATCTTATTAGGATACTCTGTCTGTCTGTCTGTCTGTCTGTCTGTCTGTCTGTCTGTCTGTCTGTCTCTCTATCTATCTATCTATCTATCTATCTATCTATCTATCTATCTATCTATCTATCTATCTATCTATCTATCTATCTATCTATCTATCTATCTATATCTATCTATCTATCTATCTATCTATCTATCTATCTATCTATCTATGGCTATTCAAATGGCTGAACTACCTCCTCAGCATGCAGTCAAGTTCTCCAGAGTCCTGCTAATGACTTCTATATTTGACTCAGGTGTGTTGGATCAGGGACACATCTAAAACCTGCAGGACGCCGGATCTCAAGGCCTGGATTTGAGGATCCCTGTTATATATATAAGACAGTGGTGAGGTGTGCTGTAGGAGTGACAGATGGGTTCAAGTTGTCGGTGGATTTGTTCTGAACCCCTTGTTGTTTGCAGTGGTGATGGACAGGTTGACAGATGAAATCAGGCAGGATTGAGCACATGTTTCAATTACAGGGTGATCACACTCATCAGCCTCCCTGGTAAAGTCTATGCAAGTCTATGGCAGGGTACTGGAGAACAGGGTCTGTCCATTAGCTGAGCTGTGGTTTCAGGAGAAACAATGCAGTTTTCATCCTGGTTGTGGAGTACTGGACCAACTCTTTATTGTTTCAAGTATATTTGATTGTGTGTGGGTATTTCCTGTAGGGGGTGCTTTGGGAGTATGTAGTATCCAACCTATTGTTACAGGCCAAATGGTCTCTGTACAACTGCAGACAACTTGGTCTGTATGGCTAATAATTAGTCAGGCCTGTTCCTGGTGGATGTTGGACTCGGATGAGCTGGAGGAAGTGGCCCCAGAGAGGGAGGTCTTTCCAATTAGTCTGCTGCTCTACAACCCAGCAGGATAAACAACAGTGGATGGATGGATGGATGGATGGATGGATGGATGGATGGATGGATGGAGTTCTCAAAGTATTGATGCCGAGTTCCTTTTTATGGAGCCAAGATATGGCCCATAGCAATAAAATGAACACATCAAGCACTTCTAATGTTTGTAATGTGTCTGTTTTAAGGATTGCAGTTTACGTTGGTAATTATCATTTTACTGCTAGTTATATATATATATATATATATATATATATATATATATATATATATATATATATATATATATATATATATATATATGCAGATTACATTCTGGTTGCGGAGCATTGGGCCAACTTTGGTGAATGATAGAAATGCTTCAACACATCTTAGATGGATTGGTGCAAAATTTGGTACATTTATGCTGAATGCAGGGAATCCATTATCTTTACTTTAGAGTGTCACTTTTTATGCTGTTTTAAGTCAAATGTCTCAACAGTTAATTCATTAAGAATTCTACCAGTTTCCATTAAATCTGCGTTAACTTTGAAAAGACTGAATGTAACATTATAGCTGGCCTCCATGCTGTGTTCTGCTGTTTATTATCCTTGTTTTCTGATGTGTTTGTCACTTAAAATTTTGCTGGTAGTTATGGGAGTCAATCACCTATTTAAATTAATTTTAGTAGCTTTAATTTTGGTGTAAAAATACACATCAAAACTTCAGTTTTTCCTTCAGCCAAAGGTTTGGGTGTACGAGCTTTGATCTTGTATTTGTTTTTGTAGTTTCCTTCCGTGTTTCTAGTGTCCTTCCTTTTCCACCTGTGCTTCCTTGTTCACATGTGCAGTTCATGTCTGTGTTTTGTTACTTATTTTTCTTGTGTATTTTGGCTGGTTTTACCTTCTGTCTCTTGTCTGTTTCCTTTCATTGCTATTGTCTGCCTGCTGATGCTTCGTTTCTTTGTTTCTCTTCATTTATTTATAGTTCTGTGAGCTCTTTGTTAATTATCTGTCCTGTTACTAACCTGTTGTGTTCCCTGCTTTCTCTGTCTGTTCACTTTCACTCTGTGTTTGTGTGCCTTCTTATGCTTTTCTGGAGTTCATTTGAACTCTTTTTTTTCTGACTTGTTGAATTTTCCCGAACTCTCCGGCTGTCAACACTTGCCACCATTGTTAGTAAGTTTTCTTTTAAAGTTGATTTTGTTTTGTCATCCCTGTCTGCTGTTTCTGTTAGCAGACTATAACAAAAAAAGAGGTTCCAAACTTGAAACTTTGTCTCAGTGACCAGTCAACAAATGGTGTGATTTGAAATGAACGGAAACTCTACCAAACACTGAACAACCCATAAATGGACCCTTTAACAGCATAATGTTCTGTAAGAGATCGCATCATCTGGGGGGGAAAAAGCACAGAGGAACTCATGATAGGATTAAAACAGTTTTGAACATGATCACAAAATTCTTTTCTCATCCATGCTGGCTTGTTACATTATGCATGCCGTTATCAATAATCATCGCCATACTAAATCTGTCTTTGTTAATGTGTTGTGCCTGAGGCCGGAGCTGGTGGGGTGGAGGGCAGCCTGACTAAGAGCCCCGTTCATGCCAATGTGATTTCTAGTCATTTGTCTACATCATGGGCCTGTGCATCAGGCTGGGATTGAGCTCCAGCCAAGCTCTACCACTTAATCAGCAGGTTAATGCCAGCCTCTAAGGGAGGAGGGGGAGGGAGGTGTTAGCCATATTGGGATTCCAGCCCATTTACAACGTGTGCATAGAAAATTACCTTGTGCCCATGAGTCGCATGATGGGGGAAAGGGGGGAGGTGACTACAGAGGGAGTGAGAGATGCTATTATGTCCAGAAGAATTATGCTTCTCTTACCTTTCCCTGTCCCGCTTTCTCTGTGTTCTCCTTTCTCTACCCCCTCTGACATTCTCGGTCTCTCTGTTCCCAAACCTGTCTGTCCTCCTCTTTTGCACCTCTGGTCCTCATCTGCATGTCTTGTCATTCTAATTCTTCCTCTCCGTATTCTATTCTACTCTTTCTTCCCCTCTCCCCTGTTTTCTTCTTTATCCTTTTCTTCTCTGTCTGCCACCTCTATTCTGGGGAAACATGGCATCCCAGGGCCCTAGTGAAATATAACTGCCTGTATGCGTGTGTGTATGTGTGTGAACACTCATGCACACATGCCTACTTGCCTGCTTGTGCTCTGGCAGTATGGTCTCACTCAATCAGATTTGCATAAGTAACCTCTCAGCAGGCCTGCTCCACTGGCCAGGTGCGTTGCTCTATTTGCATATAGAACTGTGAGGCTCCCCAGAGTCACTTTAGACTCCAGTGACTGCTGAGTGAGCCCACATGAAATCTGAATTAAAAACCCTCCTCCTGCGCGTCTGACACCCTCCTCCATCCTTGCCCATCTACATACCTACTTCACTTCCCTTCCGTCTCCTTCCTCCTCCTTACATATCAGCTTATCTAGCTGGAAGGATACCTCCATCTCTACCATAGTGTTAAATTTGCCCCCAAAAAACATTTCTCAGACTACTCACCCCACCACATAGTTTACTGTGTACACTTGAGAACCTACCGAGATAGCATGCTACCCATCATTTTACCACCTTTTAGCATGTCATTACCTCTTTTATGATTGTGCCACAATTAAATTAAAGGTATACCCTTTAATTTAATAGTCATTGAGTCAGGATAGAGCCTTCACTTTATATGACCGCTGGGCATTCTTATTAATGAAATTTTGAAACTTTAGCTTCCCAAGGCACACCAAAAGGCCAGAAAAGATGTGAAGGTTCGGTATTATCAATGCTGTCTGACATGTTGTTCATTTTTCTTCTGATTGCATTGTCAGATGAAAGCACTTCTGACAACCCATGTGTGGCATCTGATTCAAGCATGACACTTTTTTTATGCCAGTCTATACCTTGCATCAACAGTGTTGCTGTGTGTAGTTCCAATCCAGCAATCTTAGAAGTTTCTCACAGAAGGGTTATTTGGTTTCCAAGTGCCTCTTTAGCCTTTTTTGCAGCCTGTTAATAGTAGCCAACTGCTCCCCATTATGCTGAGGACTGTTGACTATGAATAAATATTTTTGAACTCTTATTTTTTCATGAGTCATCTACAGTAGTTGTACAGTAACTTGTAGTTTGCTCCAAACAGGAAAGTGATTATTTTTCTGCCATATAAACATCCTTGCTATCAATCATGGCTTTTCTTATGGCTTTGACACAAAAACTAGATGAATATGGATATGGAAATAAAGTGTTTTCTTTTCTTTTTGCATTGTAATTTCTATTTATCATTGTTGTGATTCTTTACACTCTCCACTTGTAAAAGTTTTAAAGCTATTTGGTGGCTTTTAATTTGTGTTATTTGCAGCTTCTCTGTTTCAAAGTAGGCCTATGCACAATGTTTTTTTCCCTCCACTTCACAATTGTTCTTGTTTGTTGTAATAAAATGATAAAAAGTAAACGGTTTTCTTTATTTTAGTTCTATAAATTCAGAATTGCAATAAAATATTGTATTATTATAATGAAAATGAAAAGTAGAAAAATAATAATCATAAATATCCAAATGTAGAGTGGCCACATGAAGTAAAAAATGTGAATTTACACCTTCAAGTAATTTTGATAGGCTAATCTATACCTAATTGGTTACGTCATCTTTCAGTGGAGAAGTTTCCAACTACCAGAAACAAAACATGACCCTTTCATGAAAAAAAAATAATAAAAATCTTGTCTTTTTTCACCAGCAGTGGTAAAAAATTTGGCAATGTGCAAAGTGTAAAATGCTTAAAGTGTTTTCATGGACTAGCATATTTGACTTCTTAAATTATTTGATAACTTCAAGGCATCACCATAACCATCAATTCAATTCAATTCAATTCAATTCAATTCAAGGTAACTTGATCCAGCCCTGGCATTAAAAAGCAAGGTTTCTGTCATGGTCCCTGGGTCTTGGACCCAGAGTTCTGAGTTTTGTGGATTTATGGGTTCTTTTGGTTTTGATAAAGGCTCATTTCTGTTCAACCCCTTTGTTCTGTGTTCTGCATCTGGGTCTGCAACCTGCCTGCCACACAGGCTTTAACTGTAAGAGTTTTGCCTCCTAGTCTACTTTTAAAACCTCTAGAAAGCAGAAGTCTGCATTCTGAGAGAGAAGACAGTGTTAGGATAATAAGGTACTATGAGGTCTTTAAGATATGACAGAGCCAGATTATTCATGATTTGGTATGTTGAGGAGAAGGATTTTAAATTCAATTCTGAATTTAAAAGGGAGCCAATGAAGAGAAGCCAATATTGGAGACATTTGGTTACTCTTTCTAGTCCCTGCCTTCTGGATCTTTTTAGGGAGCTTTTATATTGAGCTGATAATAAATTACAATAGTCTAGAAGTAATAAATGCAAACATAAACACATACACTTACAAGTTGGGGAGGGGGAGGGGTGGATGGGTCATCTCACACCCCGATTTCTTACACCTCGCCCGGGTGGGGGTCGGGTGGTTCCTTGGGGACCGGGCTGGCGGCGTCTTGGGATCGCTGTTGGCCCTGGGGTGGTTTCCACTTGCCCCATCTTCAGAGGGTGGGTAGCTATGGATGAATGTGTGTCTTTGTGTATTTGTCACAGTCTCCGTGAGTATGGGTGGGTGAGTGAATGTGTATGTACGGTGTATATATGTTTATATGTGTGTGGGTGAGTGTGTATGTGCATGTATGTGTATCTGTGCATAAATGTGTACATGGGTGTGCTTGCGGGTGTGCATGTGTGCTTGTATGTATGGCTGGACCTGGGTCTGGGCCTTGTGCCTTGCATCCTGGCGGCTCCTTGCTGGTTGCCTCCTCCCCCTGCCCCCCTGGGGTGTGGGTGCCTCGGGGTTCCTGGGTGGGGCTGCATGTTCTGACGTGGGTGTTGACCTGCTCCCCTGGGGGGGGTGCGGCTGCATTGGCTTCTTCGGCGTGGGGGGTCGGGCGGTCCTCGAGTGCCGGGGGCCCTGGAGCCCTGCCGCTGGCCTGTGCAGGGGGCTGGCCGCGGGGGGGGGTGGGTGCTGGCTTCTCGTCACCTTGGGTCCCAGACGGAGCCCTTGCTCCTCGAGTGGGGGGGCCTCCGTCTGGGACCTCCCTCTCCCCTCTGCTGGGGTGGGTGTGCGGTTGTCTTTGGAATGAGTGGCTGCAGGTCTTCCTGGCTCTTGGTGGGCTGCTGGTGGCCTGGGTTTCCTGGGGCTTTCTCTACCCGCCTCTAGCTTCTGATGGGTGGAGCTGCAGCGTTCTGCCCTCATTGGTAAGTACGTTCCATGACACAGACACAAACACCCACGCAATCACAACACAACAAAATTGTTGGTTTGCGTAACATGCTTCGTTAGTTTTGTTTTTCCCACACAAATTTATTTTTGCAAGTATTATTAGTATTTTTTATGTTTAAAATGTGATGAACTATTTGGTTTATTTACTTGTGCTCTTTCCCCTTTTTAAAATTTTTTTTTCTCTCTATTCTCCTTTTTTCGCTCTCTTTCTCTCTCTCTTTTTCTTTTCTTTCTTTTCCTTTTCTTTGGCTTGTCAGTTCTGGCACAGAGTTTGTTACATTGTATGTTAAAAATAACTCAAATAAATAAAATAAAGGGTCAATCATCAACAAGAAGAGCCTATTGAGAACCTATAGAGCTCATCTTGAAATAGCAAATATGTTTGGCACAACAACGCATTCAGATCACAATTCTGCTTGCAAGATCTGCCAGACATGACAGGCTTTAAATGAAAAAAAAAAAGAAAAAAAAAGAAGTAATAAATGCTTGAAATAGCCTTTCAGCATCACTCTGAGACAGGATGTTGCTAATTTTAGCAATATTGCACTAATAAATGAAAGCAATCCTACATATTTGTTTAATGTGCATGCTGAAGGACATACTATCCTGATCAAAAATGACTCCAAGATTTCTCACAGTGTTACTGGAGACAAAGGTAATGACATCTAACCCAAGTAATCTCTATGTAAGAGAATATAAATTATGAAAGGTCTTTTTGTGATTCATTACTGAAAACAAGTTACGGAAGGATAGCACTTCAGCTCTGGCTCTATAAAGGTATTTTTATTCAATAACCACTGAGATTATAAAAACTTAACAAAACACTTGAGAAAAACTTGCAGTCTAGTATCAGTCTCTACCCCTTTCTCCAATTTAAATGGCAAGAGAAAGATATTGAAATGTATGCCTCGCTCTTTTCACACATTGTGACAGCACTGCAGAAATTGGCTCACTGGATTTCAGTGGTGTCCCATTTCTGTGGGATAAAACTTGTAAAACAATTCATTTTAATACACGAAGAACCCACAGCTTTTTTCAGACTAGACGAGAATGCATAAATTTCTTGGCTCTGAGCTTGACCTCGACTTAAGGGTGTCCTTAACTAAGGGCTATTTGGTGACTCTGTATCATTTGTACTTTCTTATATGTTAATGCATCGAGGAATTTATCCTAAGACCCTGATAAAAAAATAGGGAGAACCACAAGGATAAACCAATGGCTGAGCAATATCCTTTTTCCTATGAACAGAGGAAATTGTTCAGTTACCCTTAGAGGCCTAGTCTATTTGAATATGTGTGTTGTCCCTGCCTGTATCCTCATCAGAACAGATTGAGTAATGGCCACAGCACAACAAGGGCAGTTCAACAAAATGAAATGCATTTGTTCTGGTCCTCTTGATAAGGAAGGACATTCAAGCAGCTACATCTGCCAACTGGTTTGCATTGCAGAGTTTTCAGAAAAGACAAAGAAGGAAATGGAGAATACTGTATAATTGAAATATAGAGATGATGTGGATACACCAAAAAAAAAAAAAAAAGGGGGATTCCACAGCTACTGTTAGAATTTGGGGCTGCCTGGGTTTTTTTAAATTCTGTTTCTTTCTGAAGAGGTGGGCAGATCCCTCATCCATTCCATGGGCGAAGCTACCTTTTCTGAACTTGGGCTCACGCACCTGTAAGTCATTACTCATCAGACTGCTTCAAGGACCAGCTGTGGTAGTAAACGGTAAATGGATTGGTTCTTATATATTGCTTTTCTACGCTACATGAGCACTCAAAGCACTTTATACAGCATGTCACATTCAAATGACCAACCTTCCAATTAGTAGATGACCTGCTCTACCACAGCCACCCTATAGTGACTATAATCGCCAGACTGTTATATCCACTATGGTGGTAAATTGGCTCATATCGCGTTTCTCTGGCTCTGGTACTTGCCCTTCGGTAACTCCTGTGCTCCGTTTGCTCCCTAGTTCCCTGTTCAAAGATGCTGTCTACTTGCCTCATTTTTGTTGAGGAAATCAAAGCCCACAGCTGGATCCACTCCTGTACCATGCTCAAGCACCATACGCACCTCTGGAAATCAGAACCCACCTGTCACTCACCTATCTGCCTACTCTCCACTGACCCTTCCCCTGTCACCTCCAGACTCCAGCCTGCTCCTCTGTGTTCCCTCTCTCCGCTCCTCCTAAATACAGTAAAAATTCACACTCCAAACTCATGGAGCTCATCACTGCCAGCCCACATTAACTGAATCTCTCTTTCTCTGCAGACTCTTCCAAACCTCCAGCATAGATAGCACCTGTTCGCTTAGCCTGCTGCCTTTTGTTACCCAGTGTGATGTTGTAAATAAACAATTTAAACCTTTTCTTGGCTGTCTGAGTCTTCTCACTGAGTCCAGAAAAAACCTGACCACGATATGTTAGGACCCGTTTACATGAGAACATTTTCAGTGGCAACTGTGTCATTTTACCATTTTCATTTTCGAAATGTAACAGACTGAATCGTTTCAAAAATGATCTCCGTTTTTACAGAAACACAAGATGTTGAAAATGCTGCAGTTCCCATTGCCAGGCCACAAGTTGGCAGTGTGGATACAGGAGCCGCAACCATAGTGCATTTTCAAAAAGTAACGTTTTCACTCATTTACATGGAAATGTATTTTCAAAAATGCTCCAGTCTGGAACCCGTTTTCAAAAATGATCTTTTTCATGTCATTGTTGTGTAAATGGGACCTTAGCCTTTGTTTAGAAGTATTAAGGATTTGTTTTACACAACTTTGGTTAAACCACACCTTGTCTTATTGGCACTTGGAATGCTGTGTAAAATGTAAATAAAAAAAAAAAAACAAAGCAATGATTTGCAGTTCTCATAAATCCATATTTTATTTACAAAACAATTTTATTTTATTTTTTAAAATTATTTTCAACTAGTAAAGGTCTGGATTGCAGGCAGACCAGTTCAGCACCTGGACTCTTCTGCTATGAAGTCATGCCATTTTAATAGCATGTGGTTTAGCATTATCTTGCTGAAATATGCAAGGCCTTCCCTGAAAAAAATATTGTCTAGATGGGAGCATATGCTGCTCCAAAACCTGTATATCTTTCAGCATTGATGGTGCATTGATGTACAAGCTGCCAGTTCTATAGATACTAATGTACCCTGATCAGAGAGACCATTGAACTGAGTGCTTTATAACAAGCTGGATGATCTTATTCCTCTTTAGTCTGGAGGACACAACATCAACATTTTCGAAGAAGAATTTAAAATTTCAAACTGTCTGACCACAGAACAGGTTTCCACTTTGGTTCAGTCCATTTTAAATGAGTTTTGGACCAGAGAAGGCGGTGGGATTTCTGGATCATGTATGGCTTCTTCTGTGCATGCATTTGTTGATGGCACAGCAAACTGTGTTCACAGTGACAGTGATTTCTGGAGGTGTACGGCGCTGCATTCAAAACATGCCTGCTTTATAAAAATTCAGTTTGTAACATCCTACGGTGTCTGAGGAGGACCATATAGTGGAAAAAACTTAAACTGTGCATGCCACAAGATCTGAATCCAAAAGAAACATCTACACTGAAAGTGGTCTGGAGTAATATATTCCTAGAAGTTTTTTGATCACACTTCATACTGCTTTAGTTTATCTCCCACTATGTAACACCATTCTGTGAAGTTCAGCTGTTTACTGGTGGCGCCAGGTCAGCCTGAAAGCACGCACATGATGGGACACTTGTAAAATACAGAGAGGGCAGAATTAGGGGCAGCCAGAAATATAATAACATAAAAAAAAAAGGTGGAGGCAAACAGAAGCACAAGGTCTTCATCTCTCATGTATAGAAATTGGAAACGTCTGACCAGCCGGGGGTTGCTTATCTCAAAGGGCAGATAGCATCACGAAACAGGCCTGTAATGGCCACATGCTCCACTTGATAATCCCCTCCGTCCCCTCCCTGCTGCTGTCTGTCCGGAGATACGAGGCCCCCGGTCGCATGGCTTAGAGGCTTGGAGAGCAAGGGAGCATTACTGATTCAAAAGAAATGCATTTTGGCTCTTTCAGTGCTCTGGGGGACTGGGTTAACATAATACCTTCCTCTCCCTGGCCCTTGCCTTGTTTTTGATTGATACTTTTCAATTACAGTCCACTCCTGTCCAAGCCAGCCGCGCCGCTGTCCTCGCCCCCTCCCAAAACATTCAAAATGCTATTTTTCCCTCTGTGTGATAACTTCAAACATTTAGGGCTACAAGAGCACTGGTAACCCTGTTTAGCCGGCGCAGTAAATTGGTTCCATGTTCAACATAATAGCACTGACAGGCTTTTGCTAGGGAAATCAGTCCGGCAAAGGGACATGCCAACGATAAGACATCCAGCTTTGAAATTCTATTTCTCCCTATCAGAATTAAATCTGGACTTTATATTTCTTTTTGCTGGGGCGCAGGCTCTCTCTGGTCGCTTTCTGGCCTGTACTATTTGATCATAGGGTGACAACTAATACTTACCCCCGAGATCCTTTGCTCTCTCCATTTTCTAGGACTTTGGACCCTATTTTTTCTTGTGCCTTGTTATTTTTCTCTTCTTTTTTTCCATATTGGTTGTCAGAATCTTAGATGATTTGTCCATTCCAAGGATGTAATGCATCAGAACATACTCCGTGGTTCTGCAGCCTTTTAAGATACTGCTACACACCTGAGAGTTTTCTGCACATAATGTGCACAGTATCATGTATATAAAATAAATACAAGGTACAGCATGCCGCAGGATAGCACGGCCCTTTTTATAACCTATCTCTACCGTTACATGCATATGAGCCCCCTTTTCACTCCATGAATCTCTGGGTAAACATATCCATAAGCAGCAGTACTGCTGTAATCATTAGCAGAAGGAATGCTTTCCAGTGGTATCTGGGCTGATCTGATATCCATGAGGCTCCCAATGACAGCACCAGGCCCTGCAGATAATTAATCTATTTAGCTGAGGGGGTGGAAAGCCACCCGTCGCTAGGTCAGATAAGTTTGTGGATTTACACATTTTAAAGTCATCCAGTCCCTCAATGGCACCAAACTGTGCAATATTCTGATGCCATTAATTACTATTTCCGATTGGATGGTCTCGACTGTTTCTGGACCAGCTGTTTCATCAAGCATGTGTATGTGTGCTAACAGAGAGTGTGTGTGTAAGTGAAACGCCCACTCCCAGTGCAAACAGCATGCATTCTTTCGTCATGGGGTGACATTCTAAAACATCCCTGTTGTAATTCAGCCCACCATTGCAGCGTGGCGTGTGTGTGTGTGTGTGTGTGTGTGTGTGTGTGTGTGTGTGAATGGATGTGAAAAAAATAAAAGTCTTATGGCACTGTGTACACAGACAAACACTTCAATAAAATAGCTGCAGTTTGAGTCCATTCACAGGACAAAAGGCTCGCAGGAGATGCGACTGAGGAAATACGGAAATGGAATTGCATCTATATAGACAAGTAACGTTTCTCGAGTCTTACTTAGTACATAGAGTACTTTAGATTACAAGCCAAATTTGCTTATTCATACAGTGCTTTATTCTATGCACTTTAAACACATATTGTAGCTCAAACCTAACATACAAATCTTTGGACTGTGGGAAAAGACCAGTCACCAAGCATTTCAAACCCAGAAACTTCTTGTTGTAAGACAGCGGTATCCATTACACCGTGGTACTATTCATGTAATATGTCAAATGTGCCCTTATTTGTGAAAACATACAGTACATAGCAATTAAAATACTTAGAAAAGATCATGATATAAACTCTTTGTGCAACCAGAATCTAAATCTATGGGAAACACTGATTTTGGACTTGGATGAGTACATCAACAAATAAGCTCCCACTAATGGAGAGAAATTACCAAGTCAATATGCTATCCCAGGCCAAAGCAGTGTTTATCCAGAGAAAATGTGTGCATACATATCCTTGCATGTGATGCATAAAATGACATACTTTGTGTGCACGAGATAAACTTTGAAGACATGGATCAGAATTATCTATTTTGGCAAGAACTTATAGCTCCCATAAGGACCACTGGGATCCTAATGTGCTCTTATTTGGGCCAGATTTGTTCTTGAAAGAATATTGCATATTTTGTATTAAAGTATTAAAGTAATACTTCAAATTGAAATTAAAAAACACATTCACTGTGTTGGGAAGCAATATGCGGTCAGCAGCCACCAACTGGGACTGGCTTTGCATAAATAAGTAAATAAGTAGTTTTAATACTTGTGTAACAAATATATACTGTATATGTTTATAAAGAGTGCAATGATTTCTTGGATACATTTTAGTCCTGCCAGTGTATAATCCATGCATACAGTGTTTATTTTTTATAATATAAAATACACTGAGTATGTTAGTGTTTGTATAGTGGTACACATATAGGGTCTTCTACAGATGTCAGAGGGACATCAGCATCCCCAGTATTGAACTTAAAATTCACACATTCCAAGCATTCATTAGAGGAGAGAGTGACAGAGAAAAAGAAAGAGAGACAGAGAGAGAGGAGAGAGCAGGGAGTGAGGTGCTCCTGGGTTCCCTGCTCTGACATTGTGAGTGTCAGACTCCGATCACTTTAATCAGAGCGAGGATATGCATGATAAAACGGATAAGGGACTTTAATCAAAAAAATTCGCTGGTCTGGAAACGTGACACACTCCGACAAGCACGCCTCATCCCCCCCACTTCCCCACACCCTCCCCTCTCCATCGCTACCGACCCCCCCCCCCCCCCCCCCCCCCCCCCCCCCCCATCTGCTCAGCCCCAGTGTCACCACCGCTGAAACCCGGTCTGAGCTCACCATGAATATGCATGGGCCAAACAAGAGATAGCTACTGCATTAAAATGGACCATTGTGTCTTCAGCTGCGGAGGGACTAAAAAAGATCCAACATGCATCATGTATGTTTGACCCACTCTGCACACACATACACTCCCCAAACTAAAGTAATGGGCTCCATGAGCATACCCTGCTTATATTAAATCTATACAATAAACAGAAAAAAGGAGAATGAGCTCCTGCTCCCTCCTCGAGATTGATTTGTGCACCAGCTGCAGCTCCTGCAAATTCCTTCACACATTTCCTCTTTATCATGTGTTAATGGCATTCATCTTCATAGTCATGGGTTCATGGAAGTACATGGTGCTTCTGTATGTTCCTCTGCTGTTTAATGATAAATTACACATGTTGGACTCGACATGTGGACACCTTTCCTGACATGAAATATAAATGTCCTTATTTGGATGAGTTCATATAGTCATATGATTATGAATAAATGCACTGACTAGACTGTACAAACAGAAAAGGTACATTGCTATCTTTGCAGCATGCCTCCATCTGTGCACTCTGAACACTAATGTTTTTTTTTAAATGCAATGCAATTGTTCTGAAGTGGTTTCTATAAATGACGATCACACTGAAACTTTTATTTGAATTTGGTTCCAAATTATAGCTGATATCAAACATCCACTGATAACTATTTTTCACATTTGATAAAAGAATGAAAACAAAAAGCTGTCAAATATTTTTTAGCTAGTATTGCTGTTGGAAATTATTTTATAGTTTTAAATTCCTAGAATGATATTGTTCCAATTTTGGTAATAAAGCACTGAGTAAACAAATTAGCTGTTTTACAAGTGAGCACACATATGTGTATATAGACATAAATGTGTCATAAAAGTGGGCCGATATCTGTAGCGCCTTGGATTGTTTGTTCTGACACAAGTTAGTCAAAAGCACATCTGTAGGATATATTTGTGATGAACAGCCACATTTACTGCTATAATTTTTAAACATTGACATGTTTGCATTGTTTAAATGGAACTCTTGTTTTATAAAGACAATTCTCATATCCACAAACCAGCATTACTACTGCTGTCAATATATTTGGAAATGAATCATTCGCTCATCTTTATTCGCTGATGTACTGGTGACGACGCTGCAGTTCCTTAAGGATTAAATAAACCAAAAAACAAACAAACAAAAAAAGCAAAAGTTCAGGTTCCATTTTAACAACTTTTGTTTCACAGCTGTGCTTCGTACTGTTATGCTTGCTAGGTGACAGGAGCTATGCTGAGGTAAGGGCAGGAATAGCTAGTGAGAAGGATATGCCACTCACTTCCAGCCTTAGAAGGATGCAGCCCCTGAATTGGGACACACCCAATGTGATGTAATGTGGTGTAACATCGGTGTCTGCATCATTTGTAATGCCATTTAGAAATGATTGGGGGACAAATTAACCATGCATATGACATGCAGTAGCATGAGAAGAAATGCTTAGTAAATTATGGGAAGTCCCCCTGTGCCTTTAGCTTATAACTTTAAGATTTTAAGACTTTAAGATAAGATTTAAGCATAATCTTAAAAGTACATTGGGTATCTGTCTTCCATATTCCATAACTGAAAAGGGACCTGTTAGCTAAAGCCTGCAGTCCAGGAACAAAGTGGTGTGAAGTTTTACCCCTTACATTTTTCACTTACGACAGAAGTACTTCAAGACCAAAATCTATGTAAGAAAGTTCAGAGTAAGAGGGTCTAATTCCCCAACCCTACCCTTAAAGAAGAATTCATGGTACCTCATTCGGGTTGGTTTCCATAGGTATTTGATTTGAGTGATATGATTGAAGTCAAACCGGCTCGGATGTCACCCGAATTAACAAGGTCGGCGTCAGGTGTTTAGGAACCAGGGCGTTCTGACAATAAGTGGGCTACTGGAACCAGAAGGTTATGGCATAAGTGGACACGAGATGAGAACCAGGAACTCTTGGAATGCTACTATACATGTAATCTCAGCGAGAGGGGTTACATGAGGAGGATGTGGGACCTATGGAGTCTTTGAAACCCAACATCCAAACTGACGGCAAAACAACTTGTGGCTCAGTGTTCCAACATACGAAGGAAGCAGCTGCTATTGCAGCTAGAGACTGATGAGGTACAACACAAATGCTACAGCAAGGGGGAGCCAGGACGACAGGTCAGGGGGGAGATTTCATTATCCCCACACTCCGATACTGGAGACCAAGCCCCAATAATAATAACAAGTACACTGAATACCAGAGCAGCTGACCTGAAAGATAAGATCATGGCTAAGAAGGAGAACTGGACCCCTCAACACCGACTACCAAGACTATGTGAAGTACTCTCTGAAGACCTACTAGAAGATGCGAATGCAGCATTATGGACAATTCCTACAACTACCATTACTGAAACCAATAAGTTAATGTATAACATGACAGCAGTGATCCTTGAGATGCTTGGCTATAAGATGAACAGCAATAAGGAGCAGTACCCTCCATGGAAACGATGACTAGAGGCTAGGGGTGTGTGATATTGACCAAAAATAATATCTCGATACTTTCTGTAATTTTCTCGATAACGATAATAAACGATATTTTGCATTATTTAAAAATGTGTTCATACAAGAACTGCAAGCTGGTAAAATATAAGACTTAAATCAGTGTTTTTGAGACATTAGCTTATTTTTAAAATTTTATTTAACCTTTATTTAACCAGGAAAAACAAAGAGATTAATATCTCTTTTTCAAGAGTGTCCTGGGCATGACAAATATAAATAGAAAAACTTCAGCAAGTTTTTCAAAAGCAATCGCTCAATACGGAAGACTTGAGAGAATGAAAAGGAAAAAAAAAGGCTGTCCAGGGGATTCCCTTACATTATAGCAAAATAAATCACAGAAACTACACAACTTCATCTGATCAGAAACCCACTTTTTTGCAAGACCGCTTCAGCGTATTATCTGAGGCTCCAAACAGGTGAGCTCCGGGAATGTCAATAGGCTATTGACGCAGTGATTGTAATATACCTGCTTTAACTTAAAGGATATTAACATCCATCCATCCATTATTTTCCTCTTTATTCCGCTAGTCGTGGTTTGCTCTGCACAGTGGTTTCCCAAAACTTTACATAGTCCTCATACTCGCTGATGATGGAACAGGTTAATTGTCGAGCTATCCACATTCTTACAAAGTCTGCAAACCACCTCCTCACCTAGGAATTAAGGCAGTAGACTGCGAGGCTGGCAATGTTGAATTTCCTCCCCTGGCGCAGTGTTTTCACTCATTTCCAGCTTTAGGTGTGTTGTTTAGGTAGGTATGCTAGTGCTCAGTATGGGCACTCTCAATGCGCATGCACAGCAGCCTATACTAAAGCATAAAGTAGTGCACGCGTGGAGCCGAGGCGTTTGATTGTTGTTTTTTTTCCTAATTAGCATACTCAATAACGTCAGCTTGCACATCGTTAACACAGCAATTACGATATTATCGTAGACAATATATATCGCACACCCCTACTAGAGGCTAAGATGAAAGCAGCATGGAGGGAAGTTAGCCAGCTCTCAGAGTTGCAGAAAGGTGGGATGAAGAAGAAAATGGTGCCTAAAAAGTACAACAGGCTGTCCATACCTGAGGCCTTAGAGACTGCCAAGCACAGACTCACAGCCTTGGCTGGCTGCCTGAAGAGGTATACCAGAGAGATAGAAGCCAGGTAAATAAACCGGATGTTCTCCACCGAACCATGCAAAGTATACTCTCAGTGGCAAGGAAACAATATGAGAACAGCACCCCCACCAAGACTGGAGACAGAGCAATACTGGAAGAGTATATGGGAGAAGGATGCATCACACAACACCAATGCTCAGTGGCTAGTGGATCTAAGAGCAGACCACAGCAACCTCCCTGAACAGGATCCAGTAACCATCACAGTGGCAGACATCCAAGAAAGAGTCTCACACATGCAGAGCTGGACAGCACCAGGCCCTGATATGATTCACACGTACTGGCTAAAGAAGCTAACTGAACTCCACGAGCTCCTGGCAGCACAAATGAACCAGCTGCTAGAGGCTAAGACACACCCAGAATGGCTGACTGAGGGCTGGACGGTCCTGATCCCCAAAGACCCCTAGAAGGGACCAGTCCCATCCAACTACTGGCCCATAACCTGCCTCAGTACAACATGGAAACTCCTGTCAGGCATCATAGCAGCTAAGATGAGCAGGCATGTGGCTCCATACATGAGCGAAGCCCAGAAAGGGATTGTCAGAGAGACCAGGGGAGCAAAACACCAGCTACTAGTACATAGAGCAGTCACTCAAGACTGTAAGACCTGACTGACCAACCTGTGCACCGCCTGGATTGACTACAAGAAAGCCTATGACTCGATGCCGCACACATGGATCCTGGAATGCCTAGAACTGTATAAGATCAACAAGACCCTCAGAGCCTTCATCAAGAACTCAATGGGTATGTGGAGAACAACACTAGACGCCAACTCCAAGCCCATTGCACAAGTCAAGATCAAGTGTGGGATTTACCAAGGAGATGCCCTGTCCCCACTGCTCTTCTGCATAGGCCTGAATCCCCTCAGCCATGTCATCAACAAGACTGGCTACAGATACCGACTACGGAATGGAGCAAACATCAGCCACCTCCTGTACATGGATGACATCAAGCTGTACGCTAAAAGTGAACGAGATATCGATTCACTGATCCATACCACCAGGATCTACAGCAATGATATCGGAATGTCATTTGGACTGGAGAGGTGTAGTCGGATGGTAACAAAGACAGGGAAGGTAGTCAGAACTGAGGGGATTGCACTACCAGAAGGCACCATAGAATAGAATAGAATAGAACTTTATTGTCATTATACATACAACGAAATTAATCATTATACAACAAATTATATAACGACATTCCGTCATAATATAACGAAATTGCGTTCGGAACAACCATCCAGAGAAGAACAGATAAGACTAACATTGGGGAGATGGGTGTCCGCAGCCGCTGCCGTTTTTTACTGGCGCCGCCACTACAATCAGTCCCCAGAAAAAGGAAACAAACACACATCATGGGGTAGTTAGGTTAAAAAAAAAGTCATTTGGTACAGTGCTCAAGATGAGCACCATACCAGGGTCCAAAAAACCCACCTTAGCAAAGCATATTTGCACATTTAAAGCCAGGATAGCAACATGGTGGGTAAGGGCGGGGGCAGGAGGGGATGCAGACAGAGACGAGAGGGTCAGGGCATTGTGGAGCCAGATGCCAGCTCCTAGCCAAAACAGTTCACTAATAGTGATGGAAGTTCATCAGTCGTGGTACACGACTGATACACCAGTGGTACACCAGATCCAGCTTTACAAATCACAGAGGGGGCAGAGGGGAAGAGCGACCATCACACATTGTCCTGGAGAGATATGATTACCAGCCCAAGGCTGGCTAGGGAGCCAAATTCCTGATAATGCAGATGTTGTTTTGGAACAGGCTGCTTGTTTTTTTTTTTTCAAAAGCCTTCAGTCTCACTGGGGAACCCATTCAGTAAATCCAATATTCCAAATTCATTAGTTACCATCCTCACCGTGCAGAACTGAACCATATCTCCAGATCTAACCCCTCTCGCCTGCGAGCACGTTCTTACGGCTTAGGTCCACCAGGCTTTGAGTCTGAGTCTGTACGGCTCTGCACAGTCCATCCACCTGGGTCTGCAGCCTCGGCAGATGTCGAACTGCTGCCCAGATTATCTTAATTTCCCGGTAAATCAGGTATCCTCCGAGCCCAAACAGAAGAGTTACCGCTACCAAATAGCCAAATATATAGACGTCTTCCACATCCTCGACTTCCAAAGCTGAGAAGCACACAGGTCTCCACGAACTCCAAGAATCGATGATGTATCCAATGGGGTCTGTTCCACTCGGACACGCAGGCTCCCCTTTACCCAATCTCATAGTGGAGAAAATTCGATCAGTGGTGTTCAGGGCCCAGTTTGCCAGATCCATGATGCTCTTAATCTTATTCTTATTTGGACAGTGTGTAAGAGACGCTCTTACAGCAAGCAGGAGAGATAGGGAGGGCAGGGAGAGAGATAGAACGCGACCGTCTCCATCAGAGAGCAGGAGGGACAGCTTTGAGGACATTGAGGACAGCTACAAGTACCTTGGAATCCCACAGGCAAATGGGAACCATGAAGAGGCCGTTAGGAAAGCTGCAACCTTCAAGTACCTGCAGAGAGTAAGGCCCTGTTTACACAGTGCCGTTTCCACTGGAAACGGTGTCGTTTTGATGCGTTTCAGCCTTCCATTTACACGATAGCATTTCAGAAACGATCTGTGTTTACACGATGACACGTGAAACAATTAAAACGATGTAGTTCCCATGCCAGGCCACAAGTTGGCGTTGGTTTTCTCTTTGCAAAGCTTGTTTACTCAAGACGCGCAAGCGTGGAGTGACACAGTAGGAAGCGCGGCAAATTGTTCATTACTTACAAAACGGCCAATGTGAGAGGTTTCGTGTGGACTGATGATGAGGTTGGATCGCTGGTGCACACAACGCTGAATTACAAAACAGTAAAAACACAAGAAAAGCATAAGAAGCACTCGTGAATCCACGAGTACTGTTTATCAATTTGCGCATGCGTGGAAAACTGTGGCCGTCGCAACCATAGTGCACGTGTGCGAGTCACCCGTTTTCAAATCACCCAGGTTTCAAGCGTTTACACGAGAACGCAAGCCGGTGCGTTTCTGAAACGCTCCACTCTGGACCCTGTTTCCAAAACACATCGCTTTCACTCCATTGTCGTGTAAACGGAAGGGCGAAATGCATCAAAACGACACCGTTGTCGTGTAAACGCAAGGCCGAAACACATAAAAACAACGCCGTTTTCATTTTAAAACGGTGTCATGTAAACGAGGCCTATGGCAAGTCCTGAAGAGTCAGCTGAATGGGAAGAGCAAGATCTGGGTTATCAACACCTACACCCTGCCAGTTGTCAGATACCCTACTGGGATAATAAGCTGGCCAAAGGTGGAGATGGAAGCCACTGATCTTAAGACAGGAAAGCTCCTTACCATGCATGGAGGGTTTCGTCCCAAATCCAGCACCATGAGACTGTACGCCAGGGCTCTTCAAATCCAGGCCTCAAGGGCCGGTGTCCTGCAGGTTTTTGATGTGTCTCTGCTTCAACACACCTGAGTCAAATATAGAAGTCATTAGCAGGACTCTGGAGAACTTTTCTGCATACTGAGGAGGTAATTCAGCCATTTGATTCAGGTGTGTTGGATCAGGGACACATCTAAAACCTGCAGGACACCGGCAGTCGAGGCCTGGATTTGAAGAGCTTTGCTGTACGCTAAGTGGAAGGAACGTGGCCTTCACTCACTGACACACTAGTGAGTGTCAGAGCCACTGTCCTGGATGAAACAACGAAGATCCATGAATACATCAGGAAGATGACCACAAAGGATCATGTGCTTAGTGAGTACCTCAGGCAGCAGAAACCCGAGAAAGAAGAGGATGCTAGCATCTTGCAGGGTACAAGATGCTAGCAGGCAGGGCATACATGGAACGCCATAACCAAGTGGCCGGCATAGTATACAGGAACATCTGTGCCGAGTATGACCTGGAAGTCCCGAGGTCAAAATGGGACACGCCCTCAAGGGTGGCTGAGAACAACAGAGCTAAGATCCTGTGGGACTTCCAGATACAGACAGACAAACTTGTGGTGGCTAACCAACTGGACATTGTAGTGGTGGACAAATAGAGGAAGAAGGTTGTGATGATAGATGCTGCAATACCAAGTGACGGGAACATCAAGAAGAAGGAACACGAGAAGCTTGACAAATACCAAGGGCTCAGAGAGGAGCTGGAAAGGATGTGGAAGATGAAGGTAACAGTGGTCCCCGTGGTAATTGGAACACTCGGGGCAGTGACCCTCAAACTGGGAGAGTGGCTCCAGCAGATTCCTGGAACAACATCCGAGCTCTCTGTCCAGAAGAGCGCAATACTGGGAGCAGCTAAGATGCTGTGCAGGACCCTCAAGCTCCTGGGCCTCTGGTAGAGGACCCGAGCTTGGAGGGCAAAATAGACCGCCAGTAGGGGCGAGCTGGGATTTTTTTTTTATAAAAGATGCTTTTGTATACACACACACACACACTCAGACACAGTTGCACATGCCCATAACACCACACCTATCTATGACGTGTCTATCCTGCTTTCTAAAATGAACTACTTCTAAGTGCCTCTGGAGCTTGAAAAAGGCGACTGGACTGGACCCCCATTCACACCTTTGTTCCAGTGACCTCAATAGGCCACAGGAAACAATGGAGCGGAGTCCTAAGTTGGTTTCAACTGAAACCACTGATTAAATATGACCCACGCCCCCTTCACACCTGGGCACATGTGTTCAAGCACATGATCAATAGAGGGTCATAACCACCTCCAGGGGACTACGCCCACAGGGGTTTAAATACCTGGGTCTCTCCACCATTTGGTTGAGAACCGAAGAAGCCTTTCGGATGAGAGGTGAAACGTCTTCAAGAAACAAAAAGAAGTCCAGTCGCCTTTTTCAAGCTCCAGAGACTACTATGACCTGGATAACTGAGAATCTACACAGACATACTACTTCTAAGTGCCCAAATTAAAAAAAAATTCTGTCTGTCTTTGTTTAACCTGTTGTTTGTTGTTGGGACAAATTTTTGTCTTATGGTTGTTAAAGAGAGCTCTGCAATGGCCACGGAGAGCTACAAATGGAACTGAGATCCAGATCCAGCCTTCAGACAGCCCCAGAAAGATGTGATTATTCTTTTAATGACCCTGCATTCATTATTTGAGTGTGCTTGTGTTATGTGGTGTACTTATTCAGAAAAAAGCTGTATTTTGCATGTGTATTCGCATGAAGCCCACGCTGTTCTGGTGTCTGACACCAGATGGCCTATCAGAATAACCCTGTTGGCCCGTCCAGCTTCAGCCTGAGCAAAAGGTGGGCACACACACATACACACACACACACACACACACACACACACACACACACACACACACACACACACACACACACACACACACAAATGACAGCAACTCGGACTGCTGCTCACTCTTCCTCACATCAAAGCTAATGAAGTGTGTTCAAGTGCCACGAAAGGCCCAGTGAAAGAGGGAGTGCATGTGGGGTGACAGTCGGGAGGGACTACATCACACTATAATTACTTCCTGAGCTATGCTAATTAATTAGCACATACATGCATTTCTAAGCAGGTCATACATGCTGAGCCAGATGGTCTAAATGAAAACATGTATGTGCGTGAAGTGCTATCAGGGAAAGAATGAATAGTACATAGCAGGCATAGCTGTGACATTAGCATATTATATTGGTTGGAACACTGCAGACAATAAAGACAATTAACTATGTGATAGCTGGGACACTTCCTGAGAGCTGCCACTACAGAGAGAAATGGAAACTCTGGTACACTTTTTACTTTCAACACTGATTGATTATTATTCTCCATTAGTGACTTCTTCTGCCCAGCAGCCCCTTTTGTGTTTCTGTGTGTATACTGTGAATGTGTGAGTGTGTTTTTGTCACTTTTAGAGGGTAGATTTACTGTCTTTTGGGTCATCCTAGTGCTAGTCCCAGTTACTTCAAATATAGAATTAAGAATAATAAATGTTACATTATTTTTCCTTTTCTGGTAGTTTCCACTGAGTACTGAAACACTGCCCCACAGTATTTCAACTCATTCTTTTTTCATTAAAATGTTTTTTCAAAGTAACCTCTTAGCATCCATCAGGATGCCCAGTGACCTGTTTCAGGTTGGGGTAGGATTAGGTTCAGTCTTATAAGAGAAGGATCTCTGAGGCCAACATTAATATAAGAGACTTCACAGAACAAGTCTACCAGCTAAAGTGCTTTTTTTTGAAAAAAAAAATTACACTTGTTTAGTATTTGGCTGTAATGCAACCTAACAAGACGTGTTTCACCAGCAACTTGATCGCTAAGAGCTTAAACAATGAATGAATGACAATGGGGAAATTACAGTTAACAGTTAAAATGTCCTCTATAACAGTTGATTGACTGATTGAGAGGTATTCATTCCTGAACAATAGAGGCAATAAACAAACTTCAGGTTGAAAGATAACAACACAAAAGGCCAGTAGTCAGTTCAAATATGAAACACTTCCACTGTCAGTTCAATAGTAGAAAGTTGACTGCTCAAAAAAATTTAAAGGAACACTTTGAAAACACATCAGATCAGGAAAAAAATCATGCTGGATACCGATACTGATATGAACTACGTAATGTGTTAGGAATGAAAAGATGCCACGTTTTTTGATGGAAATGAAGATTAACAACCAACAGAGGGTTGAATTCAACAGCAGCCTAAAAACCAAACCAAGTGATGCAGCAGGCTAGTCCAGTTTGCAGAAATTTCTTTGCAGCAACTCAAAATGGTACTCAGTAGTTTGTATGGCATCCATGTGCTGACAATGTTGGGGCATGCTCTGAACGAGATTATGGATGGTGTCCTGGGGGATCTCCAACCAGATCTGGACAGGGCATCACTGAGCACCTGGACAGTCTGAGGTGCAACCTGGCAGTGTTGGATGGACCGAAACATAATGTCCCAGAGGTGTTCTATTAGATTTAGGTCAGGTGAGGGTGAGTGATATCAATTCCTTCATCCTTCAGGAACTGCCTGCATACTTTCACCACATGAGGACGGGCATTGTCGTGCACCAGGAAGAACCCAGGACCCACTGCACCAGAGTAGGGTCTGACAATGGGTCCAAGGATTTCATCCTGATGTCTAATGGCAGTCAAGGTGCCGTTGCCTATGCTGTAGGGGTCTGTGTGTCCCTCCATGGAAATGTCTCTCCAGATCATCACTGACCCACCTGTAAAACCATTCCTGTTTCGGGGGTTGTCTCATTGTTGCCCCTCTAGTGCACCCATTGTTCATTTAATTAACACCAAAACAGCTGAACCTGATTAAAAACCCTCTCTGCTTCTTAACTCACCAGATCAATATCCCAGAGGTTTAACTGATTTGATGCTAGACTGTGAGTAAAAAGTGTTTTTTTTTTTTGTTTTGTTTTTTGAGCAGTGTAATTGTGCCAATTTGCACCAGTGTGAGAATACCTCAGATGAAGTTCACACTTCCAAATTCTCATCTGAGTCTTGCCTCTTCAATGGTTTTCACAAAGGTGCACACTTGTCTTTTGGGCTATCTATTTTGTGCTATGTGAGAGAGGGAAGTTCACACAATGTCCTGACCTGATTTGTCTGCAAGCTTCAGAAAAAATGGCAGGAGTCATCATCTGTGATAGATGTGATCAAATATGAAAGTTGTTTGTTTTTCCTAATATGGAAAAACCCGTTAGTCAGAGGTAGCAGTCCTATAAATACCTTCATAATAATTCAATAAAATCATTTAAAAAGAATAAAGCAACATGTGGGCTCATTTGCAGATGAACTTGTAGAGTTGTTTATCACTGTTGGCGACCTCTGAGCTATTAAACACGGTGAAGTTATTTCTCTGTTAATTTTTAGATGGAATGAAAACAGCCACTTGCTCTCTCCTCTCTCAGTGTCTTTGGTGCCTCTCATCCCAGTTACTGGCTCACCTTCCAGAACAAATCCCTCTAATTCTGTGGATGATCATTTGGAGGGCAAGGAGCTTGTTAGACTAATGATTAAGTTTAACCAGCCCTTTAAGAATATATGGACACGCTTCAGCTGAGCAGAACAGTGTAATGGTTTGGAAATTAGACAGAGGATGGGGAGAGGGAGGAGGCAGCGAGATGGCAGGGGCAGAAAAGATTGAACAGTACAAGCAGGAAGATTTTAAGGCTAAAGATGGAAGTGCATCTTTTTCCTTTGTTATTTTCTTCTTCTTCTCCAAATCATGCAGACAGTGCTTTAGACTTCATTCTCAGAATATGAACACAGCTCTCTGCAGGTCTATAAGGCGTATTAAATTGCAAAAACCATATGCCCTCTCCAAGTTTATAGGTGACCTTCCCTTGTATCCCTTTAAGGTTGTTAAGATGGCTTATCTGCATTGCTTCCCCTGAATCTGATCTTTTTAAATAATTTCCTTTCCAGGACTCCTGCCTGCCAAGGCTGTACCTCATTATGTACTCTGTGATGCAAACTGTCAGAATCTGTAGGAACATTTGGGGTCTCTGGAGTGCAACTATTTTGCTGTTGTGACAGACAAAGGTATGGTTTCGGGATGCAATTCACTCAGAGCCAACAGAAACAACGTGTTAGAAAGGCATGTTTTCATCAATTTAGCTAGCATTGCCTTGAGATATTTAGCTAGTAGATAAACTTATGATCAAAACCTGGTGATTGGCAACTTCATGTGCAGAAGGGGAGACTTTCACCAACACGTTATATGCAGCTCTGGTATCTGTTCTGCTAACTACTATTTTGCAGTTAAAAATACACGATCAGTTAATGATGTGTGTCATTCATCAAGAGAAGAGCGAGGAAAGATAAGGAAAATGTCAGATTATTAACTTCAATAAACTGAAATAAATTTAAAGGTTGTGTAAGTTTTGTTTTTAATCAGAAAGTGAGCATGTAGCCCACATACTGTCTTGTTAAACTTATCTGAGTAATTTAATTTTAACAACATATATATTGCTGTTGCCATAGAATTCAGTAGTTTGCATTATTCTGGTAAAAGTGGTAAACACTGATTTGTTATATCTGCTCACTGATAGGATATGTCAAAGGTGTGTGCTGTGAGTAAGAAACATTTAATCCATGTAGTGTTTCCCTCTATATTCTCTTTAGTGAAGGATGCATTTTATTAAATCTGCACTGAACAGTAAATCTCTAAAGAACAGCAGCAGCAGCACAAGTCGGTTGCAGTACAGGTTCGCCTGTGCATGAAGACAACAGGTGAATCAGTTTCCCCTCTTTACCAACACAGGAGATGACAGAGTTCCCCCACCTATAGACAGATGTTAAAGCATGTTTAACCCGAAACAGGCTGCTGGCAATCTGCTCGATGTTAATAGATTTTAGTAAAGATTAGATAGATTATAATTGAAAAAAAAAAAAAAAAAAATATATATATATATATATATATATATATAAAGACAGTACAATAATGAAATAGGTGCTTGGCAAAGCTCTTTGCAATATAATTTCACTCCAGTGCCGTTATCTCAGGAGATTTATGATGAGAAGATATGGGATGAGTCCTGTTTCTCTTTCCATGAGAAACACCATTAAAATTAATAAGGAAAGGTCAGGGAGGCTCTTTGTAAACCACTTAATTCTACTGAGGTTGTTATGACAAAGACGTGTAATGAGGAGAACACATAGACAATACTTTTTACTATAGATATAATCAGCATATTGAGCCATTGGTTAAACAGACTCCATTTGTTTGTTTTTACATGATTCTGATCAGGCCATTTAATTTTAAATAGCAGAAGAGAGAGGACACAAAATCATCAGGCTGTGGTGTGAGTTCATGTTAAGCAAATGTAATTTAGGTCTATGGTATGTGACACACACACACACACACACACACATATATATATATATATATATATATATATATATATATATATATATATATATATATATATATGCAGAACAGTAGTGGAGACAGAGCATCTCCTCGGTAAATCCCACACTTTATGGTGGCTTGAGCAATAGGAAAAAGAACAGATATCGTTTCTGCTGATGGGTTACAGACCCTCTACAGCCCTGTCCAGCTCTCCTAGAGTAACTGACTGTCTCCTAGAATCTCCTCCATGCTTTTGAGACTGTGCCAGTAGACACAGCAAACATACTGATGTGCCATCCTGGAGGAGCTGGACTACCTGTGCAACCTCTGTGGGCCCAGGTATCGCCTCATGCCAGCGATAGTGACCCTGACCCTAGCTAAATGCTAAAATTAGTGAAAAAGCAGTCAGAAGAATGAGTAGTGAAAACATGTCATTGACCATTCCTGTTTCTGGGGTTGTCTCATTGTTGCCCCTCTAATGCACCTGTTGTTAATTTGATTAACACCAAAGCAGCTGAAACTGAAACATCCCCAATGCTACTTAACTGACCAGCTCAATATCCAAGAAGTTTAAACTGACTTGATGCTATAGTCAGAGGTGGGAAGTAACGAAGTACAAATACTTCGTTACTGTACTTAAGTAGATTTTTTAGGTATCTGTACTTTACTTGAGTATTTATTTTTCTCAGTACTTTTTACTTTTACTCCCTACATTTTTACACAAGTATCGGTACTTTCTACTTCTTACATTTTCAAACAGACTCGTTACTTTTTAACACGTCAGAGAGAAGTTTGCGTTTCCGGTCAGTGCGCCGTCAGTCATCAAGCGATCTGAGCCTAAACGGAGGAATATTAACATATACTGTAAGAGACAATCGTACTGCGTATCCTCCATCTTCGGGGCTTATCGGGTACAAAGGGATTAAATACACAAATCCATGTAATTAATGTCTCATTTATAGCGCTATAATCAGGGGTCACAGCGGGCCGGACCGAATCCGTAAGTTATGCTCGCAGGACATAAACAGCTTAGCTAGCGCTACTGAAGAGGAGCGAGCATGAAGGGAGTAACGTGTGGCAGGTAAATGCAACGTTTCTAAATGCTCAACAAATATCAGCAAACACACAAAGTGTGTGCAGTTTGTCACACAGTGTGTCTGCTAGCTAAAAGAAGAGCTGCTGCATTTCAGGGAGAGCAAATAGAGAGAAGTTCACTCAGAGATGGAGAAAGAGGACAGGAGAGGAAGAAGAGAGGCTAGAATTAAAGGTAAGGACTGGAAAATAAACTGAAGTATACTGACTTTGTGTAATTCAAAGATTGGATGAAAATACTGCAGTTTAGTACGTAATAAACAGGTTATCTAGTTGTACTGTATTTACAGTAAAGCTCTGTGTTGGTGCACTTTGTGTTCATGGTCAGAGTTACAGGTTACATCAGTGCAGCAGAGATGAGTTTGAATCAAAGCTGCTGATGCTGAGAATCATTCACTGAGTCCAACATTTCTACAGCCTGTATGCTGTCAGTGTAGGGGATGGAGATCAGCTCAGATAGCTGTGAAATACTGGGTTACATCTTTGTGAGTTCAGTTCATCCACACAGAGCAGTAAACTTCAGAGCAGCAGCAGGTCAGCTGATCACAGCCTGCACACCAACATCATTTACTGGAGCTCACAATAGAAAGTTGTGATTCTTCTCCCCATGCAGAGCCACTACAGCTGATCTTAGGGTTCCTCCACCTTCTGAATCCCACTGTAACCCCTGAGTATCCTCATGTTTGTGTTTAGGTGGAGACACAGTCACCCTCTACTATGGAGGACACAGAGAACAGAGCTGTGTTTAAATTCCCTTTCACAGTTTGTGATTCAAGCTGAGTACATTCATTAGAATTAAAATTTAGATTGGAATAACGTTTGTGTTCTCATGTATTATTTTATATTATTACAATAATATATAATAAGGTTCAGTTAGCTTTACACAAAAATAGCAGGTAGAAACGTCCTCCAAAGAGCTACTTTTACTTTCTTACTTTGAGTAAATTTCAGAGCCTGTACTTTTTTACTTTTACTTAAGTAAAGAAGTTGAACCAGTACTTCGACTTTTACCAAAGTATTTTTTAGCACAAGTACTTGTACTTCTACTTAAGTACAGAATGTTAGTACTTTTGCCACCTCTGGCTATAGTCTGATTAAATAGTGTTCATTTAATTTGAGGAGTATACAATGCAGCAAATTTTAGAAAGGAAATACTAGAGTGGAAATAATGCCCCTGGAAAAATGATGAAAGTCGATATTCAACATCTATCACACTGATCTAAATGATGGCAATTTTTACCTCTGTTTCAGTAGAGATGTTATACATATATGACAGTCAAAGACACACTGTGATGTGAAAGAAAAAAAATGTGACTCCAGTCCATGCTTAGGTGGTGGTGGAGGATGTGATGATATGGATGAGTGATATGCTTCCAAGGAAGTGCTGAATTTGTCTGCAGATGTGGTTGAGTATGTTTATGAAAGCATACATTTTTTTACAGTGAGGTCGACACGCATGCTTTCATGCATTTGTGTGTTTGAGCATCTCCATTCATAGGTGCAGTAATGCACAAGCAATCGTATGTTTACATCTGTGTATATCTATGTGTGAGTCTATCAGTATCTGTGCATTTCTCTGTGAGTGCGTATGTGTGAGTGCGTGCATGTTTGTGGTACAAGTATTGCTCATGTTGTAGGGACCTAAATCTATTTTAATTTAATTTTAAAATCAAGATAGAAAATAGATATACAGCTACTCAACAGGGTGTTCCATCACAAGAGAAAAGCAATCTCTTCTTCTTTTATAGACTAAAAGTAATTGCATTTGCTTCATTACTTACATTAGCCATCCATCCATCCATCCATCCATCCATCCATCCATCCATTTTTTGCCACTTATCCAGGGCCAGGTCACAGGGGGCATCCTAACAAGGAAACATGTCCGACTGTCCAGTGCAGATCAACCTCTTGCACAAAGACCGAATGGCTCTTAACCCTAAGCCAGACACCCCCATTACTCCTAAGCACCTCCTACAGGATATCCTCAGGGACGAGGTCAAATGACATCTCCATGTCCACAAAACACTTGTAGACTGGTTGGGCAAACTTGAATATCCTCAAGCAGGATAAAGAGCTGGTCCAGGACAAATCCACTTTGTTCCTCCTGGATGTTAGATTGGACTAATGGACTGGCGTAGATCTTCCCAGGGTGGCTGAGGAGTGTGAACCCCATATAATTGGAGCACACCCTCCGATCCCCCTTCTTAAAAATCAGAACCACCACCCCAGGGTGCAAATCCAGAGCCACCAGCCCAGATCGCCACACAACATTGCCAGAGATGTGTCAACCAAGACAGCCATACAACAACTCAGGAACTCAGGGTGAATCTTACCCACCCCTTCAGCCCTGCCAGGAGTTGTTGAACTACTTCAGCGATCTCATCCCCAGACTCTCTTCCTCTGTGGAAGGTGAGTCAGTGGAATTGAGGAGATCCTCCTTCCACCACCTGACTATATCCTCACTTGAAGTCAGCAGCGCCACACCTGCACTATACACCTTGTGAGTAAAGCACTGCCTTCCCTTCCTGAGTTGTCTGATGGTTTACCAGAATCACTCTGAGGCTGATCAAAAGTCTTTTCCATGGCTTCACTGAACTCTTCTCATGCCCAAGTTTTTGCTTCAGCTACTGCCAGAGCTGCACTTCGCTTGGCCTGCCAATATCTGTCAGCTGCCTCTGCAGAGCCACAAGCAAACCTTCAGCTTGATGGCTCCCTTCACATTCAGTGTCCACCATCTGGTTCTGGGATTACTACCACGACAGGCACCAACCAGCTTGCAGCCAGAGCAAGGTGGATCAAACTCACCACTAGGTAGTGATCATTTGACAGCTCAGCTTCTCTCTTCTCCTGGGTGTCCAGAACATACAGCTATAGATCTGATATTATGATTACAAAATCGACCTGTGGCTTAGGGTGCCCTGCTATCAAATGCACTTATCAACACCCCTCTGTTCCAACATGGTGTTTGTTATGGACAAGTTGTGATTAGCACAGAAGTTTAACAGAACACCACTTGGGTTCATATTCCTCCAGATCACGCTCCCAGGTTATGCTGTCATTGTCCATATGAGTGTTGAAGTCTCCAAGTAGGACAATAGAGTCATGAGGTGGGGCACCTTCTAGCACCCCACCCAGCAACTCCAAGAAGGCTGGGTACACTGAAATGTCATTTGGCCCATAAGTGTAGACAACAGTCTGGTCTTGTTCCCCAACCCAAAGGCACAGAGAAACAACCCTCTCATCCACCAGGAGAATCCCCAGCATACAGGTGGTGAGTTGGGGGGTGGGGGGGTACAAGAATAGTTACAGTAGCTACACAAAAAATTAAATGAAGGAATTACTACTAAATGCAGTTGAAATACCAGCGTAATTAAAGGGGTTCTATTATGCTCAGCTTAATTTTTTAAATTCTACTAGAGTACAGTAGCTTTGTATGATTCACAGTTGATAATAATCCATATTTAAATTCAACTGCAGCCCGTCAGTTCATCTTGTCTAAAACAAGCCTTCTATCTTTTTCTGCTGGCATCATACAAAACCAGGAATAGAAAAAAACAAAACAAAAAAACATCTGAAACTGAGTTATTAGACAAGTCTGATATTTTGACTTACAGGAATTACTTATACATATGGCAACATCTGAAACTTTGGCCATGTTTAACATGAGCATCAAACATTTAAGTAGTAGAAAATGTCAGAAAACAAAGAAGCACATGAAAGGTTCTCTTTAGTCTCCTAATTTAATGACACTGTTTTGTCATGTTTCTAAGAGGTTAAACTGTTCTAGATACTCAAACATGAGCATCAAAACAACTTGAAGAAAACTTTCAACTTTCATAGCACCCAGAAACATCATAAGTTTTGAATTACACTTTCATTTTCAGGCTAAGAAGGCAAGCACTACACACACATATACAAAAGAAAAAAAAAGAAGACAGTTAAAGATAGTCTATTTAAGGTAACAATAATGTATCCTCAAATATCTTTATGTTTTCCTTGATTTTGTTGTGCTACACTGAATCTTGAGCTGATTATTTTAAGTTTTCTTGATATGCATACTCCAGTGCAAAAACTGATTTAATAAATGACAAATGTATCAGGGATTAATGGATCGACATTGTCTTTCATAGTTCCACCCATAATTCCCACCATAGAAAGAAATAATGTTATTTTTGGGAAACTGCTATAAACTTTGAGTTTCATCTGTTTTGTCTCTCTAACTAGCCATTGTCTTAGCAACAAATTAACAACCCCACTCAGGTTACTGAACTTTTTTTTTTTTTTTGCCTTTTTAGTTAACATATGGTACTGTCACCCATGATGTGTAAGAAGTGGGTTATTGGGAAATGCCAGAATAACTGCCAGCTCTAAAAATATAGAGTTTGGAGGAAGGAATAATGCTGTACTTACTGTGCACACATACGCGTGCATGCATACACACACACACACACACCCACACACACACACACACACACATCGCATACTGTATTTCATCCCGGCGTGTATAAACATGACTCCTACACGTCGACTGTCAGATGTGTCCTCCTGAGACGAGCGACTTAACAATACTAAATCAGTCTAATTGATACACTTTCCTGTCTCACTGCCTTCTAAAGGGCAGACTGGAAGATGTGGCAAACAGTTGGCGACAAACAAAGACTCTTTGAAGCAGGTTATGTTATGAAGTGTCAAACCTGTTGAAGAAAACAAAACTCCACTCCTGCCGCCCCCAGCTTCTTCTGGGGAAGGTAATCTGAGTCTCTGTGATTCGTGCTCTTCTCCTTCCAATTATAAACGCGGGAGCAGTGAGTATTCTATCACCGGCTCACAGACAACTTACAGCAATGCTGCGGCAATGGCCGGGGACACGGCACACAAATTACAATTAACCACTAATCCTTAAAAGGCAAGTTTAAGATGGCAATTTAATTTGCCCTCAACTGTTTCTTTTCTCAAAATCTTTTGCAACCCCCCCCACCCCCCACCCCCTTGCTTTCCCAGGTGCCAGACCATCTTTGAAGAAGCACTGAAGATATCAATAGATTATTGGCACTGAGTATTAATTTAACAAGGGCAATAGCATTTTTTCAGACACTTGGATAAAAATGGTTTTGAAGGATTTAAGCCTTTTTTTTTTATCCTCTGTGGAGATTAGTTGAAAAATAATGAATTTGAGAGCAAAAGGGGGAAAAGCATTAACGAGAACTTGAAGACGATAACTTGAGTAACAGATAAAAGGCCCTTGACAATGCAGACTTTAGTGTGTCATTATTTTGAAGGAGAGAACATGGCTTCCATACGCAAGGCAAATTTAAGTTTTCATGCAACCTTTAAATAGGAATATACAGCTGTTTATGCATCAGCACTTTGTGATGTGTTTTTACTGATACTGATTTTATTACTTGATTTTATTAATCTTTTGTGCAAAGCACACTGTAAACTGATTTTTAAATGATAACACACACATAAATATTATTACTACACCGAATTTGTTGTGATCATTCTAAATAGAGGTTAGTGGTGTACATTACTGTAAATTTTGGTATAAATCCGATACCAAGTAAATACAGAGTCAGTATTGCAGATACCAGTACTGATACAACTTATAAAGGCAGCTCATAAAGGGGAGAGCAGTCTGTCATGATTTATGAAATGAATATTCATCAAGTCTGAACACATTATAATGAGCACTAAATCACTGTGATTTTTACTTTCCATAATAATTCGTTAACACAACAAAACTCACCTTTCAGCTTTTAAATAAAATAGACTTGACAGTCTACGAAAAAGGGTTATTATATTCAGACGTAATATATTCATAGTTTATGTTTGAGATATATATTTTTTTTAGTTCTAGTAAAATAATTTATTTAGTACAATTCAGTGGGCTGAATATATTATTTGAATGTCTGAACACAGTCTATAGGTCATCAGTCTGCTAAAGTAACAACTATGATGAACTGCCTGGTTATTCTTTGCCTCTCTGAAAGGACTGTGACGGTGGGCTCCTGCTCTTTCCAGGACAAAGTTGTCCAGTTTCCTCCAAATAAAAAGGACTGTCAATAAAGCACTTTATGAAAGTGTGGGTAAATGGGACTTACAGACAAAGCACTTTCAGTAGGCTAGAAGGCTATAAAAACTCTACATATATTCCAGTCCTTATCATACACGTCTTCCAGTCCTGTGTGAGATGGCATCACTGTGGAATAAAACATACAATATAGGGAAATAAGTATTTGATCCTCTGCTGAATTTGTAAGTTTGCTCATTTACAAAGAATTGACTAATTTTTATGGTAGTTTCATTTTAATGGACAGAGAAAGATTTTCAACCAAAAAATTACATAAACATTATAAACGGTTTGGCATACCATCCATCCATCCATCCATCCACTTCCGATTATGCTTTTTCAGGGTCACAGGGGTGGATGGGTGGGGGGGGAGCCTATCCCAGCTGTCATAGGGCGAGAAGCAGGGTACACCCTGTACAGGTCGCCAGCCTGTCGCAGGGCTAACAACCATTCACACTCACTTTCACATCTATGGGCAATTTAGAATCACCAATTAACCTAACCCCACTAACTGCATGCCACTGAGTGAAATACATATTTGATCACCAAGCAAAACATAACTTAACAGTTGGTGGAGAAACCCTTGTTGGCAAGCACATTTCTTGTAGTTGTCAGCAGGTTTGCCCACTCCTCTTTACAGAAACTCTCAAAATCCTTTAGGTTTCTTGGCTGCTGCTTGGTAACCTGAAACTTCAGGTCTACTTTAAAAAAAAAAAAAATAGGCACAAAAATTAGAGACTGATCATTTCTTTGGACATGAGCAAATCAGTCAGTTATCAAATACAAAGTAAATTCATCATGTATAAATACATGAACAATCAGTGAACAATTACATCACTAGTATCACAAGTAAATATCTGCCACAGGCTTTAAGCAGCAAACTGCAAGCAAGTCACCTTGCTCAGTATTCTATCTTATATTAAGAGACTGAGTCTCAGTGACTTGCAGACAAAACTGTAAGCCAGCTGCTTGTAAAACTATGTCTTACTCTCTATTTCTATGCATTGATATCTGTATTAATATTAAAAAGTTGTAAAGGTATCCTGAAGCACCCTTGAGTAATGGTAACACAATTAGTACTGTTAGAACTCAACTTTTTATTTACTACATTTTTCAAGCACCTTAACCAATAAATTACCTGCTTCTCAATGCTTTATTTAAAATGATATCATAGAAAAGCAGTGAGGATGAACTTTGAACTTCAGTTAATGAAGAATTAAACAATGACTCAAACAAGTGGAAAATAAGCTGAGACACAAGCAATGTAACATGTTTTTATGTTAAAATTAGATCAGTTTAGTAGTGCAGACAGTCATTCACACCATGACTTTGCTTTTTTAAAATCAATATCAAATTCAGATTGTTACAATTTACAACACTGGCTCAAACTTCTGCTTAGGTTGGACTTTGAAATTCAAGATTTAGCCCAGCGCTGTCACTGAAATCTCGTCTTCTAGTGACAACCATCCTGTCCCCCAGAGATGTGTCAGCTACACACACACACACACACACGCACACACACACGCACACACACACGCACACACACACACACACACACACACACACACACACACACACACACACACACACACACACACACACACGCACACACACACACACACACACACAGCAGTTCCACAAGCCCCATCCTAGTCTATCCCTGGCATCATACCCAACATACCAGAAGGCACCTGAAGACTTGCAGAGCAAGGGCCCTGGAAGGCTGGAAGCCCATCCACTGATCCATTCCAAATTCAACCCTTAAACTGAGACTTGGTGCTGGAGGGAAGGGGCAGTGGTGGTGGTTAGGGATGGAGGGGAGCAAGGGGTGGGTGAATGCTAGTGGGTGCAGAGTTAGAAGGCCTGGCACTGGCTGGAGTGCCCAGGCTTATGCAGGCCTGGGTGAACACGTCAAGTTGATTTATATAATGCCTGGTCCTGTAGCTAACCCCAGGCTGGACTCCACCAGTCCTTGATCCAACACCCACCACATCCTGTCCCCCTGCCTCAAGCTCCTGGCTTTAGAATTTGCAAATGCTAAAGGAAACTGAGGAAGAAAAGGAGTGAAAGGGTGGGAGGTGAAGTTGGCAACTCCAGGTCATTGATTATTATAGGGTTACAGACTGTAAGGAGAAAAGAATAACGGACAGCGTGAAAGGATGTAAAGAAGAGCCAGAGAGAGAAGGAGGTGTAAGTCTTTCCAGTAGCGTCTGCTCCTTGGGGTGTTTGATGAACTTGTACTCAAGATCTGACTGAAACTGTTGCTGTGGACTATCTATTCACTTTAGACTGTCTAACAATATCCTTCAACTTAATGCTTGAAATGATCATTGTTTTACATCTTTGACAACTGCAGTTTATCCAAAGCTTCATATTCTTCCAACTTAACCCGTTAACATCCATCAGGTTGCTGCTTAGACTTAGGGTTTAGTCTGTAGCCATCCCTGTATATTGAAATTTCAGCTATTTGGTACACCCAGATGTAAATCTCATGACAGAAAAACACTGGGATCAAAATTTGAAAGGTAAAATGTTCAAATTTCTGAAACTATGCTTTAATGGCATGTGGCTACACAAAGTTTTTGAAGAACTCAGTCTTTGCCTACATTTTGACAACTTCTATCTATCTATCTATCTATCTGGAGTTTAATATTCACTTCTGATTAAAATATTTGATATGTGACTCCGTGTGACAGATACAACTACAAAAAAATATAAGGCAAGTTTTAAAAAGCTGGAATCATCCCTTAAATCGTGGGAACTGCTCAAATTCTACCTTGCTCTTTTTTCAGCTATCTTTCCTTTACTTTCCATGGGAAGTTTATCCAATTAACTGAGGATGGGAGGAGGCAGTCCATGGTAGTTCTCTCTGGGGTGCTGGGACCCCGCCCTCCCAGTGGGGTGCATGATTGGGTTGTCTGGGCGTTCCAGCGTCTGCCCAAGTGGAAAACGACGAAATGAAGGAGATCGTTGGCCATCGATACCCAATTATATGACTAGAAGGGTGCCAGTAGCTCCCAGCCTGGGGTATAGGGGCCCTTTATGCTTTGTGTTTGATGATAAATTGTTTTGCTGCAGGATTATGGTCAATGTAATTATGTCCATTGATGGCGAGCTGGAGAATGATTTTCCCAGAGTCAAGCTGTGAGGTTGTTATCAAAGAAAAGGACTCAATTTATAGGCCTTGATTGCTTCATATTCACATGGTAATTGTATGGAAAGTCTTTGCACCAAGTGTTGACTATACACAAGAATTAGACCAGAAGCATTTTAAAGCATCAATCCATAATCTAGATCTAAACCATTTACAACCCCAATTTGAAAAAATTTGAGATACTGTATAAAATACATATAAAAACAGAATGCAATCATTTGCAAATCTCATAAACCTATATTTTATTCACAGTAGAACACTGAAAACATATCAAAATTTTAAACTGAGACATTTCACTATTTCATGAAAAATATTATCTCATTCTGAATTTGATGACAATAACACGTTTCAGAAAAGTTGGAACAGGGGCTGAATCATTTTGTAACTAATTAGTTTGGTCAGTAATATGATTGGGTATAAAAAGATATGTCTCAGAGAGACAGAGACAGAGGTTCTCAGAAGTAAAGATAGGCAGAGGTTCACCAATCTGCAAAATAATGCATCTACAAATTGTGCAACAATGTGGAATTTTTTTCATTATAAAGTTTGTCAGCATAAGATTGAAAGTACTTTGAATGGCTGATCATCTGGAGTACATAATAGAATCTGGCAAAATCTCTGTGCACAAGGGACAAGGCAGAAAATCAATGTTCGATGCTCGTGATCTTCAGACCCTCAGGCTGCACTGCATTAGAAACTGAATGGAAATCACTGCATAGGTTCAGGAAGACTCCAGAAATTAATGTCTCTGAACACTGTGCCATTCACAAATGCAATTTAAACGTGTATCATGCAAAAAAGAAGCCATACAGTTGTGATCAGAAGTTTACATACACTCATCATGTTCAAGAATGTCATAATAATTTTGGGCTGTTAATGATTTCTTTGAATTGTTCGTTTTCCAGGGTGGAATGATTGTACTTCATACATCTTTAATGATTTAAAAAACAATTGGGTGCACAAGTTTGAATTAATTTTTCTCTAATTGAATTCAATTCAGTTCAATTTTATTTATATAGCATCAAATCACAACAAACAGTCTCCTCAAGACTCTTTATATTATAAGGCAAAGATTATACAATGATTACAGAGAAAACCCAACAGTCAAAGTGACTCCCTATGAGCAAGCACTTGGAGACAGTGGGAAGGAAAAAACTCCCTAACAGGAAGAAACCTTCGGCAGAACCAGGCTCAGGGAGGGGCAGTCACCTGCCGCGACCGGTTGGGTGTGAGGGGGGAGGGACAGGACAAAAGACATGCTGTGGAAGAGAGCCAGAGATTAATAATAACTAATGATTAAATGCAGAGTGGAGTATAAACAGAGTGAAAAGAGATTTACATTTTGAGGGAAGCCATCTGAGTCTAGTAGTGAATTAAATGCTGTGTTGAGGCTGTTGATTTCAGCATTTATCTGGATGTTAACATCACCTGCAAGAATGATTTCATCTGAACTGGGCACTAAATCTGATAAAACGTCTGAGAAACTAAAAAGAATCTCTGAGTAAAGGCCTTGAGGACAATAAATAACAACTAAAACAGGTTTTTGACTTTTCTAGTTAGGATGGACAAGGCAAAGAGTAAGGTTTTCACTTAAATTAAAACTTTGTGTAGGTCTTTGGTTGACTGAGGATTCTGACAGTATGAGGTGTTGATTCATTTAAACATATTCATCCTACTCTAACCAGGTTTCTGTAGGAAGAACAAATCAATACATTGATCAATGATTAAATCATTTACTAACAGGGACTTAGACAAGAGGGACATAATGTTTAATAGTCCCCATTTAATTGATTTGCTATTAGGTACAGTTGAGAGTGTTATATTATTATTTCTTTGTGAATTTTTATACTTTGTTTTTTACTTTTTTGCTGATTTTTTATTATTATTAATTTTTGGTGAAATTGGAGCGGACACAGTCTCTTTAAGGATAGAGTTTTAGGTGGATGACGGGAGGAGGGAAGTTGCAGAGTGCTATAAGCTCTAAGTTGCTATAAGCTTTATGGTTGGCTGTGGAGGTAAAGCGGGTCCTCCACTAACTGGAAGATTGGTGGTTCAATCCCTGTGTGCTCCAGTCTGCATGCCAAAGTATCCTTGGGCCAGACATTGAACCCTGAGAGAACCCTAGCTATTATTTCAATGGTGTGAAGTCTGGCTTCTAAAGCTACTTTTATTAGTACCAGTTGAACTAAAAGAGGCCAAGGAATAAATAAACATTTGACACACTGAGCAGGAAAGTACCAGCGAGTCAGCTGGAGAACCACAAGCCATGCTTCTAGTGATGTGGCTAACAGCCATGCTAATAGCCTGCTGCAAATTGTACATTTTTTCCGTTTAAATATTTGATGTATTTTATATGTTCTATTGTAAATAAAATATGAGTCTATGAAATTTGCAAATCATTGTATTCCATTTTTATTTACATTTTATAGTGTCCCACCTTCTGTGGAATTGGGGTCCCAGTCTGACCAAGTTTTACCTGTATCAGAAGATTATCTATTTTGATAAACTCTGCATGCCAACTGATCCTCCTAACCATCTGGACCAGGTTTGGACATGGACTGGATGCTGGTGATCTGATGGTTATCTCAAGGAATGTAAAAGAGTCAGTGAGACTGTCTGAATGCCACTTAAATAGATGATGATAAAAAAAGGAGCAACATAGAAAGGAGAGAAAAAAATAAATCCTGCAAACATTGCAGTTAAGGAGAGAAGAGTGTTTATTCTTGTACTCAAGGTATGAGTACTCATGTTGGACTGTTCATCCACTGTTTGAATGAAGTACTTTTAGTTCCCTCTTCCCTCCTCCCTCCCAGCCAGAGCTTTGTGCCTCAGATGACCATGTTGGTGAAATCCACTCTCACTTACGAGTACTTAAGGAAACCAAACATTTAGAGCTGTCTAAATCCTGAACTTTGGGTGCATGAGGATTACTTGCACATATTTGGACCGCATTAAATAAATAAATACAATGTTTAATATGACAAAAGGAAAAGCAGTTAACAGATATTTATTGATGATGTGCGAATGGACGTCATAAGTGACAGCTAAAACATTATTTAAATAAAAATAGAAACATTTGAACTGACATTGAGCTGGCATCTGATCTGCTTAATGGCCAGCATTACATTCTGGAAAACTGGATGTGTTAATTACTAATTTTACCACAATCAGCATTCTCTTTAGGTTTTAGGTTAGTGTTGCCCCATGTGGCCAAATTGAAGCATTTATTAGAGAATTTGTCAAAATTACATTCCAACATAGCTGAATCAGTCCCAACAGAATGATGCATCAAGGTTGCTTGCAGTGCTTACATGTGGTTATTCTTTGTGACCTTTTCTTATACACATGTCTGATCTGCCACATACATTATTAAATATCATAGAAACTCTAGTATTGCAGGATTGTGAAAGTAAACTTCATTAGAAGTGGGGCTGACATGTATGGCCTCCAGGCTTCCACTGCAATAATTAACTCAGGGATTTTTTTCCATCGCTTCAGTCTCTCTGATCCAGGTTGGTACTGACAACCTTACACCCTCCCCCCGCCCCTCCTTCATCTGCCATATACAGGTCACAGACGGCGGCCCGGCACCCTGAGGTGTCCTGTAAATGTGCCTGTGGAGTGATGGGCGGGAGTCCCTTGATGCCACATTCATTTGCACATCAAGAAGGCAGAGAAGGAAGCTTTGACCCAATTAACGCTGAGGAAAACAGATTTAATAAAGTCTGCTGCCTTAGTCCTGGACATCCAGTGCCACTGCGTGTGTGGATCAGTGTGTTCGTACATGGATGATGAGGTTGTGCAAAGGCCATGGGATAAAAGTAACACAACTTTCATAGAGGGTGTGAAGAGTAGAGGGAGCTGCCTGGCTCAGAGGCACTCTTGCTACATAACACTCAAACTCTCCTTCATTTAGCTAGCCAACTGGAACAGAAGATAGAGAGTTCTACAAGGGCCTAAAACGGACACTTGATTACAGTCTTTACCACCTCAGCATCAAGGCCATTTCATTGTTTCAGATTCAAAGCTGATTTACACCTTAAGAACGTCTAATACAAATGCAATACAAAGCAATTTCACCTTAAGGATCACTCTAGTGTTTGGCAATACCATGTGAAAATCATCTTAAAACAACATAGATGACAATTCTTTAAAGTGGTAAAACAAACTGGAACTATTTAACAATTCCTGACACCTGCTGAAAAAATACTATCATATGATTAAACAGTTTCTAAATGGAACTTGGAGTTTGTTATTTTTCCTTCTTCAAAGACAAAGCGTTACCTTTGCTTTTGACCAATTAAAGGCTTACTTGTGACAAATAGAAATCTGATAGTAATATATGAGGCAAACACTGAGTAAATGGACTGGTTCTTATATAGCACTTCTCTACTCAAAGCACTTTATACAACATATCTCATTCACAGACACATTTATACAAGGACATTTTTCCTCTGTGCTTAAGTGCTTTCAATCTATAGTACCATTCATACGCATTCCCACTTCAATGAACACAACAGGGGCGACTTGGGGTTAGTATCTTGTCCAAAGATACTTTTGCATGTAGACTGTAGCAGGCAGTCAGGATTTGAACCACCAACCTTCCAACTGGTAGGTGACCTGCTCAACCTCTTGAGCCACAAGCACCCCTAGATTTCCACACCTGCAACCTAATGCAGCCTAGTTTTTCACACTTGCAAATCTCAAGCAGATAAGATTTGTGACACATTATTGCCATTACTAGCCAAACAAAACTGGCTAGAGCAGATAATTTCAAAAGGAAAACTAGCTTAGATATCATGATAATTGTCCTAGCCATTATCTCTGCCAGTTCTGAAAGCCTGTAAACTTCTGTGAATACATCACTAAAAACAACAAATTACTGGCACACTGAAAGTACCCACAACCATTACTTGAAAAGCCATCACTTGACCCAGCAGTCTTAGCTAATTATAGGCCAATCTCCAACCTTCCTTTTCTCTCAAAAATTCTTGAAAGAGTAGTTGTAAAACAGCTAATTGATCATCTGCAGAGGAACGGTTTATTTGCAGAGGTTCAGTCAGGTTTCAGAATTCATCACAGTACAGAAACAGCATTAGTGAAGGTTGCAAATGATCTTCTTATGACCTGTGACAGTGGACTCATCTCTGTGCTTATCCTGTTAGACCTCAGTGCAGTATTCAGTACTGCTGACGATGATATTTTATTATAGAGATTAGAGCATGCCATAAGTATTAAAGGTACTGTGTTGCAGTGGTCTGAATCATATTTATCTAATAGAGTCATGTAAATGGGGAGTCTTCTCCATGCGCACAGGTTAATTATGAAGTTCCACAGGGTTCTGTGCTAGAATCACTTCTATTTACATTATACATGCTTCCCTTAGGCAATATTATTAGAAAGCATTGTATACATTTTAATTGCTATGCAGACGATGCCCAGCTTTATCTATCCATGAAGCCAGATGAAACACACCAACTAGTTAAACTGCAGGAATGTCTTAAAGACATAAAGGGCTGGATGACCTCTAATTTCCTGCTTCTAAATTCAAATTAAACTGAAGTTGTTGCACTCGGCCCTGCAAATCTTAGAAACGTGGTGTCTAACCAGATACTTACTCATTACCTTTGCCTCCAATTACACTGTGAAACAAATATGTATGACTGCTTTCTTGCATTTTCACAATATTTCTAAAATTAGAAACATCCTGTCTCAGACTGATGCTAAAAAAAACTAGCTTAGACCTTTGAGGCTCCTTGAGGCGACTGTTATGATTTGGCACTATATAAATAAAACTGAATTGAATTATTACCTCTAGGTACCTCTGGTCTATTGCAATTCACTACTATCAGGTTGTCCTAAAAGCTCCTTGAAAAGTCTTCAGTTGATCCAGAATGCTGCAGCAAGACTAGTGACAGGTACTAGGAAGAGAGAGCATATATACCATATTGTCTTCTTTTCATCGGCTCCCTGTTAAATCCATAATCAAATTTAAAATCATTTTCCTCACATACAATATCTTGAATAATCAGGTCCCATCTTGTCTTAAAGACCTCATAGTACCGTATCACCCCAATAGAGCACTTCACTCTCAGACTGCTGGCTTCATTATGGTTCCCAGGGTATTTAAAAGTAGAATGGGAGGGAGAACCTTCAGCATTTAACCCCCTCTTCTGTGAAACCAGCTCCCAGTTTGGAGTTTTCATCATCAAGTGTTTCTTTTTTACTCACCTCTTTTCACTTGTTATATGTTTATGTACCACTCTGCATTTAATCATCAGTTATTATTAATATCTGGCTCTCTTCCATAGTTTGTCCCATCTCCCTTCCGGCACCCCCTACTGGTTGTGGCACTACTTTTTAACTTGAAGAGACAGCAAAGAGAACCAGGTTCACGGAGGGGGAGCCATCTTGCCATGACAGGTTGGAGGGTGAGGTATAAGAGATGACAGAAAAGAGGAGAATTATTGCTCTTTTAAACTGGAGATGCTCTTAAATGTTGTTTCAGGAATGTATATATATGGGAGGAACTTCTGTAGGATGGTAGGGGCAAACTACCAGTAGTAGGAGAACTTGTCAGAAAACTTGGGTCAGGCAAAACATCTTGAAGCTCATACTTCCAATTTAGCCAGGACTCAGTCACACAGAGAGCAAAAGAAATATGTTAAACAGATTATAGTGAATGAGTGAATAAGAGTCAGAGAGTGGGGGGAGGACATATGTAAAATAACAGAAAGAGGAAGAGAAGAAGAGCAAGAATTTGACAGGGATGAAAGAGGGAGGAAAAAAAGAGGTGGAATGATTTCTCTGGGCTCCATGCCTTGTTAGATCTATCATTCCTTTAATTAATAGTGTTTTTAGGAAGACGTCTGAACTGTGTCATTTCCATTATTGGAAAACCCAATGCGATTAATGAATAATTTTCATTTTTGATCCATTATATCATGCTAGTTGATCTCCTTTTTTCCGCACTGCTGAGTGATAGCATCGTTTTCTGCCCCTCGATCAAATTTAATTTGGCCCCCTATTATATTACACTGTTGCGACTGAAGTGTCAATTTTTTGTCAGGCAATTAGAAGCTATAACCTGTGAAGCTAAGTTTGATAGGGATTGTAATTGGATTGTTTCAGCAGCAGCATAGAGCACTTTTAGCGTTTCTTCATTTCTACCTGCTTCACTCTCTCTAAAGTTTTCCTCTGGTTGTGATTTTTTGATAGGGTCTCTGTCTATATGTCGAACTTCAGAGCAAACAAAAGATAAGAGGAAAATGGTTTGGGGTGGGGTTGTGGGGGATCAGGATGTGCAGCAGAGGAGTGCTTGCTTGCAGAAACTTGGCCGTGAATTGGCGTGGTATGAAATGTGCCATATTTCCAGGCATCGTGGCAGGTGTTTGTCTGTTTTGACCCTGTCCTTGCATCACCTTTCAAGACTCCACATTAGAAAGATTTGAACTTTTCAGCTGACAAAGGTAAGAGGCTGAAAATTTTAATTGTGATGGGATCCAGTGGAAAAGTAAGGGCTGGCTGATGCAACCCTGACAGTTATTTTCCCAGAGAAGGGGTGACACTCTTTTGCGCTTTTTTTAAAAGGACAACCCATAAGCCATACTTCAAATTCATATCAGAATCAGAATCAGCTTTATTGACCAAGTATGTGCACCCTTGTACGCGATCAACCAATGAACTTGTTGTATGTGTGCGTGTGTGTGTGTGTGTGTGTGTGTGCACAATGGTGCAGAGAGTGATACATACATATACATATGCATACTTAGTCATTACACATGAGATAGTGCTGTTTTTCACTGCCAATTCTTTTTATTTATTTATTTCTTTTACTTTGTTGCATTTTATTAAGTGATTTTGTCTCGCTGAGATCTCAAAAATAAAAATTGTGGGGTAGAAAAAGGGGAAGATTGTACAATATAAAGTGCCTAGAGGCGACTGTCGTGATTTGGCGCTATATAAATGGTAAATGGACTAGTTCTCATATAGCGCTTTTCTACTCTATCTGAGCACTCAAAGCGCTTATACAACATGTTTGCTTTCACCCATTCATACAAGCACTTCCATGTGTAACTAAGCTAAGTACTTACTTCTAACATTCACACACATTCACACGCCAACACTTGCGTCGGAGGGCAACTTGGGTTTGTCATGGCAACTTGTCATGGTATAAGATGTTGCTGTGTCCCTTCTGGGTCTAGGGCCTTTCCTCAGGCAGGCTCCTCCCAGGTGGGTGTTATGCTGTTCCCACTCCTCGGCTGCACGCACCTGTTTCCAGTTCTGTCCAGCACTTAAGGACCAGTGGAGCCATCCAGTCTCTGCCAGATCGTCTTGTACCTCAGTGGTAGTCAGTCCTGCCTAAACTCACTGTTGGCAATCCTAGCTCCCCATGCTTATCTGTTGTTTCTCCCTCATTCCAGGTCAACTTACCATCTCCACTTAAGACTTGTCCTTTTTTCCACCTTCGTAGCCAACATGAGTATGGACTTCTCACCCTCTGGATATCATCGGGCTGCCATTTTCCTGCCTGCCTGCTCGCCCTCCGACATGACTGGCAAGATGTTAGAATCACATATTGTATAAAAGAAGACACTACTTTAATCGACTATCCTATCTGAGGTACGAAGTGGTATCACACAAAGATAAAAGTTAGACTATATAAAAGATCACCATGGCTAGTGTGGCATCACTCAGTGTCATTTTGAAGTCTGTCCATCACAATGCTGTTTCTTTTGACCCAGAAGTGACAATATTTGAATGTTGTCAGCTAATGCTAGCAAAGTTGGTTAGCAAGCTGCATTCATTAACTGTATGGGTATAAAGAACAGATAGACATATCTGCTAATTAGAGCTAAGTAACACACAAATAAAATACTAGAATTTCACTCACCAAAATAAAACCAGGATATTCTGTACCACAAAACAAGCCATATGACTTCTCACATCACTCTACTAAAATGCTCCAAAAGGCAAGGACAATGCAAACAAGACTGAGAGGTCCAGAGGCCTGCACTATGAAGCAGGACTTTGGCTTATCCAGATAACTTCAGGGTTAATCCTGGGTTTTCTGTACTATGAAGGTGGTTCACTTCTTACCAGAATAAATCACCGTGGTAACTTATGCTGTGAATGTAACCTGCTTTATATCCTTCAAACCCTTAGGCCCAGTTTCCCGTACAGGGATTATGTCTAATCCTGGACTAAATATTTTTTTCCTATTGTGGTCTTCATTGACTTTTTCCTTTTAGTCTAGGACCATGCTTAATCCATGAACGGGAAACCGGCCGTTAATGACCACTGAGTCTGCAGCTGACAGAATAAAAACTACTCAGGAGTGGGTTATGTTCTGAGTTTCGGTTTAAAATCAGCAAGAAGCTCCATGTTTTCACCGATTCTTTTATTTACGCCATGATTTAGGTATGATATAGATTCTCTGCTGGGCAAATATGTTTTATATGTGGAGCTTATTAAGATGTACCTTACTAAAACCACTGAATGAAGCTCAAACCGTGTGCCATGTTGTCAGGGGAATGTGCGTGTATTAATTTGGTGATTCAGAAAATGTATACACCATGATTATACTATTTTAATCTGCTGCTAAGTCTCTTTAACCCTGCTGGAATTGCAGCTTCTAGAGCACAGAACACACACACCAAGAATACCTGTTCAATCACGTTAATTTCACTTTGATCTGCTGACAAACTAAAGCAATTTTAACGTCTTCTTTATCAGGCTGTGGGACAGTAACCTTAAATGTTTAAATGGATCCAGTTTAAAGTTTCAGAGCTCTAATGTGCAGCCGTCACCTTAGAAACAAACAGCAGCACTGAGAGCGCACTCAGCCAGAAAATAATTAATTTGAATTAAAATGTTGCTTTTACCGCTCTGTGCGCTAAATCAGCAGATTAACAATTTCCTGCAGGATTCATCTTTTGTCCTTTTTACAACACTGTTGCATTTTACTGGTATATTTTTACATTTTTTTTTAAATAGATTTTTAATCACTGTTTGATAATGTCTGTGGAGTAGGTGGCACTCCTAGGGATATTTTTTTGTGGAATTAAAGTCATATAATCTGTGAAACGCCACATTTAAATTGGTCAGATGCTGCCAACGCTGCCCCTATCATAGAAACACACAGGGGAACCCCTGGGTTAAGAGACAGCTTATCCTGATCATCAGTGTTAGGCTGAGTGAATCCAGATAATGAAAAGATGCACTGGGTATGATATTTATATCATATTTGATATGAGATTGTACGCCTCTTCTCCATCAAAATAATCAGTGTTTTCCTGAAAACCCTATCGTGTGCAGTCCTGAAAAGTCTTCTGCCCACTGGTGGAGTAGCCTCTCTACAGACTGTAACCAGCCTTTGAACTCCATATTCAAAATGGACCCAAAATGGGTGGCTGTAGCTCAGTAGGTAGAGCAGGTCACCTACTGATCGGAAGGTCAGCAGTTCAAATCCTGGCTACTCCAGCCTACATGCCAATGTATCCTTGGGCGAGATACTTGACCCCAAGTTGCTCTCCGACCGTTCTGTCGGAGTATGTATGCGTGTGAATGTTAGTTAATTAAAAGCACTTAGCTTCGTAAAAAATGGAAGTGCTTGTATGAATGGGAGTGCATGGGTGAATGCAAACAGGTTGTATAAGCGCTTTGAGTGCTCATACTGAGTAGAAAAGCGCTATATAAGAACTAGTCCATTTACCATTCAAGTAGCTGCTGCTTTCGGACAGCCAAATTTTGCTCATTTTAACCAAGTTTCAAAGATATTCCAATTACACTGTTTGAATCCGAAAGTTTACTGTTTACTGAAGCAACAGTAAGCAATATTTTCAGTGAAACTTCAGACATTAAACTGTTTTTAATTTACCACCTGCTCTTTCCACTATAGTATCACAAGTTAAAAAGAAAAAAAAAACTAAAAAAATGACAATAAAAATATCATATTTATAACAATGGTACATAAAGGTGCATAAAACTGCAGAGCTGCAAAAAACAAAACAAAACATTATTTGATGTTTCAGGTCATGCTATTTAGCTTCAAAGAGGAGGGTGGTATCTCTGCGCTATGGGAGTTACCGCTAAATGTCACACAGCAAGCACACTTCTTCCAGTCAGTATCTCTACTACATAATCTAGTGTGACTTGAAGTTTGCATAAGATGCTGAAGAAAATAACAATGTGTAATTATTTACAACATGTAATACTTGTCAAACTCTGACGCATCCACAGTCACAGAAACACGGGGTCTGTCCAGTGGTCAGCTGAAACACAGAAGCAGACAGAGTGTGTGGGCTGACCAGCTGTTTCTCCGTTTCTCTTAGCTGTGCTCCACAGATGTCTGTCTTTCCCAGTGGGAACGTGAGATTAAAAATGACAAATGCTTTGAGCTGCACTTTTTCCAGCTGGAGATGCAGGTGTCTTAGTTTCCAATGCACCGAGGTTAGTAAAAAACGCCTCCTTCACATGTAATTACCCACCGCTTCCTGGCACCCATTGTAAATGAGTTTTCCTACAGGCAGTCCAGCACAACAGATATTCTATGTAGTACATCATTCAGGTGTGTATGTGTAGGTGTGGGGGTGGGGCTATTGTTGTAGTAGGTAGTATTTCTTGTTTCCTTTTATGTTGAGTTTTATTGTGACCTGTCATGTATACATACCTTACATACTGGCTGTGTTTGGCTCTGCATTTTAACTTTACAGAGTAAAGAACTGTGGACTTTCACTGTAATGTTGGCTGCACGTTTGTTTTTGTCCCATTTGTATGCATACCGGCAGCTGCTTTAGTCCTCCGATTTATGAAGTCACTAAAAAAATAGGCCAGACTTGAGTTAGTGACGTTCTGTCTCTGACATGGTTTTGCTACTTCCTTGACATGGCATCAAATTGGGGTCTGGAGGAGAGCTTTTATTTTGAAAATGACCGGATTCTCTAAGCTGTTCCCACCTTCCTTATCTGCCCTGTGCAGCTTGACTTTGCTTTTGCAAAAAATAGATCTGGTGCTATTTTTAGCAGCACTGAGCTGCACGCATTATTTTGAACTCAATCAGCTTCAGCAGCTGTGTCACGCCTGGAATGTGACACGTCTTTGCCCCGTGTTTTCCCAGGTTAAGTCTGTTACTCATCCTGGCTAGCCTAGACTACAAGCACCAAATCCACAGATGACTCAAGAGGAGTCAAGTTTTATTCTATGCACTTTAAGAATTTGATCTATTTGCACACATTCACACATCAATGGACACATTTAGGGAATTTTGGCCAATGGCGTGAGTTTCATGTGTTATAGATGAGAGCTGGCATCTCAGAGTTGGTTCATTTTATTTATTTTTCACTTGCTGAACACAGTAAAATAATCAGTCCCTTCCTAAATATAGTCACCTGACTAAGGGGGATTATATGATGAGCTCTTTTTTAAATTTTGGATTTCACATGTATGAGCAATGAAGAAAGTTGTATTTTCGGAGTTCCTAAAGAAGTTTTTATGAGCATTTTCAGTTCTAGTGAGTCTGGACTGCCTCAGAAGTTCATTTTTAATTGCTGTGGATTCAAAAGTAACAGCTGTCATCCTCAGCAAAGAATCGGCACAAACTTTTCAGAGCCACCTGAATGATAAGATGCCCACAGCTGTTTTTTTGCCCAGCGGCTCCTACCACTTTAATCCAGCAGTGATAGTCACTGAGTTTGGGTCTAAAAGCAGAATATCCAAAAATGGTATTGCTGACTTTTTACAGTCAAACACACCCATAAACCATCTTCAGGGGTGTTATTTTATTTATTTATTTATTTCCTGTTTATATAACCGTATATGCAGGAATTTTGGTGGAAAAAAAATTAATCTTCAGCCTTTTAGGTAGGAGATGTCAGAAAATTAATATTAATGTATAATACACGACTATAGAAAGTGATTTACACAAATGTGTACGTGTGACCGAAGGGGTTAAATATCCTTTTTAATTCACTCTCATTGATGAGGGCAAAAATCCCCCCCCCCCCCCCCCCCCCCCCCCCCCCCCCCCCCCCCTTTTAGCTGGAGTGGAGCAACGGAAACAGGGAATTGTGGACATCAGCTTGATCAGCTTGATGACTAATAACTGTTGTGTACATGAATGCTGTGGAATTGTCCCCCATCTGTAAGCGTAAACTTGCACCACTAAAGACTTGACAAAATGAATTATGATAAATGACGTGCTCTCTGCTGCCCTACACAAGACTCATGTTATACTTTGTTTATATGTGAAGATCCACTAGTGTGAGTGAATTCAAAGTCATCATTAGATGAATGACTCTGTGTGGACATTCATGCTACAAGAGCAATAACTACTGCTGTGTCTCACAGCTTCATACTTCCATACCTACACTCAGTATGTTGGTTGTAATTGTAAGTGAATTCTCACTATAAATTAGGCCTACTTGAGTGTGCTATATGCACCAGGTGCACTTAAAAAATTGATTGTGGAACACTGATGCAGTTAACAAAAGTAGCTAGTAGTCGTAACCCATCACTGTGCAGCTCACCTTGTTCGAGTTGAGACAATGCCACATTTCTGAATTTAATTTAAAATCAACTGCTAAGGTTGTATAGTTTAATAGAATATTATAGAATGGCCTCAAGGCAATTTAAAGTGCCCTGAGGTGGCTGTTGTTGTGGATTGGCATCATACGAAACTGAATAAATCTACTGTAGATACACAAGTATCTGAATGAAGACATTCTATTGGCTATGTAGTGAAAAGGGTGGGACCACCAAACCATTTTCAGCCAGCAGTAGGACATCACTATGCCAGTGCTTTGTTTGCAAATTGTGGCAGTTTTTTTTTCTTTTTGATGTTTCATGTGTTGTGTTGTTTGGTACATACTGTCTTCACCATAGAAGAATTTAGCAATGTGGAGGCTAAATTATCGAAACGGCCACTTTGCTTGACAGGTGTGCAGATACACGTAGCTGTAGCCAATCACAGTCTCCATCCTTGTTATGGCAAAAAGCACTAGCTGGTAGTCAGGCTAAAATGCTAACATAATAAAAGCTTCAAAATCTAAAGGCTGGAAGCCAGTGGCTATGTCCATCTTTTGTATACAGTTTATTATTAGAACAACAATTAGGTATCTGTGGTATCTTAAGCTGTCCATGTGCATGTCCACAGGGGAGGGTATAATTGCAAACCCAGTACAAACAGTTGTCAGCCTACTTTTTGACTCAATTGAATCTTTTGCTGACAATCCCCTCCCCCCACTTCCCTCTGATTTTTAACTTTACTGCTTCTCCTGCTGAAAGGAACCGGTTGGCGGGTGTGAGTGGGTGGGTAAAGGGGGTGTTGGGAGTGGGAGGGGACAGATGTTTGAATGCAGTCTGAATCATGTTCCTGTGAGTGGGGGAGGTGCTGTTTCCCAACTCTCAGAGGCGCATCGACTACTTCCCGTTTCCCCCCTCCCGGTTTCTCCTGCCATCATCCAGGGGGACAAAGGCTGTATTGGGATCCTGTGGTGATGGTGGATGCTTGTGGAGGTTTTTAGGCTATGGTGGCGCGTGCGTGTCTATACTCTTGTGAGTACACACACATGCACATGGTCTAGCAGGCACCCATAAACACTCTAACAATATAGCTGGATGGGTGAGGTTTAGACCCTGAGCCCACCTGGGGACACAGAAATCCTGGAGACATATTCTTCTTATATGTCACCAGTCTTTAGCATGTGACACATACAAACAGTGAATGATGCATTATTACATAAAGAATTCATTTTTTCTAATCAGAAAACTTAGATTCTGCACCTTCATTGAGCCTCACAATGACTTCCGGTCTCTGACAGTGCACTATTAGCTGTATTTCCCTAACATGCAAAGTATTCATTGACTCCATTTAATTTGAGTGTAACATAAATGCCTATTATGCAGCTGAATCACAACTAAATTAAAGAGAAGTAATTATGCTTAATAGAGGGAAAAAGTCTGCTGTATAATGGTAATTTTCAGTAGGGCCAAATTACAAATCACCTGCTCCTTAAACTTGTTTTCCCAGAACACACACTTTGTCTCTCACACACACACACACACACACACACACACACACACACACACACACACACACACACACACACACACACACACACACACACACACACACACACACAGAGAGAGTAGTTTAGTCTACTAGAGAAGGAAGAATGTGCTGTGAGTGTATGTGTGTGTGCACCTTTTTCATACCAGTGGAGGGCAGAGTTACATTTCATAAATTACAAGCCCCGAGTGTTGATTTAGAATGCAGGAGGAAGGAAGGAAAGAAGGAGCGAGGAGGATGCGAAGAGTGGGAGGTGGGGGTGTAATTTTTTTTTATTTGAGTTTGACGGACCTGTGTTTTGTCTCCCTCATCCCCTTTCCTTTCCCCCTCTTCTTTAACATCTTTTGTTTCCAAACTGGGGCTAGACATTGGATGAAATGAGAGGAAAATGCACCCGCTGAGCGCCTGAGACGTTTGAATTCATATTTTTGCGTTTATGGTTTGTGTACGCATATTTTTGGGGGATTTTGAAGAAAAGTGAATCTTTCAGTGATAAATGTGGCTTGAAGAGAAGCGAGCCGGGATTTAAGAAACAGTGGATTTAAAAGTGTAACCTTCAACCCTCCAAAAATTCCTGGGTGACAGCATAAATACTTTTTAAAAATTAATTAAAGTATGCGTTTCTTTAGATTTTCTGCTTTCTATATGCTGCTTTAATACAATATATATAAAAGTCAAATGAAACAAACTAATTTCATTTATTATTAAAATTGTCACATTTAAATACTCTGAGTTTTTTTTTTTAAAACTGAAAGTCACCAAAATAGAATCTATGTACAACTAATTATATCCCACAGAGCTGCTGTGTACAGTTCAGAGAGACCTGGTGTGTACAGACACAAACAGTTATACACTAATTGTAAGAAAATGTTTTGTTTTCTCATTTGGAATTTTTAAAAATATACATATTTTTACATTCATCTCATATTTTGACTATTTAAATATAGTTATTCATTCCTGTACATTGTCTTCAAATACTTTGAAGCACTTCAACCAGTTTTCTGTTACTACTGAAAATTCTAGATATGACAAAAAAAATAAATAAATAAAAAAATGGCACCTTAACTGTATGACTCTCACCTTGCATTGGTGCAACACCCGAAGTGCAATCATTAATAATTAATATTAACAAGAACTGTATTGATTTATTAGGTATGTAAATAAGAAATATTGAATTTTTTTATCCCTTTTTCTTTCAGGAGAGTAGTGCAGAGTGCTGCACAGCCTGGTCTCAACAGGTAAAGCACAGAGTAGCGAAATGGTGGCGCATTAGCCTCTCTTTTTACTTGCACTGGCAAGTAAAAAGAGAGGCAATGAAAATACATTAGAAATAAGGTCATGCCTCACGCAGGATCTCCTGTGTGTGCAGCCTCCTGGGTGAATGTGTGATTAGCCTAATCCCAGTAGTCACAGTTCTGCTCCCCTGATGTGGATGGAAAGATTCAGATGACGATACGCTGCCACTGAGAGAAGCAATGTCAGAGTTGCCGGGGAAAAAAAAAGAGAAAGAAAGAAGAATCAAACATTAGTTCCCGTCCTCCAGCAGAGACAACTACAGGAAGGCTTTCATTCCAAAATCCTACAAATCAATTTTGTGGGAGGAAATGGAGTTGAGATTCAACAGTGCATTATGAGTTGTGATTTGAAGGAAGGATTTATCGAACAGAAATGTTAACAAGTCTGAATTTATTTGCCTTTTTAAACTGGTGGTTAATTGCTGTAAACCTTTAAATGTTTCATTTGTTTGCTGACAGGTGTCAGTTCTTGTGTCTGAGCCACTCACCTGCTAACACCAAACAAATTAACCACCGAATAACAGAGAGGGCCTAAAAATTGAAATTTCGCCCCTTAAATTGTCTCTTTCACCACATCCTCTCAGTCTCTTCTACTTTAACATGAAGTCTTTTGGGTATTAGTGACATCACCAACACTGCAGGGGGAGCTTCTCCTCTTTATTCTTATTGGCCCAATCTGGAAGAAATAGCAGAGAAACACCCGGTTGCATGGGAATAAATAGAATATGCCAATCAAATTAGGAGTGGCGCGTCACTTTGGACAGTGATCTGCTGCAGGTGGAGGATGCTGGCCGGCCAGGCTTCATTTTGTAGGTCACTGGACTCATTTGGAGGCAGCTGTAGATGGCCCATGTGGAGGAGAGGGAGACATGGCTGTGAATATTCAGCCACAAATAAAATGCACTTTCAAGGAGGTGTCTACTCCAGGGTGTCTGGTTTTGAAGACTGTGAGGATAAATAGCTCTCTCTCTTTTATTTCAAAGGTAGGCTAAAAACGTAAAGCCGGTAAACACGCGTTTTTTGTTTTTTTTTTTGCCTCACTCTGCATGTTTTGTTGCATTTGTAGCAGTTCACAAAAGGAGTCACTGAGAGAGCAGCATCGGTGGCGTCACAGGATGGTTTGTAATAAAGACAGTTTTGTGACTCCCAAAATCACCTACAATTACAAGTTTGCCTTTACTTGGATTCTACATCCTCTGTCCTCATTCACTTTAAACAGAAACCATATTTGTGTGTGTGTGTGTGTGTGTGTGTGTGTGTGTGTGTGTGTGTGTGTGTGTGTGTGTGTGTGTGTGTGGCTTTTCTGTAAGATGTGTTTTTCTTTATAGGAACTATTCAGTTTAATTCCTCAATCACCAACAGGCAACAATCATTTGTGTCCGTCTTTGTGACTGCATGTAACTTTGTTTCCAAACATTTCAGATTGCACACAGCGTTTTTGTGCTGTGTGGGAATGGCTAACAATGCTTAAGTTAAAGCCAGATTTAAACAGTCTATATCCATATCCACAACAAAATTTACCCCACACAGTGCTACATCGTTATATGTTTATTTAAATATAATATAATGCAATAACTGTGTCAAAAACATGCAAAAAAGCTGCAGAATAAGTCACATGATAACACTCAATTGATAAAAGACTGAAAGTGAGAAATAATCACTGTGTGAAGGGTGTCTGTTTCAGGACTCACTGATGTGTTCTTGTTTCTGGCCTGAAGCAAACAGAAGGAAACCTGCTGAAACAGGCTGGATGTAAGCATGAAGTGGCTCCAATAAACAACATGTAGCAAATCCAAGAAAACCAAATCAAATGAATGACATTTGACTTTTTTCACTTTAGTGTTTTAGTCCTTTTATGATTTATCCCTACACTGTTTTTAAGTGCTGCTCATTATTACTGTTGTTTTTATCTGTGATGTTTTTTTTCTAATCTTTTCCTGTTAAATACAAAATAACCTCTTTAGAAGAGTGCTACACAAAGCAAAACATAAATTATTATTATTTTTAATTGTTTGATTGTCATTTTACAAATAGCATAAAGGAACTTTAACTAGCATTTCACCGTGTAACCCAGTGTGAGCGAATAATAAATAAGTGACTATTGTGTTTGTATTTAGAAAATTGAAGCATTCAAATAATAATTATTATTATATAGTAGTGTGTGCATGTATATGTGTGTGTGTTTGTATGTGTGTATAAAATGTCAGTTCTAGTGTTATTACACTATATGAGGAGTAATACTTTAAAGATGCAGAGAAGAAGAATCAGACCCACAGCGTGACTCAGCCTGCCAATAAATAAAAAGTTAAGTAATACATACACACACACACAAATACACACAGAACTTAAGTTGTGTTTTTGCAGGTCCAATTTTCCTTTTTTAAATTCTGTTTCTTTACATTACGTTGATGTTGTGTATCCATATACTTACACAGACACACAGACTGTAATTACCGTTTTACTCCTGAAAGCTTTTCCATTGGGTTTTAAGTACAAACAGGGACATCCCCTCAACCCTCAATCTGGATATTTTATCCAATGACTATGTGAATGGTAAATGTTAAGAGCAAAAATCTGTAGCGACTTCACTCAGCATTTTGTCATTGGGCACAGAAAAAGGAAAATTCATTTTGTTTCATTACGCATTTAAGATTTCTGTTGTCTTTTTGTAGATATCCTTCCTGCCAAGTGTTGCCTCATCATGTGCCATTCTCCTGGATCAAACTGATCCTTCAATTACACAGAAAAATACAGAAAAAAGTTGAACCAATGCACATTAATCACACTGTCGCAGAGTACAACAAATAAGAACTGGAGCCAAGAACAACAAATCAGGAGGCGCTAAAAAACATTTTTAAAATGAAACAAACTTTTAGGACAGAATGCGTGTGAAAAAAGAAAAGGGGATTTTTTTCTTTCCGCTGACAACAAGGGAAGCATGTACTAGGACAACAACAGTAATGATAATAATATAATAATAACAATAAGCATTTCTTCCTTTTATTGGAAACAGTTGTTTTAAGGGGAGAATGAACTCTGCTCAGACTCTGGGTGTCTGGGTAAGTGAGCAGGTGTAAAGAAGTGTTGTTAAAGGGTTTTGCCGCAAGGCTGGAAATTAGTAGCCTGTCCTTGGCAATAAAGACACACTTTCACCTCCTGTCTGGACCCACTTTGATCTCTGCAGTTATCAAATTAAGCAATCAGTTCAGAGAGACAGTAGTAATGACTTGTCCACTTACTGGAAATGGGTGGACACTTCTTTAGACACGGCAGCTCTGTAGTTCAAAAGCTGGGAGCTAATGAGACACCGAGTGCAGCAAAGACAATATAGAGAATATCTTCTTTGTATTCTGCAGTGACTTAGAAGGGCCTTCTTAGCACCTGTCAGGCACTTTGTGTTTTTCTTTTATCTGTCACTGCTGAATGGATGATGCCATCCAGGCTTATTCATATGAATATGACAGCATATCTAAAGACAATGCCACCTGTCAAACAGTAATTGAAGAACTGCCTCTTCAAATAAGAAGTGAGTCCCTGCTAAATCCTTTGAACCACTTCTTTATGAAGCCGGCAGCCAAACAAACACTGATTTTTAGATTTTTTATGACATCAGCAAAACTAAGTTAATCATTCGGAATGGAGCCGCTTTTCATTCCCGGTGCTTCAGCCGAGGCATTGATGGCACCGAAGAGATGATACATGGTTCATCTCAGCGAACGTGATCCTTGCTGCGGTTGTATGACGACTAATCTCCAGGCTCCAACTGTTGGCTCATTAGAAATGCGTTAAGCTCACCGGTTCGGTTTACTCCATCAAAAGACACAGGGAGGGAGGTAGTATTGTTATTGCTCAGAGGCACTAACCCTACAACAGCAGGAGTGACAGATGAGCCGAGGAACGTGGATGGAAGGGGACAGGCAGCAAACTGGAAAGGGAGGATCTGCAGCCCGGCTATTTTAATGGAGAACAGAGAAATGATTGTCCAGACTGACACTTCAAGTCAGTTTGTTGATTTATCTGAGCTGTTCAGACACATACACATGAATAGAAATGTTCATATGCCACAAAAGCAGCTACACCTCCAGTCTCACTCCTGCAACACAAATCTACACAGCTAAAAAGAACTGATGTTAAAACACAGCAATCATATCTACACAACAGGATCAAACACAGAAAATGTAATTAAATGTAACCGAAAGATAAATGCATGTCCTAAACCTAGGTTTGCCACACTAACAAAGAACAACAACAACAAAATCATCTCTTGATTTCCAAGATTCGGGAAAACCTTTTCAAAAGCCAAAAAATTATTTTCAATTAAGTTAAACCCTGTCCTACGACCTTCCCACACAACTAAACTGCATTTTAATAACATTTAAAGTGAAGCTCATTTTCCCCAGAATTATGTTTTTGTGATTTTTCACAAGAACATCCTAAATCAACAAATCTTTCCCATCTTTGCTCTTATCTTTTCTGCCTAAATATTATTAGATGAGACAGGACCCAGAAGTTTCTGATGTAATTTATGCTGTAAAATGAAACCAAAATTCATTCAGAATCCACTGAACTATGAATTGTACACAACTTCAGGCCCATTATGAGTGTCACGTGAGCATATGAAAATGTGGACATCATTTTTAATGTGTTAAATGCCACAAAAATCAAGCTTTAGGAATCATCATCTGTTGTGATATTATGTAAAATGACATTCTTGCACCATTTCAAGATACCAGGCTAAATGGGTTTCATGTCTAACTGTAACAAAACAGTGAGTCAGAATGAAACTAAAATAAATGTAAATGTAAGCTGGCCCTACATTCATGTGGAGTACGCCTCAACCAGCTTTCTCCCTTCTTTGGTAGACCTTGCCTTTCTTTTCCTTGAGAAATGATTAATAATGGAGTTTATGGTGATGGAGATGAGGTTGAGCCAATTAGGCCATAAAGTGTATCAGAGTAACCTAAAAACAGCTAAAACACAAGCTTTACGGAGCTTTAGAGTGAGCTTTACCTTATTGTAAACCCGACTTTACCGCTGCGGTTCACTTTACGAGTGTCATTTTCAGCAGCGACGTGCAGCTTAAATTTCACCAGACTCAGCAGCAAGCAACAGACACACACAGAGTCAGAGATGAGCTGATTTAGATACTGGCAAACTTAGCAGCTGAAGACCCGTGTGTTATCCTCCAGAGGTGGTAGAAACCAAACACAGAGGTAAAGAGAGTGGATATTGATGTGCATTGATCAGGTGGACGCAGAAACTATTCCAGTGGTCATGTTCCCGCGCTCAGTGTGGACAATAAGCTGCTCAGCCTGTTCTCATCTCTGGTCTGAAGAAGTGTTGTTTTGTCAAAGCCACTGGTGGCTTATGATTTATTTATTTATGATTTATTTATGCTTTGGCATCTGTGATGCACTGGGTTGCATCAGTAAGAGGAATTTGTCACTCCCAACTAATCATTTGTTAATGAGCAGAGCTACTGTTGTGAAAGGAAACATTTGAACCCAAACCACATTCTTTTCCTGAATCTTTTCTGGGCCTCTAACGGGACTGTCGTGTTTCTGAGCCGCTCTTATTGTCACATCAGGGCACCGATGTGGTGAGACAGGAGATGTCTGACAAAGTGGCAGACAAACTGGCAAATTATGACCTGGGATGAGAAAAAAAAAGTGCACGTAAAAAAATAATTTATTGCAGGTTTAAGGGAATAATCTCAATTCTTTGTTCACGTTCGCTGATTTGAAATATCATAATTACATCTCCCATCCATGTATGCATTTTTTTTTTTTCCACTTATCCAATAAATATGAAACACTAGCAATACAGTTGACAATAACAGTGCAAAAAGGGGACGAGTTTTGCATTTTTCGTTTGGACATAAAGTAAAACAAAAGTCAAATCATCCCCAAACCTGTACAGGCATACTGTACCACATCACAATACTTCGCATCTTTGAGGAACATGTGTGAGCAGCGAGAGGCTGTGCATCTCTCCTCCCGATCAGATGACACTTGGTATAGGCCTTGAAGGAGCAGGCAGCCGTCAGCTTCAAACAAATAAGAAGACAAGAGACAAGAAACAGTGCAGCGTGTGTGAACCCAAGTTGTGCCGACCTTTCATCGATGTGAGCGTATTCAGTGGGGACGCTGCCTTTCATAAGTGACACCTTGCGCTATCATAGCAGGGGCTGCGGTGCGTTTGAACGCCTCGCATTTGATGGCAAAAGAGGGAGAGAGGAAGCTCTTGCTGGGTTGTAGTGGCAGCGGCGGGGGAGGTGTGACGGGAGGTGGAGAAGGAGAGCAGATCTGTGCCCCAGTGTGGCAAAACTTCCTCCTTTGTTTATGGAGAGGTAATTGGGGCGCTCAGCCCACCAGGTGAAGCTACTCCAGCTTCCCATTTTCTCTCTCTGTCATTCTCTCAGAGCAGGTATGTAAGCTCTGACACTTCATGGCTCCTCCATCTCCACTACCCCTCACCCTCGCAGCTTTCTCTCTGTGTCTCATGATTTCTTGTTTCCTGTGCGGCTCCCCTGCCTCGGCCACCCAATGGTGCCTGTGGCTTGGCAGCGTTGGAAGGCGTGGCCGCTGGAGGTAAGACAGCTGAAGTAGCAAGGAAGACTCTGACAGGAAGGATGTCATGCTGCCCTCCCCCACCTTCATCTCCTCTTCCTCCTCATCCTCACCTCAGCTGCACTGACAATGAACAGAAAAAGTAGGATTCCTATTTCACGCTCACTTTCATTTATGATCCAGATTGAAAGCATTAGCGAGTGAAAAGAAATGCAGCAGTTTTCTGTTGATAATAATGAAAACTTGAATATATAAAAGCACCTTTCAAGATACCCAAAGCACCTAACAGGAGAGAAACGGAGTGAGAACACAACTGAACACACAAAAGTTTAACAAAAAGAGAAAAAAAAAAACTTTGGTTCCATTAAAGTGTAATTGCTCAAATTGCTGTTTAAGTTAAGAATTTATTTTCATTAGCATGGATTAATTATCCATTTAAAAATGAATTAAATATGCACAATAAGAAGCAAAGGTAACGACAGATGTTGGCTGTTTGGGGTGTATATTCATCATACTGTAGCTACCTATGGAAGAATGCTTTCAACACTTTTGCTCTTTTTTTGGTGTATTCATCATAATATGTGTGCTTCTCTGACTGATTTCAATCAGTTCTGAGTAAATCACTGGGTAAAGTCACGTAACAGGGTCCACTTATGTGTCTGTCTGTGTGTGTGTGTGTTTGTGTGTGAGGCATGCAAGGGTGAGAGATGGGTAAATAATGGCAAAAAAGGCCAGATTTGAATATCAGCATATGGGCACTGATATTTATTTGTCTGTCGAGCAGTCGGCATCTCCTTATTTAAGATCAGAAGAAGAGTTGTATGCAACTACTGACACACACACACACACACACACACACACACACACACACACACACACACACACACACACACACACACACACACAGATTCTACATCACACTGCTAATCCCAGCAGCCTTAAATAATTTATTGAGTGAGGCTTTCCTTAAAATAAATTACTTTGTTTCAGATGACGCTCTTGTTTATTGCATGTTATTAATGAGAGGAATAAATAATGCTAGGAAAACAATAGAAGAAATAAACAAACAGGAATCAATAGAATAATTGTCATGTCATTAAAAAACATATAGTTTCATACGTTTCTGTGTAAAATGAAAGCACAATTTTAGAGAAACTGGAACCTTAACATGTCAGTAGGTTGATAAGTGACATCAAAATGTGTAAGAAAAAAGAGCACAAACTGCAGGAAGCACACTGTTTTTGCATGTGCACACACACACACACACACACACACACACACACACACACACACACAGCTCTACAGCGCTTCTCTTCAGTTACGTCTGCAGCTGATTGATTTTAATTAGTTTTACATACATGTGCATAATTAATGCCATGTATTAACAACTCTAAATATAACTCAACACATCCCAAATGCGCATTTTATTTTGCAGCCACCCAGAAATAAATCACACAATACCAGCGAATTAAAAAGGAGCACAATATTTCTCCATACACACTGAAAACACTGCATTAAATATTCACAGCAGCACTTCAGAGGAAAATACAATATTTACATTGCATGTAATCGGCCTGTTTTCAAAGATGTATGTGTTTGTTTGCAAAAAAATGAAGACTGATCTGAGCAGTGGACACAGAGAAGAGCAAATATATGATATTATTTAATTATCTTAAGAAGTAATTCATATTATTTTTCTACCACTTGCCTTTCTTCGCTGTACCTGTACCACTTCAGACCCCGTATTGAACCTGCTTTTCACTGGAATGTTGCAAAGTGCTGGTTTTCATCTGTCACACACGCCCCTCCAGCTGTAAGGTCAAACAACCTGTGAAGTCTGGATTCACTGCTTCCCAGCCCGCTCCTGCCGTTTGTCACTTCAGCTTCCTCTCACTCTTCCATCGCCCACGCTGATGCTATCAGAAAGGTTCTGCAGGGATGCATAGGTAACTCTTAATGCAAAACAAGTATCAAACACTGATGTCTGTCTGAGGCAAAAAAAAAAGTAAAAAGAAACAAAAAATATAAAATTCTAATTTGCCAGAGAGAGTGAAAAATCAGATTTTTTTTTTTTAAATCAGAGAACACACACTTAGGAACTTAACCTCCTTTCCTGGCTCTCCCCCATCCTCACCCCAAAATCAGAGAGAATTCAGCCGGGTGCGTTTGGCACTGAGGATAAGCACCGTGGTTAAGGTTTTGCTGATTTTCATGTAATGACTGGCAGTCGTAACACCTGGCACTGTGAAATCTAGAAATTAGCACACTCCGGGGAAACAAATTGCTTTGTTGATGCAGAATGTTGTAGAGGGAGGGAGGGAAGAAAAACAACACCGCTCCGACAATGATTGTGGAGGTACCTATACGTATTTTAGTTTTCAGAAGTTTTCAGTGAAACCAAAACAACAAACATGATATCTTCCGTGGACCTGACTGCTGCTTTTATCTTTGTCCTGCTCATGCATGTGACTAGAACCCTCACAAACCAGTGTTTTTATGAACCATACACAGAAATATAGTGGTAATTATAATTATTGTCATTCAGCTGGAATCAGTTTCCTTCTAGTCTTAATGTGCTCTGTAGAATAATTGGATTCATCATCTCTATCATTTTGGCCCAGAATATAATTTTCAGAATTTCACTGACAAAGACGTGCCAGCCATACCCACCGACTCCTGATGAATTGCGGACTTAAAAAAAGAAAATACAGAAAAAAGAGGCTCGCGTCTTCTCCTTTATCTTTTTCTTTTGTGCAAAATCACAAAATTTGCACCCGTGCACCACCTAAAACATGTGTACCAATATATTTAGCATGTCACAGTTACACAACAAAGCAGCCAACGCACTGCTTTGTATCGCCACTTTGCTGTCATTTACCAATGTGTGAGTGTTCATTAAGACTGCACCATACACTGTTACATAGTAGCCATGTTTTAGGTTTTTTAATATATAAAGCACAATAGCTTCATTTAGACACGTTTTCAAGTGTACTTACTGATACTGAGTTATCAGTGCAAGCACAAATATTCATGGAGCTGTTGATGTTCATCGTTGTGTCCTTAGTTTAGTTATGCTGTGATCAGTGATTCAGTTGTGAAAGATTTTTTACAGATGTGTAATAATCTAAAGGTTTAGCAGCAACAGGCCACCATGACTGAGACCGCACTGTAAAGTTTGATAAGCTGGCCTCACATAAAGAAATTATTGACTTATTGACTTGTTCATTTTGAGTTTACAGCAGAATAACTCATGTGTAGCTCTGCTGCTACTTAATTGCTCTACTTAAGTTAAATATGTTTAATTCAACATTATTTTAGCAAATTTTATACTAAATAAAGTCAGAATGTTTCACTGTGAATAGTCCCTTCACCGAAAAACCCTAGGCTATTCATAGTGACATTTTCAAAGTTTATGTATTATAAAATTGCTGAACTAAGGTTTATAAAGTGCATTTTCATAGCTATTTTATTTTGGTAAACTCCTAAGTTCATTCGAGTCGGCCTTCTCAAGTATGAGACATGAAAATGAGCAATAAATGAACTCACGTTTCTTAAGTTGATGTTCATTCATTTTTTGAAGCATGAAGTTAAATTCCTTTTTATCCTGATCTGAATCATATGAAGCTGGAAAAAATAAAAATAATAACCAATTAATTAATTTAAGTAAGAACTTTTAATGGTTTTGCTCTATAAAGTAGGGCAGCGAAAGGTTTAATGAGTAAATATATTACAGATATCTAATACTGCCACATTTAAAGTTAAATAGTTTTCAGTGGATGACACGCACACACACACACACACACACACACACGAACAAAGACACCTTGAAAAGCTGCATAGATATGACTTTAGAAATATTCAAGTTATTACAAGAAAATGAAATCCTACTGGAAGTGGAGGAAGCATGAACATTTCAATGCCAATATTAATAACTACCTCAGTGAATGATTGAGGAATCTGAGTGTTTTTTATGCACTGAATTTGATGACATTCCTTTAAGAAATAAAATAATATATAATTAAATGAAATTAAAATAAATCAACAAAGACATCCCACTTAATGCAATTGTTTCCTTCAAATACTTTTATAATACATAAAATATCTCACATAGTTTTAGATAATACTACACAAATTTTATTCAAGTACTGTACTTTCATTACTGCATTTTTGTAAACATCTCTGGTTACCCACGACTTTACCATAAAGGTCGACAAACATAATGAGGTTTTCAAAGGAACTATTAATATCAATAAATATTAAAATATTCAATAGTAGCACACTCATGGGTGTTACTTCTATTAACGGACTACTTTAAAATAACATTCTGATAATAATGTTAATAATTGACATTTATTCCTTCGTTGCTCTCTTCAATAGCAGATCTGTCCCTGTTTCTGTAAACCTCTGTCCCTGAAATCAGAACTAAAATAAGTGTCTGACACAGTTTGAAGAAAATATTAAAACCACAGATGAAATGGCTGCTGGGTGCATGTGTATTTATCACTACAAAAGTAAATCTCTGTGCATCTTTGACCCTTTCCTTAAGGACATCTGATGCAGCAAGATGAGTCGCTTGCACTCCACTGAGAAGTCCTCGCCGTTCCAAGCCGAGCAGCGACACAGAGGCACAGTTTAGCGGTGGCTAGAGATCTCTCCCTCTCCGCTGAGGCATCTTCTTATCCTGTCAATCAGCAGCCTGCCTCCAACCCGGCTCTGTGCGGGGCTGAGCAGCTTGGCAGAGATGCAGGGCGATGATGAGAACTCGTCGCAGCCTAGCAGGGTTTCCTCCTCATCAACCTCAAAACAAGGGGGTGGGGGGGGGGGGGGGGGGGGGGGGGGGGGGGGGGGGGGGGGGGGGGGGGGGTGTCTAAATACAGCCTGCAACATGCCCCAGCCAACTGCATCCTGGAATTAGAAGATGAGATGGGTGAAAGCAGGATGTTGGACTTCAGCAGTTGCAGGGAAGAGTTTGTGTTTTGGTGATGGATGAAGTGGATTGAGTTAAGTTTGAGGTAGGATAGAGTGTGTGTTTTAACTACCTAAATTTATACACTAAGAGGTGAGAAGTGAGCACTGTAGAAGTTCTGTTGGGCTGACCATAAAAGCACATGAACTCCAGGAGGAGGAAACGATTTCATAAGATTACAGTAGTGACACACAGAAGCCAGTGTCTGCGATGGACTCCACTGTACCTACGATGCAATCGTTCTGCACAAAAGAAATGGAGCAGCTGTGACAACTGGAAAATAAAGAAACCAGCCTGAATTGCATTTGACAGCTCCAGATCACCAGCTTGTATCTAAATGTCTGTCGTTTACTGCAGAGCAGGCAGCGTTCAGAAGCTTTTTAACCAGCTGCCTACGAACAAAGTTGATGAGAGCCGTGCGTCTGAACCAAAACAATGAAGTGACAGGCCTTGAACTGAAACACTGAGCTTTATTAACAACTTAATTCCAAGGTTATTTTATCGTAAATTTTAATCTGTAATAGCAGCAAAACGGTTAAACCATAATGACCAGTTTTAAGTTCCATGGATAAGAGACAACAACTTCCAAGCTTTCCTGTTCTTTCACTCTCACTCTTTTAGTATCCCCCACTACTACACAGCCACGCACACACAGCCAACACCACATTATACAGAAGGGGACAAAAGAGCAAACCAAACATGTTAGAGTCCATCATCTCATCCTCTCTGTCCTGCTGCTAATGCGAGGGGGCGTCACTAAATGGCCCGGTAAAACTGTGGACATCACAGCTGTCAAAAAACATTCACCACACACACACACACACACACACACACACACACACACACACCTCCCTCTTCCCTACAGCTGCCTCTCCTTGTTTTGGGCCTGTCTCTTGGCTAGGGAGGAGAAATAGGAGGGGGGTGTCTCTCTGGCTGGGACGGACTTCACCTCTTCTTCTTCACTCTCTCTGTTTTTGTCTCTGTCTGTCTTTCTCCAGGGCAGCATGTCATTTCTGTTTACATCTGTCCAAGTAGCACAGAGTGGAGATCGAGTGTTGAGTGCTAAATGGACATCTCTGCTAATCTGAATACAACTGTAAGTCTGAACCGAGCCGAGGCGCTGGGTACTGCTCTCGTGTCACATTGGCTGTTGATTGTCTCTGTTATGGCCTGCATGCTGCAGGGCTTCTTTCTGTCTACATCACATTGATTTACATAAAAACGCAGATAAACAGGTCACTTGATGATGCCACTTTTCTTTTCTTTTTTTTTGCTTTAAGTCCACTAAGACAAGGTTTAAAAACATAATTACATTACATCCTCTCAAGTAGAGACAAATCTAGTAACCCACTGTCACAAACACTTAGCATCTGGTTCGTATTTGGTTGGGGTTTTAAGCTTTTGTAGCTTTTAATGTCATTCTTAGAGAAACTTTTGAAAGAAGAAAGAAATTACTTTGAGTTCGTTCATGCTTTTAGTAATAGTTGTAATTTAAACATAGATTATTTTGCAAGTAAATAAAAGCCTCAGTGCACCATGCCAGCTCATCTTGCACTCCATTTTTTTTCTGCTGAGGAAACTAAACATTAGCAAATCTTCAAGTTTTGCTATTTTCCAATCACACAAAGTACCATTGCCCTGAAACTAGTAAAGGTGAAAGGTCCTCTAATTAATTAAGGATCCATGTATTAATGTCAGATAGGCTAGTTATATCTGTAGTTCAAAATGTGGTATAGACACTGACCCAGACCTTACTGTGAAGGCATGAAATATGAACAGTGTGTCAGGTCTAAACTAATTAATCTTCTTATTTTACACCAAACCAACATAAAAACCTTATTAGCTGTTTGTTGTTACATGATGCAAAGGGTCCAAAGAAGGGACAGATGAAAAAAAAGGTTTTGGCTTTCAAAAGGACATGTAAATGGTAAATGGCTGATCCTTATCTAGCACTTTTCTGCTCTACCCATTCACACACACACTCATACAAGTGCTTCTACATCTATACGTGGACAAAACTGTCCGTACTTTTCTGTTAAAGAAAGAAAAACCCGCAATGTCACTGACGTTGATTTTCAAGTCAAAGTTTATTAAAACAACCTCAGTTGACAAAAGTGCTGTACATGTTTCAGCTCCTTCCACAGATGTTCAATAGGATTTAGATCAGGGGTCACAGAGGCCACTTCAGAATAGTTCAGTGTTTTGTTCTAAGCCATTCCTGAGTGTTTTGGGTCATTATCCTGTTGGAGGACCCATGACCTGTGACTGTGACATTTTGCTCCAGAATGCTTGGATAGTCTTGAGATTTCATTGCACCCTGCACAGATTCAAGACACCCCCCCGTGACAGGCTGGCGATCTGTCCACGGTGTACTCTGCCTCTCACGCTACAGCAGCTGGGATAGTCTCCATCCCCCTTGCAACCCTGAACAGGATATGAGTAAGAAAATGGATGGATGGATGGATGGATGGATGGATGGACACTGATGCATGTGGGGAGCGACGGCTGGCTCATGTGGTCAGATCCAACAGACAAGCTACTGTAGCTCAAATTGCTGAAAAAGTTCATGCTGGTTCTGATAGAAAGGTGTCAGAATACACAAAGCATCACAGTTTGTTGCATATGGGAGTCCATAGGACCAGTCAGGGTGCCCATGCTAATCCCTGTCCACCACTAAATGCACCACCAATGGGACAAATACGTCAGATCCATGGATCCATACCTCCATCCATTCATCTTGCAACTTACAGAACTTAAAGGATCTGTTGCTAACATCTTGGTGCAGATACCACAGCACACCTTCAGGGGTCTGGTGGAGTCCATGCCTCAAAAGGTCAGGGCTCTTTCAGCAGCAAAAGAGGACCAACACAATATAGGCAGCTGGTTATTATGCTGTGCCTGATCAGTATAAGAGTAACATAGAGGGCGGGTCTTATTGAAAATATAAACAAAACCTTAAAAAAGCATTCTTTAAGAATACACTATTCAATCAAATCTCCACAATTTGATTAATACCATAACTGATTTTCCTACTGAAGTGCTTTTTGTGTGACTACACACTCGGCATATTCCATTCTCTCTAAACTGAACCAGAAGGTGGTTTGTTTGGTTACCTAACTGCTGGGATATCACATTTTAGCTTCAGTAGACAGCATAACTGTAACTTACCTCAGTGTCCATCACCTGTGCCATTATTCAGGTAATTATTTGTCTAATTTAGCCACTTCTAATGAAAAAAGAAGT